>NW_009258947.1:4448684-4484986 GCF_000687185.1 Egretta garzetta
AAGAGTGTACAAGTTGATATATACCTAAATTATCTGAATATAATTAGGGTAATATGTAAATGGGTAAATGTCAACTATTTGCTCTCTAGTACTCGCATAGTACATATTGATCAAGCAGTTCTAAATATAGGCAAGTTGTTAATTTAATTTTTTCTTTCTAACGTCTTGCTTTTGACTACAGAATTACAGCCCTATTCTTGAACTCCTCTGAAGAATAAGATAATAGTATGCCTTGTGGAACAGAGTGATGCTAACATTGCCTTTAAAGGCTTTAAAGTTATACCTTTGTTTATCATGTTTTCAACACATTTTAAATGCTGACTTTAAAAGCTGCTCCAGCACATGTATAAAATAAAAAAAAAAATTATAGTATTTATAGTTTAAATGTGATGAGTCTGCCAAATTTTCTATGACCAGTTTGGGAAAAAATCATGGTGACTTGTAGAAAACCACCATCTAATAGTACACAGTGGGCCTTACCCTCACCTTTTTACTTCTAGTCTCAGAATGACGCTGGTGGACTAATATCTATGGTATAACACAGACTACAATACCATCTGCAGTCCTCAGCCCAGCTTCACTTATTTGCCCCCCACCCCCCTTTTTTTTAACTCATTCCTAGAGCTCACTTCATATCAGAAGTTGAATAGTTCCTGGTGTTTTAGCAATCCCAGGATAGGATTTAATAGCAGTAAACTTTTACAGGAGACAAAGGATAACCTCTGTCTTCTAGTACCCAAGTAATGATGCCACTTAAAATCAAGATTCACTTTCTGGAAGTGGACAATCTGTTCAAGAATTCAGTTTATTTGTCAGTTCCGTATAAGGTACAGTATGTTAGCTGCCAATACAAGTTACATTTTGTGTGGGGACATAGATAACACAAGATATTGTAGCAGACACTAATTAAAATGAACTCTGAGTGTAGCTTTTTTTCCAATGCCTTGTGCAATGATTCATTGAAAAAATGACTGAATTTGGATAAATAGACAAAGGATCTGGCTCTCTGAGGTCAGCTGAAAGATTTAGATTAAATCAATGTCTTCACTAATTTTGAACGTTGCCTAGAACAATCTTCCTTCGTGTTATTTACAGGACCTGATAATACTATTTAAGATACTGAGTTGTGAGGTTCTTATTTTCATTTTTGTGGAAACTGAACAGAGATGTTCAGAAGAGCCCAGTCCTGGGCTTACCATCGAGGTAAGGACCAGTAGATACATGGATACATGAACAGATGATGTGCTGCTGAAGTGCTTTGGGGTGCAGAATGTTATATCCCTTCACAGAGCAGAAATTAAAATCACAAGCACCGAACACAAAAAACCAGATCCAGTAAGTAACTATTAATTTTTAAGCTTTGAAAAATCAGTGGATTTATTGCAACACTTTCCATCAAAAGCAGTTTTTTGGCTTATTTCTCACATCCTATGGCACAGCAATATGAATATGACCCAGCACATTTAATTGCCCTTGAAGAGCAACTTCTGGTAATAGATATTATTCCTACCCTCAGATACTTTTCCCTTGACTTCATTTGGGCTAATGCACATGTGACAAAATCCCAGTGTGCCACTCCTTTGGATTTCCTTAACATCTGACCTCATGCAGCTATTTATTATCAAGAGACACTTGCCGCTGCTGCGCATGTTGCCATACATTGTCTCTATAGTCAACATATTTTTATCCCAAATACTTGAATTTACAAATAAGCTTGAAATGAATGCCTTGCAACCAGCTTTAATTTTATAATGCAGTGACCCATTCTACCACTGTGTAATAACAGGTCCCACTGTGAGAATTAAAACAAATCACCCTACAGAATATGCCATTAGATACATTCATGCCTCATCAGTAACTGCATTGTCTTTTGTGATATATTTCAAATAAAGGTATATAATTTTAGCCTGGTTTTCCCAAAGCACAAAATGATTTATAACAAATCTGCCATCTTCTCGATTTACTACGAAAATGAAATATGGATGAAAGCAAATAAAAACTCTAATTAAGAATAAAATAGCTGTTGGCCACTAAATAAGACACAAATGTGTAGATAATTTTGAACCAGTAACAATTGATCTAAAATGAAACTAGTTCCCAGACACCAGTGCAGCTATTATTTCTTAGCCCTTCTCTTTTGAACAAACTAGAACTAGCACCAAGCAAGTGGAAAAATGAATTCCGCTAGCTCATATGACATGCTGATCATTTTACCTAATTTGCGAACCTCTTTTACAATGTATTAGATCTCTACCCATCAGGTGATATTACCACGACTGTCAGAACGGCACACAGTTTCCCCCAAGCCTAATCCCATCTCTACGAGTAGTGCTGTGCATGTAGCAAAAGTGCTACAAGAATAGCAACAGTACTGTCAACTTGTCAGTGCTTTTTAAGAGGGGTGAAACTATTTCTCTGCCAGATCTTTGCATTCTTACTGCTGGGAGCACTTGGAATTAAAGGGTTGTAAGTGAACAATGTTTTCATTTGTATATTTTAGTAAGCTGCTTCGAAACTTTTTCTGTTCCCAACTGTGTAGGACACTTGTGGTTGAGATTCATCTCATTAACTTTAGACATCTGTAGTGTAGACATCTACATCTGAACTAGCCACTTGAGACTTACTTTGTAGTCAACAGAGAGGTATAAACTCTTTTAAAGGGGGATTCAGCTGACCTATTTGAGTCACTTGGTAGCAGGGCACCCATTAAAATAACCAGTTCACGATTAGATGAGTACATTTACGTGTCTATGCTTGGTCAGATGAATCCCACTGAGAGTTCAAGACCTATATCTAGGTGCTTTTGTAAATTGGTCAGTGGGGAGAAGTAGAGATGTTTTGCTCCTCTGTATCCTGTAACTTGCAAACTCAAGCTGTGCACTGTATCTTTTGGCTTTTTTTTTGTTTCCCTGAAACCCATACCATTTCAGTAAGTAATCAGGCACGTGCTCAATAGAATGGTTCCCGGAGTAAGCCAAGGATGAGTTTGCCTGTTTTCACAGGGCAATATCAAGGCCTGACAGCATTTTCCTAGCCTGTCTCTAGTGTTCCATGAGATGGTTCCTGAGAGCCGTCCCATTTACAGACAAGCAAGTACAGGCTGGAGTCACACTCTGGATGCTCTTGATAACATGTAACATGCAAGCCATGAACTCCCAGGGCATATGCCTTCCAACTCTTGGCCCTGGCCCCTCTGTCTCATACACAGCTCATGTCCCTGTTTTCCTACGTAAAAGACCTGCCTGACTCTCACCACTGCTCTCCAATGCCTTGTACTGCAGGAAAAAGGAGGAGGAGGCCAAAACCAGGATAAATATGTTAGGTCTTAATTGGAGTTATCGAACCACATAATCCACAACCAATGTCACTACCTGTCTCCCTTGCAACGGCTATACTGGATATGACAGATCTCCTAAAAAAACCCTCCCACTGCAGAAAAATGGCATCACAGTCTTTGTCTTTAATTAAGCTTTCCCCATTGGATTGGATTTCCTTGCCTTTCTGTGTACAAAGCACCACAGGCCATGCTGCAAAGACTGAAAGGAAAGTAAGTCAGAACTGTGACACTTTCCCCCTTTCACATCTGTGCATCTCTTGCTCTTCCTAAAAAAAAGCAAACTAATGGGTAATCTAATGCTGTCAATGACCTAACTAATAACTGGATTTACATTTCTGTACCTTTGGATGGATTCATTTAATTCTTTTTAAAACTCTGATTCTTACTGCAGATAAGCCATCAGTGTGCTTAACAGGATATTAAAAGTAGAAAGCAAGTGTAGAATAGCAGGTTCATTACACAACACTTATTCCAAATGTGGAAGCCGAACACCAGATGCCGTTTTGCATAATAAAAGCAGTCAATGATTAGCCCTTAGAGGTCTGTGATCCCTGAATAATAACCCATTTTTCAACCTTGTCTGTTATTTTTCCCTCTTCCCCTAAATTTTCAGCTTTAGTACTAGTCCATTTTAATAATCACAGAAACCAAATGTGACTTGTAATTCCTAATGCTGTTTTAAAATTTAGTGTGATTTTCCAGAATTTATGCAAAAGGGAAAAAAATCCTACAGCAACCAACCACTTATAGGAAAAATGAAAACTTGGGACAGACCAAAAAAATAGAAAATAGGAATAAAGCCTCTAAGCGACAGGAAAATGCTTGGATGTTGGGCCACCCCAGCTGGTATAAATCCAGAGAGAGTTAAGAATACACAATCAGTGTCAGGCTTTCCTGACACTGAATTCCTGGCTTTGAGTCCCAGTGAAGAAAAATGGAGAATCCAGTTCTTTATCTCCAGGGAAGATGCTATAATCATTTTCCTCCCTGAGCTCAAAAAGGGGAATTTAGGCATATGGGCTACTGATTTCTTTGAAGAATGGTGGCTTTCTAATCTGTTTCATCAGCTTTGCATTTGGGAGTGGGTAATAACAGACATGGCATGATCAAATCTGGATGATTTGGCTCATCTGCTGTTAGGGGATGCTTCTTCCACAGCAGACCTTTATTTGACTCTTCTTCCATACGAGGACAAAAGTGAGACTCCCTGCTATAGTTGGGGAAATGTTGCCTATATTCAAAAAGAGCAAAGCAATAGAGTGAGTGCAAGGGAAAATTGTCACGGAGGTTAAAAAAAAAAATCTCAACCTTTAGGACCTGGAAGTTGCTGGGATATCTCTGTGAAGAACTTTCATTTTAAAGTCAATATGTCTTGTTTGCTATGTCTAATGAGCACTGCTCATTTCAGACTGATGCCATGCAAGACGAACATTGTACAAACAAAGACAGCAGAGCACAAACTCATGGCCCAGGAGGACCCTATTTTGTTATCCTTTTAAGTTTCTGCAATTACAAGAACTAAAGGTTCAGTGTAATTATGGACAAATAGAAACATACTGCAGCAACAGATTTGGTACAATCATTTGAAAGCCAATAAGTATTTTTGTTTTAGTGACAGTTATCTGTAGTCTGTTGTGTCTGCAAGCTGGTGGCAAGACACTAGAACAAACTTACCAGCCCATCTGGTGCCTGGAATGAAGTATTTCTGTGCTTCATGCTATTACAGCCAAGGCTGAAAGCAAGAAAACCTCCTGTGGTTCAGATGATGCTTCCATGTGAGGTGAAGAGGGTTGTCAAGCTAATAGGAGTTGTAGTAACATTTTAATGGCTGATGTTCATCTCTTGCACACATTTTGTGTGCATGCTTGTGTATGTGTATATATATAGAGAGAGAATAAATATATAAATGAAAAATCAATCCAGGATGGCTGACTTGACCTTTGCAAGAGGAACTTTAACAAAAATAATTTTATATAGAAAACTTTTTATTATGCCACATTGTTTTGCTATTTCCTTGCTTGGGATGACTTATTCTGAAGGTACTGTAGAAGAATAATTAACTAAAGTCCCGGTTTTCAGCTGCCACTAGACTTCTGCTGAATTTGTTCACACTGTGCTTTCCCTCTAAAACACTTTTCCAGTACCTTTGTTTCAGTAGCATGCAAACATTTATATACTTTTAAATTGGTGACTAGGTATTAGGGTCTGTAGTGAAAATATTTCAGATATTAGCAATAACACAAAACATAATTATTAGTTTAATAACACTGTCTATAATTTACACAATTTCAGAGTTTTTCGTGTATGTTTTCAGTACAAACCAATAGCAATTCTCTCTCAGAATAAATCACAACTAAACTTGATTTCAGTGTAAATCACAGTGAAAAAAAAAATGGAAAAGAAGGCTGTAGTGGAGTACAAGGGCTTAAACAACATGTTACCGTATGCTCAACATCATAAAATATGTCGATTCTTTTTGTTTGGTTGGTTTGGTTTTTCTCGTTCCATGTTACAACTTTTGTTTTGGCAGGTAGCACCAGGTGGCACTGTTACATAAACATCTACATTTATTTTTAGCAGGAGAACAAGGTTCCAGTGTTGGGAAGACATGTTTCAACCAGGGGGGCGGGTGCTAGGCTTTATGCAGGAGAAGCTGAGGCAGGCAGCAGAGAATTTTGCTTTGTACCACACTTCCTTTTCTTTATAATTTTTATATTCAGTTAATACATTGTGCAGATTTCCCCCAGGCAATAAGAAAGCCAAGATTTCCAGAAAGTAGCATTTCCAGTATGCTGTTTGTAAGCAACCATGTTCAAGGACTTGTGCATGGCTAAACAAAACAAGATTTACTTAGTGTTTACTCAGTTACTTCATCACAGTATACTACATTAATAGCCAGTTTTTCCAAAGCCCCAGGTATTTGATAGTGCTTGACAGAAAGATGAGAAATGGAATATAAGTACAGAAAGAACCGGCCACAGTGGGATTATGAGATTAGTTCTGTCACTTGGAGTCATGTGAGCACCACAGTGTTTTGTGGTACTGGGTACTGTGACACTGAGTGCTTTCAGCTTCCCATTTCTGAGGATTGTCACAGCTTCAGTTTTGCCGCTTGCATTTACATCACTTTTAACACAGGCTTCAGTCAGTAAAAATAACTGAAAGTTCTTTTTAAAAAATTCAATGCAGATAACAACTTTCCTGATGTTGGAAAAAACAGTACAGATAGTAATAGACACCTATTAGTATTTACCTCTCCCACAAGTATAGCACGAAAAGCTTCTCTGTCTTTCCGTTATGTGTGTCATACATCCTTCACGTGCTTTTCTAGGTAGGGGCGCAGTTCTTACGCAAATTTTCTGTCTTAGAGAGGACCCCAGTCTGGGAAAGCAGGCTTAGATTAAGCTTTATATCCTGTCCCTTTTTTTTGTTTGTTTTTATTTTTATTTTTATTTTCCTTTTTTTTTTTTTTTTTAAATTTTTCTCTCCTGGTAGTTATATTTCTATCTTGTCCTAATAGATGTTAGTTTCATAACTATCGTCTACATCCAACCTTTGACTCCTAACTGACCAGATTTATCAGCAAGTCATCGAGGTTGAATATTCTTTTAATGTTATGCAGACCATTTCAAATCCTATGTAGAGTCTCCTCTCATGCTGAACTTTGCTTTTCACTCAATACCTACAACTTGGCACAACAACAAGAAGTTATGCAGCTGTGGATTTTATATACTTACTACTGGCTCCTGTATTGATATTGCAGTGTTTATTGTTTTGACTTGGTAACAACTTTGGGTTGCCAAGACTAACTGTGTCTTTGGTTACACTATGACAAGAATTCTATGCCTCAAATATAAAAAAGGTACATTGTCTTCCATGTACCCATATACTCTTTACTTTTTATATGCTTTAAAAAAAAACCCTCTAAAATTTCAGAACATACATCTTGCAATTCATATTTTTTCATGAAATATTAGAATAATGAATATAGGAAGTCAAACAATACAAGACAAGTAACCAAATGACACGACACGTCACTTGAGTCAACCACTTAACCAAAATGACAGCTTGGAAAAGGGAAGGGTGAAGGTATCTCAGCTACTGCCAAGGTGTCTCTGAGACTCTGGTAGATACGGCGTAATGACGATTAAATGAATGATATGTGGGAATGGAGGAGAGACAAAAATCTAGGTTGGTAAAATTTGTCCCCCTTCCTGGATTATGTGAGATTCATCAGCTTTAAGGAAATTATCTAAAAATGTGAGGGCTACTCAAGCCAGGGAAAATACAGTCAGCCAGTGGATCGGGATCACTTTTCATTTCCATCAGTAGAACTGAGGTTCAACTCCACTGAACTCTAGATTTACAACTGCCCCGTTAAAGCCTAGAAGTTGGGGTAGTGGGGCATGCCTGAGTATAGATAATCATTGCAAGAAAAAGTATGGTGTTTAAAATACCTTGTAGTTGTTTGTAACAGCCTCTCTGACTGAGTTTATTGATCTGAAGGCAAAGCTAGTGGAAAAAACCATGTGAGCATTTCTCAGTTGCCTTATAATCCACGAATAAAAATTAAACCTGGTGTTAAGATTAAATGGAAATCCAAAGTAGGATTCATGGGAGTCTTGCAATTAATTTGTTGCAGTTTTCAGAAAATGCTGTTTTTCCTGAAAGGATCTAGGACTTGATAAAATGTATGGCAGTCAAAGACGATGACTGAGGCAAATTGGGGAACACACACAAAAAAAATAATCCCAAGAATGGGTAAAAAAAATCACAGTTAATGATTCCAGGAAGAATTCCAGTCCAAGAAATGGAATAACTCCTATTCATTCCCCCAGCTTCAGACGAAGGTTTCTAACTTGTCTACTTGTCAAACATAATCACCCCATTAAAACATAAACAGACATCATCACTGTTTGCCACACTGGAAAAGCATCGACATCATTAAAAGTCTCTTTTCTAATACATATCAATGCAACGCAGCAAAACAAAGTGAAATAACATTGCAGCGATTCAATCTTCTTTCCCTTTGTCCATATCTGGAGTTCACTTTATGAACTCTCATTTGTCATTATTTTTATTAATTTGATTGTGGTGGAGGAAGTCTATATTTGTATTCAAATTCATTAAAAGTTGTACCAAATAAAAGAACAGACTAATATCAGAATCTTCCCTTTTCAGAGTGGTTATATTATGTGGCATTACACAGCATGCTGGAGTGGAGTTGAGCAAGAGCATGCATGATGGAACCCATGGGTGGCTGTCTTCGATCACCCTGCTGATCTGGCCTTTCCCACTGCATCTCCAAGCAGGCAGAATGGGCAAAACTGTTGGATAAGCTGATATTTTTTTTGATTTTGAGTCTGCTGGCCTATCTCCTGGATCATATCATGGAAGCTATTATATTATATACTATTACCTTTGAAAGTATTAAGTCACTTGGAATGAAAGCTGCACTGGATGTGTGTTGTGCTGGCAAGTGTCAGGAGTCAAGAGGAAGAATAACCGTTTCCTGCAGTACCTGTTATTCCTTAGAGCTCTCTCAACCATGCTTAGCACATAAAATCTGACAAGATTAGAACCTCAGGTGGTATGGCTTCAGGCAAAGGAGAAATTCAGTTACCTGTCAGTAGCAATAATAAAGAAATGAGTGAAACCACCACAATGCTGTCTCTGTCTTTCCCCTGGATTACCTCTCTGTTAAGATGCCCTTATTGAGCAGTTATTCCCTGTGTCTACTGATGAAAGAACAAGTTAATGTTGTGCAAAGAAAAAGCAAGCCTTAAATCTATTTTATGGGTTGACTAAGTTTCTTTGAATATTTTTATGACATTTTTACTTTTCTGTTTGCTCTCTTTTAAACTGAGCTATAAAAAACTAACATCTTCCAATGCCATTAGCAGGTATGTGTTACTCAAATGCATTCCTTACTTTTCTTTTGAGTAACTTCCATCTTTTGAGGTAAATTAAAGATTTCAGCTGAACCACAGAAATGGTCTACTCCAGCTCCCACTGAAATCAGTCTCATTATCTTCAGGTATTCCCACAACAATATCTATTTCCTTTTAATAGAGACTTATTTGTTGCAGCTGTGCTCAAAGGCTACAGCTAAGCCCTATTGCTTAACCACCTACACTATCATTTTCCAAGAAAACACATATAATAAAAGGAATCTAAATATATTCTTTGATACCTTTATTAATACTATTCATACATTTTAAACTCCATTTGCACTGTGTTTTCAGATTAAACTACTAAACTATTTTTTGTTTCTCCCAAGTAAATCCTCTCAGAGTGTTCTGATTTTTACCCAGCTGGCTGCAAACCACATCATTTCCCATCAAATGGATTACGGTTTTTTTGTCTGAAATAAGAATAATAGAAAGCAGATTTTCTCCTGTAGATGGCTCAATTATCCTGAAAAGAAAAATCAGATTTCCCAATCCTGGGATGACAGTATTTTTGTGTTACAGAGTTTGTTATGAATTTTTCGTTTTGTTGTATGCCTTTAATGCAGCAATGACTGACAGGCAGAGAACTAAAAAATGCAGTGGCCATATGACTGCTACAGTACATTTACAAGCCTTTGAAATGAAAGTTGTTTTGTAAAAACTAGGGAGAAATATTTCAAGCTAGAGATCCATTTAACATGTCCCTACAGGAGGTGAAAGGATTCCTCCAGGTGCGATTTGACACATATGCAGTCAAGTTTTTAAATGTTAAGTCTGGTCACTTGCATAGCAAGTACACAAAGATAAATAGGGCACACCTTTGATGTAGGCCTTAAAAAAAAAAAAAGACAGATTGTGGACCACTTAACCAGATGCCACAGGGTCTACGCAGGGCCTCTGTAATCTTGTTTTTGTAACTGCTGCATCTATTAAAAACGAAAGAGGCCAGAATGCTTGTAAATGTGAACATCTTCTCAACACAGCCCTGCTTTTGGAAGCTTTTCATTTGTTTCTTAGTGAGTGATACCCCTCAGTCATCAGTACATTAACATTTAACTAAGGTTCTTTTTTTTAAGTTTCAGTTTAAACGCTCCTTTTTTTGCTTTCTGGTTGGATCCCAGCTAGATATTTATGTTATTTCTCGTCCCTGAAGTACACAGTGAACTCTGTGATTCTGTGACCTTAAGAGTCAGATGTAAAAATGTGATTCCTGTGTACAGCATTTTGATAGTAGTTCTCTTCCAATCATGTTAGATGAATATCTGTGAGAAATCCTGTCAAGATTCAGACTAACGTTACAATAAGTAGTTGTGCTGTGCAAAGCCATGGCTAAAGCATAGCTTCAAATGTGTTGGATTGTGGCAAAACAGTTTTGAAACTGTGTTAAACTGATTAATATAAGCTAGGAGAATTTTAAAATACACCTGGTTTTTCTTGTGGGCCACACCTCACTCACAGCGAGTACTCATGAACTGTAGTGTGATTCAATGTCAATAGGACTATTGGAGTTCAGTGCATAGATGTTTTCAAATACCAGTTGTAAAGATTATGATTTTAAGTACATCTCTGAATGAGAATTATAGAATAAGATATTTCAGATGCACATGCTTATATATCCATGCATTTTGCTTCTGGCCTCTCCCAACCTTCAGATTGCTTCAAGCCCTATCTTATGGCTGAGCTCAGCATTACCACACATTATTCATTCCTCCATTTTCAGGTCTTACTCTTCCTATCAGTGTAAAACATACAGGACACGAGGTGCTTTATAGATATTTCTGCACACGTCTTTTTATTTCTGTACCCTGGTATATAGTCTAAGGCATAACCTCTCTCCAGAGAGTCTTCCACACAAGCTGGTATTTTTAAAAATGTATAGAAAATTTGAACTATTCAGTTAAAGAAATACCTGCTGCGGTGGGTTGACCTTGGCTGGCTGCCAGATGCCCACCCAGCAGCTCTTTCACTTTCCCTCCCCAACAGGACAGAGGGAAAAAATAAGGTGGAAAATCTCATGGGTCAAGATAAAGACAGGAAGATCACTTACCAATTACCATCATGGCCAAAACAGACTTGATTTGGGGAAAATTAATTTCATTTATTGCCAATTAAAGTAGATAGTGAGCGACAAAGACAAATTAAAACACCACCTTCCTCCCATTTTTCCCTCAAGGCTCAACTTCACTCCTTCATTCCCAACTCCTCTACTCCTGCCCAGAGCAGCACAGACGGATGGGGAATGGGGGGATGGGTCAGTCCATAACAGCTCCTCCCTGCCGCTCCTTCCCTCTCACATGTTTCCCCTGCTCCAGCGTGGGCTCTCCATTGGCCACAATTCTTTCAGGGGACACCCACCTGATCCGGCATGGTCCTCTCCATGGGCTGCAGCGTGGATATCTGCTCCACCATGGTCTCTCCACAGGCTGCAGGGGAATCTCTGCTCTGGCACCTGCAACACCTCCTCCCCCTCTTTCTTCTCTCACCTTGGGTTTCTCAGGGCTGTTTCTCACTTTTTTTTTTCCTCACTCCTCTCTGCCAAGCAGCATTTTGCCCTTTCTTAAAGACATTTCCCCCCAAGGAGCCACCATCTCAGCTGTGAGGCTCAGCCGTGCCCTGGGGTGGGGTGGGTGGGAGCCGGCTGGAACCGGCTGTGTCCGGCCCGGGGCAGCCCCGGCCTCTCCTCACAGAGGCCGCCCTGCAGCCCCCGCTGCCAGCGCCTGCGCACCTGCACCCGGTACACCTGCAAATATAAAACAGTGTTGGCTTTTTTCCTTCTGACATTAAGCCCCACCCACCAAGAAAAATTTCTGTGAAATAAGGTGGTTTAAATACACCTATATATCTCCTAAAAGCTAGTCCATGTAGGTTTGGAAAACCCAACGCACAGCCTGTGAAAAGGTTGCTAGTTTTGCATGCCATTTACATACCCAAGTAAATGTTCGTCAGATCACCGTGGAGAATTTCCAGCAATTATTTGTCACTTGTGAAACGTGTGGCTGTCTCCGCTGCTGAGCAAGGTCTGTCTTCGGCTGTACTCCTTTCATAGCCAAGTCTATCAGCAATTCTAATCTTTACTAATTCAACTTATTTTCAAAAGTTCTGTTGGTATAAAAATCGCTTTTCAGAAGTCTGATATGGTTTCTGGACCCAGAATATACAATCTGTAAAAGAGCGTTTTCCTCTGAAAAATACTGGAAATGTTTTTTAATTCATAATCAGAAAATGTGATTAAGTAGTAGACACTCTGGGTGTTTCTTCTGCTCCCCAATAAAATCACAGTTTAACTTTGCTTATATTTAGCTATTTTGGGTTACAAAAATAAATAAATAAACACTTATATATATATATATATACACACACACAATACAGACGAAATGCTTTTCAATAGGGTACATGCTAATAAAGATAGACTGCTGAAACATCGTATGCCTTGCTCAGCTGCTGTAGTATGGGCTTGGCATGGCTTCCTCTGTCATTACTCATTAGACATAGCACTAGATTACATCATCCAGAGTGGATTTTTTCCCTAAACATGACTTACACTGTAACACCTATTGGTTTTGCCATTTATTTTTCAGCATGGGAATGGAAGGGACTTTTCCATTTCCAAAGTTGTACAAAAGATTGGCTCACTGCACAATTTATGTGTGACAGCTGCTTCTCAAAAGAGTTTGCATGAAACGTTCATCACTAAGTTAAGCCCATGATTCATGTTTTGTGGAAACCCATCCAACAGCTAAGAACCTCAAATGATGCTTCAAATTCACTTTGATAAAACTTTCTAGGATATGGGGCAAGTTCAATTGCTCACTTGATGGCATCTTGGAATATAAAGTGCAGCTAAAGGTATTGCACCTTTGGCCAATAGATAAAAATATGTTTTTTTTAAATATCTGAAATTTGACTGATAATATCTTTAAGAAAGAAAATGGAAATTGAAAAAAACTAACAGTGGCAGAAGCAATAAACACTGAGAATCTGACTTAATTCATAGCTACTTGGAGAATTAAAGAAGCCATATGGTCTAAAGATGAGGAGATTAATTGGTTGCTTTTAAATGAAATCCAGTGCTCCAGGAGCCACCAAGACCGGGACCCAGTGACTGACATAAGAGCATAATCAGAAAAAAAAAAATCCATAGACATTAGGTAATCACATTGGCTTCCTGAAAAACCTCTAGATAAATGAAGGTGTGTATGAACGTGGTTCACAGAAGCCAGCATGCACAGCCAGGGATCAGCTGAGCTAACCAGTAAGAAACATTGAGGGAAGACATCTACATTAATGCCATCCAGAACCTTTATGTCAGAAACTGAGCTGCAGACAGCTTAGTGATTAACTAATGCTTGAACTGGGATGTTCTAAACTGAGCTCTAAATTTGAACCTAAACCAGACTGTGTTCAAACGGCTCACTGCAAAAGGATAACTCAAGACTTTACGACTACTTCTCTCTACTGATTGCATGGGGAATCACATCTGAAAATCACAAAAAACTGATGATTTGAGATGGCAGGTAAGTTAGTATTTATTAGCAGCATAATTTTGACGCAAATCCCCCAATAGTATCTACTTACTGCACATATGTTTGGTATGCAGTAACTCAATTCTTTTCAGAGGAAACTAAGTCAGAAACTGCTTGAAGTGCACACCAAGCACATTTTGAATCTTCGTAAAGGTCAGATCCACTGTTTGGTCCTCTGGATGGTTTCAAATCACACATGTGATGGAGATGTTAGATTCAGGTCACTACACTAAACCTCATCTAGGTAAAACCTCCAAGACACATAGAGTGTAAATGAAGAAAGATTACTCAGCATTGACTCTTTTGGTGTACTAGTGTAATCCTGTTGCTCCAAAAAACTTTTTGTTGCAAACTTAGCTCAAGTCCCGTTGGCTCTCTTGAACTGTGTTGCCATAGTGGGATAAAAATAAAATTTGTCAGACTTCTTAGGTGGTCTAACTACATTCTCTAAATCCTTAGTTTTGAATCTAATCCACAATGACTAACATTCAAGAGGATGTTGCTCAGAGATATTGTAAATGACAGTGGTGTTCAGGGCATTAGCTAATAACGTGAGTGGGGAGAGGGCAGATTCTTTTGGTTTGTTCCTACTGAAAAAGGAGAAGAAAATACCATAAAAAAAATGATTATGCAGTCTAAATCCACATCTTTTTTCTTCGTAAATGTGGGGGTTTGTTTCTTTGTTATAAGCATTTCACCCATGACTTCATAGGTAAAAAAAGGTTTGTGTCTTTTTATAATTTATTTGGTGGACAAAGCCAAAGGCAAAAATAACAAGGAATGTCTCATTTTCAGATACCTTCTAACATAACCTAAAGAAAAAAAAAAAAAGGAAATCCAGGGGAAAGCTCCTATCTAGCCTCAGTTTTGCCTATATTAAAGAACGAGCCATTAAAACTTTAGCTGAAAGATTTCCAAATGTTATCTAAGTAGACAGAGGTCATTCAAATATGATCCATATACAGTGTCCTGTGTGGCCCAAGAGTGACAACAACAGGATATATTACTAAATACTACTAACTACTAACTAATAAGTATATTACTAACCACTTAAATTCCTCTAGTTTTTCAGTTATGTTAGTAAGATAATAAGACCCTTTACACTTTTAAAGACTCTATTTTTTTAAGGTGTTCACATTTTCCCTTTATATATTATTTTTATTGTTTGTTGCTTTCAGACTGTTCTCTCAGCACTGTAATATGCAGCAAGAAAACCCTGAAGTGATGTGCTGTGAACAGCTTATACAGTAAATGAGGTAGAGAAATCAGCAGGGTTGGTACTACAGGAGAATTAATAGCTACAACTTCTTGTTTGAATTGTTGTGTTAATGATGAATTTCTCCCCAGGATTGAATTTGACCCTTTTCATGGTCAGTCTGTTTTTTATGTGTCTGCCATTGTGGTTGGAGCCTAAAGTCAGCCACGGATCTCTGTATAACTTCATCTGACAAAGCTTGGCTAGTCCAAATATGTTTGTTATCGCTGGGAGGGTCTTTCTGCTTGTGTCCATTACCAAGGTATTCTGCATTTCTCCTTTTTTTGTTATAGGTATAGGAAGGACCATTGCAGCAAATCATAGTGGGGAGCCAGCCTGGCAGGACTGCTTTCAGGTTATGACTGTATTTTGGCTGTCAGCTCAGGTCTAGGTCTCATCTTCTGATGATATTAAGGGGAGTGCTATTTCGTTTTAACATACTGCCCTGCTGAGTCTTGACATGTTTCGTCCCAGAAGTGCATTCCTTCCTCTTTATCCAATCTCCTTTAATAATCTCCCGTGAAAATACACCTCCCAACCAAAAAAAAAAAAAAAAAAAAAAAAACCCCACATAAAAAAACAAAGGAAAACCCAAACCGAATTTAATTTACTTTCTTTCTAATTATCCCATAGCATTCAGATGCCATTCATACCAGTTGCATAAATGGCTTACTAACCTTTACTTACCCTAAGTTTGAGCATAGCCCTGGCTTCGTTTCTTTGCTGTTTGGGTCAGCAGGCTGTTAGTGATTTCTCTCAATGCCTGTTGTAGCCCAGCTGTCTCCTGCCCTTCGGCGTGCACACGCTTTACCTCTCCTCCCCAGAGCTTCCACAGGCCACCATGCCCTGGGCCGTGCTTTCTTTCAATTGACCACGCTGCTTGGGGAGTCGTGTCAGAGCTTCAAAAAGCTTCCCACAGCTTTATCATAGCGACGCTACTGCTTGGCTTGGCTTTCTCCAACCGGCTGCCTCACAGCTCCATTTCTGCAGCTGTCCATGCCCTACTGAGGCACAGCTTGCAGCCTTCTCTTCCTCTAGGTCGTCTGCTTTGTGATACTGCTCCCAGCTGTGTTTTTCTTCTTCTGACGGCTGAGGTCACAGGAAAAAGCATTCTTTATAGATGCGGTTGTATCTATTTAATGCCTCCAACTGAATACACAGTTAGCCCCTCTGAAAATACAGTGTACAAGTAATTGAAATTCTGCTTCATTCTTTGAAATAATTGTGCAAAAGTTTAGTTACAGTGCAGCTCTTCTACTGTTGCAGAGAGAAAATATTCTGAACAAAACTCTGGCATAAGGCATGAAGTCTGACAGTCGGCAGTGATCCCAGTATGGAATCTAAAAAAAAGAGGCTTTTTTTCCACCTTTGTATTGAAGATCTAGGCAGTATTTAAGACAGTAGGATTTATGTTAAGATTTTTAATTTTCCCTTGTTTCTGCTACATTCTTAAAGGCAGTTCTGCATTCACTTTCAGCTTCTCTCCTTAGCAAATTAAATTTAATAATTTAAATACTGATCAGTAGCAAAACATTTATGTATAAAATGAACATATTTGTTCTCAAATGTTTGTCATAGGTGGATGAATGTGGCTTTGTAGCATTGAATTTTAAGTTGTCTTTGACCTAGTTGGACCATGGCCCAGTTCATTTTGAGTATGGCTAGACTAAACTTTTGGTTTATTAAAACAAACAAACAGACCAGAATAAAATATTTTACTTATTTCTATTGAGATCTCCTCTTCTTTCTATAATGTGCCACATCACATATGTGCAGTAATATTGTAAGTTCATATACCATGATATGCATTGTGGTGTGTCCACATGGTGGACATGGAGTATTACCTTCAATTTAAAATCAAAGATTATGCTGTTTCCTGGGTTACTGTTAAATAAAACCACAGATAAGATGTGCTTTTCAGAATTCCATGTGATAGCCCTTACTGTTAATTTTTTAACATCTTCCCTGGCATGGCTTTGGCCTCTGCCAACTAACAAGCACTCCTGCAGGAGATGCAAGGCATGATTCAGAGTAGGCAGTCTGGACAAAGGTGATCTGTCTTCTTTTATCTGACACACATCTCCAGCACCAGCAGACTTTGTACCTTCAAACACTTGTGACTGAACATGTGAAATAGCTATAAAAACACCATTTGGGTGGGTTTTCCAGAGCTTTCAAAGCATTTCAGATCCTTTAAAATTAAATTTAAAAAAAAGCCAACCCCACAACCAAACAAAACCAAACCCACAAAGAACTCTTTCTTCCCATACCAGTAGAAGTTTACTGTCAGGTACCTGTTCACCGTGGATGAGAGTAACGTGACACAGATGTATGAGCCATAGTGCCATGAACAAATTGTTATAGAGACAGAATATCATCAAGAAATAAAATTAAAAGTAAACAGATACAATTTTACCTGCATTTTTCCTTTTCAAGGATATTTAAACACAGTCAACTGCATGTTAAAAATACCCTATAAGAAGGGAGTTTATGCACAAATAAGGCAGAGACTGAAGGATAAAGAACTATTGTGCAAGTAATAGTAATCCCTCTTGCCTTGCAATCAGAAACCTGGCCAAAGTGGTTGTGAACAAGAAGCTACTTGTCTTATATGTAATGTATACTGGTTTGTTACTTGGTTTTATTTAATCTGGCAACAAATCACTTCTCTTATGAAGGGAAATATTTGGGATTTATTTATTATTACTCCCCGTCTACCTACAATTATTACTATAATAGTCTGAGGAAACCATTTGCCTTACATCTCTTTGGCAAGCCCAGCAATTACCAGTTCTTAAACTCAGAGGCTATGTTGAGCCTCCTACATGGCTGTGTAAAAAAGCTCATGGTCTCCATATCTTCATAACCCATCACCTTGTACAATCATTTACATCAATATAAAGTTGTAGAAAAGTATCAGAGGTTCATCTATACATTTTGTTGTGGCTGCATTAATGATCTGAGGGGGAAGAAAACTGCATTTGCTCCACAGTAAGAAAGCTTATAATACATTATAATTAGCGTGTTCTATTTTAAGACTCAAAACCAAACAACACTGAAAAGTAAACAAATCTAAATTAAATACCTAGCCAAAACACTGTTATGTTGATTTCAAAGATAGATAATTATAGCAGTAATATTCTTAGAAAGTTCTTATTCATCATTTTTTTCCATCCACATATAAAAGCACTGCACAAATCATGGTTCTATACAGCATTTTTTATTATCATTTTACCAGCTGGGAAATGTCACAAAATGGTGAAAATGACATGCTTTTGTTACACTGTGAGTCACAACCCCTGAGTTATAGTTGTCAGCTGCCTCTCCCAGATCTACTTCTACAGAACTGCTGCTTGCTCTACTATTCCCTGTCTTGTTTGTGCAGTTATTCTTGAAGAAGTACAAGGTTTTCATCTGTACATGTGAAATTTCATCCTGGTTTTTGCACCCTTTCTACAATATTTCAGGGTAGATGAAATTCTAGCCTGGCATCCCTTCCTGATTTGGCTTATCATGTTTCATGAAATGTAATATTTGTTGTCTCTACTCAATCATCTAACGAAAATAATGAACATTATCAGATGTACCTTAGACCCCATTTGACACAGCTGTCTGGTTGGCAATGTGGACCACTGATAACTACTCTCTGAGTATTGTTCTCCCAACACCTGTGCATTCAGTTTACGGTAAATTCTTTTCTAAAATGCATATTATCTGTTCTTATGAGTGTATCATCTAAACCAGTGTAAACCCTGAGACGGTAATGTATGACATCTGCTCTTTCTCTCCTGTCCACAAGGCTTGCTACCCTGTCATACAAGGAAATCAGCTTGTTCTGACACGATATGTTTTTGACAAGACCACCCTGGTGCTATTCACCTCCTTGTCGTCTTTTAGTAACTTTTTTTATTTTTTCTGATGAAAAGTTCCTGACTTTTTCCAGGAACTGAAGTTAGGATAACTGGTCTACAATTTCCTAGCCTACCAGTCTTTGGAATTTCTTCTGTCTTCCACAATTTCTCAGAAAAAATTATTACTAATGGCTCTGAAATTACTTCAGCCAGTCCTCTAAGTATACTAGAATGAATATCCTCAGGTGATCCCATTATGAAATGATTCAGTTTATCTAAGATATGAATTTGTTTTTTTCTTATTTTACCCTGAATTGTCACCCTACTTTAGCTTCATGTTATGCATTAGAGGCACAATCTGGGTGAGAGTGAAAGAACAGATTCCTGAAGGCTAGATTCTGCCAATTTTAAATATGCTTAGTTTTTTACCCATGGAACATTGCTCTTTAATTCAGTGTGTCCCCTTGCTGAGTAAGGGAAACACCTCTGAAAGAGATGGAGGGACGAGGACAGTGGCACAGATGGCACACAGAGAGATTTACCAAGCCAAACATGTCTATACAGAAGGAGTAATTTGTACACATGCATATAGAGATACACACTTAAAAGAGTGGGGAGAAAAAGTGATCACATACATAAGAACATAAAAACCCAAGTGGAAGGACAGAATAGTGTGTGCATATCTGCAAAACTATAGCTTACTCTGTGCTGTCTGGCTGATTTGTACCACTGAGTATTTGCAGAACTACCAATAATGACACAATTTCTTTGAACCTCACCCTCAGGGAGACAGAAGCTTAATCTTGCATGAATTTAGGCATTTTTTTAATGAAAACATTCATCCTTAACACACACCTCTTAAGCTTCCTTTTAGGCAGAGGGGGAAAATAGTTATGACACTGGTGATGTGCTTCTGCTTTAGCTATCTATGTTTAGGTGAGATGAATCATGTTCTAAAGATGCTAATTTCTCTCCATTGACTATAAAGAGAGAATAGACCTGGCTTGGATGAGGACAACCATATTTCATCAGATTAATCCCACTCATTGCTAAAGTTCCATTATTGCAAATGGTTCCATCAAACCTCACATTCCTCTTGCATACAGCAAGTGTCCATCTAAACGCATTGCACTTTTCGTGTTAGCTTCAAGGAAGAGGAGGCTGAGGCTTCCTGAGCAACCGGTTGGCCAGGTAGAGGATAAATCCGCCTCTCCTTCTGTAGGAGAGGACTAAAGCCTTGCACTCCTTATTCTCTCCAAACACACACACGTGCACATCTCTGTGTATATGTATATACATGCTTAATTATGTTTAAATAATTGCTTTTCTTACACATGCATACATATACACCCTTCTTAGCAATGGAGAGGAAGTCCTCACTTTCCTTTTTTATGTATAAGAGCTTCTGCTTCAATCAGGCCTCCTGTCAGCACAACTGAACAGAGTATATGTAAACCTCAGCTTCAGAAGCCAGAACTATTTTCTCCCACTTTGACTTTTTCCACGCTGTCAGATGTTCCTCACTTCATTTTGCATGGATTCAATATCCGTGACATTTTACTTGGAATTTCCAGTTTTAAACATAGATTCAGGCTTAGTCAAATCCCTTTCAAAACAAACATGATAAGCAATCACATTAATGGTTTTTTGGAGGAAATTTCCCTCATTTGCCCTCCAGTCAATTTCGTCATATTCAACTAAAATTTGGCCTAGATTAATCTTATAATATCATAGATTTTGGTGACATTTTCTACTGGCAACACATATGAAATCTAACAAAATATTCCTAGTGTCTGTTCTGTAATAGATCTTTCATATAGCTCTTGTAACATCATATGACTTTGAAATAGATGGAATTTGCCTTCTGCTTCAAATAAGCTTAAAAATATTAACAAATGCATTTGTTGCTCATGTCGTTAAACACACTGCTTAAGTCCTCTTAAACAAGTCAAGGGAAGATATCTCAAAATCAAATAATAGCTGCTCTTCAAATTCACTAACTAGCAACAGAATTGCAGAGATTCCCTCACTTCAGTCTTAAAGTCTAACATGAAACATCTCTTTAAAAAAGTATTCCTGACACCAACAAAATCTACTTCATATCAGCATGCTTTTAATAACATTAAGTGAAACCTTCTCTATGTTCAACTTCAATGCATTAGAATCAAGAGTAATGCCACTTTTAATTAAACTAGGTATTGCAAAGGATCTGTGCTCTCTTACATTTATCCTTATAATCTTATTTCATATTTTACCCACTGAAGTATGTTTATTAATAGTGCTACAGAGATTTTGACAGCAGGGCTTCTTAGATCTTCTAATAACCTTTTGAGCCTAAGATTGCTTCCTTTCATACTCAACCAAATCCTCTACCTTTAAGGAATGTTTCACTATATTCAAAGCCTTTCTTTTTTCTTTGACTACACTTTAATAATTCTTCTGCTAAAAAGTACTGATGAATAGCTTTGCTCCCCACACAATCTAGAAATAGCCAAAACAGGCCACAGACATACCCAGAGAAAACGCTTCTTTGTATTGTCAGTGACAGTTTCCATAAATTTTTTAAAATAGAGAGAATAAAAGGAGATCCAGACAACCTTTTGAACTCTATCTTTTCTCTACCACTGTATCAATTTAGAAGGCAGCTGTAGATGAATAAACATTGGAAAATGGTCACTTCACCTCTAGTAAATTCAATTTTATACTGTAAAGCAAACCTCTAATATTTACTCCCAAATTTCTGCAAATTTATATCTTGATCTTTGAGTGTTTATCAGTAAAACTGTTAAAATGACTCCATACCCAACATTTCAAGTGGATCATATTTTAACCATCCATAATTTTTTTTCTCCTCAAAACCTCTTTCCTACGGATAGTTTTGCTCACTGCCAATTTGTGTATTAACTTCTTATCATAGTTACCAGTTATGAAATGTTTTTATAAGTTTAGAGCTAAGTTTATCCTGTGTGTAAATGATATTTGATTGGTAAGGATTTGCCTTCTTAATAGACAGCCTCTCAATTTAAGTTTGTTTAAATGTGATCATAATATAATCTCAATAATTTTTAATCTTCCATAATGAACAACCTAATCAATAGATATATTTGTAGCAACTATTGAAAGTATTGACTTATCACTTTCAATTTACTTCTAAAAAATACATTTATTAAAACTATTAAAATACTGTTAAAATCTTAGTCATTCATTTCCCACTATAAAAATTCTAGACTCTTCATTCCCATCAGTCAAGACCAGTTGTAATGCTCTTCTTCGCTCCCCTGCATTTTTGATGAATATGGCCAGGATCTCTCTCAGCTCTTCTCCAGACCATGCAAATCAAATCCTGCCCCTTCCTGTCCCCAGGAAGAAGCAATGACAACAGCATTAGTCCAGGATGTCCTCTACCTTCTAGAGATGTGCTCTGTCCCACCTCTGGGCAATTCATGGCAGGAGGAAAAGGTTTTTTGCATTTTGTACCTGTTAGTCTTCACACAGGAAAATAGGGACTGAAGGAAGGAAGGAAGGAAGAAGGGAGGGAGGGATGGAGGGAGGGAGGGAGGAACATAATTTTTTCTGATTCCATGATTCTATAAACTACATATTTATATACTAGTATGCAGAAATATCTTGCACTACCCATAGCTTAGGAACATCATCTCTGGATTTTATATCCTTAAATCTCTATTAAGAAATGGCTTATACAGCTACTCTCTGCTTTACAGTGACATCATAAATCATCTTTCTTATTCTCACTCCTGGGAGGACAGGAAAAAGAAACAAAACCTATTTCAAAAGAAAACAAAGAACAACAGTGTTGCATGAAGCAGGAATCTCTATCTTCTCAGTTTCTAGGTTTCAAAAGTATCAATCTGCTGCTCCTACGTATAGAAACTGAGTAAATTTTCCATTCTCTCAAAATTATTTCTGGGCTCATGTGGCATGATATTATTCTCCTGTGTATCCTAATGGCTTTTCTCATGAGACATAACACTGAGGTCTTGGCTTTAGCTAAAGTGGAAGAGACACTTATTCAGCTTCCAAACAACTGAGTAATGACTCCCTGAAGAAATCATTCAAGGATAATTTCAGCATGAACCCACCTGTTGGTCATGTTGCATATGTTTCTGAGCTCACCAGACATGAAGAACTCTGTTTCTGTAGCTGATATCTCCTTAAGTAAATGCAGATAGTTTGGTGGGTTTTTTTTTTTTACGTTTTATAACAAGACATGCTAAATAAACAGGATCTCAGAATATAGCTAATTTTAGGCCATTAAAAAGTGCATTAGTTTTTATGCCAGTAATACAGTCACATCTTTTACAGGAAATTGGATTCTTGTTCCCTCGAACTTTCTTTATCACTTATTATTTGAAATCCTCACTCTCAGAGTAGCTGTGTTACAGTAGGATCTAGAAAGGTACTGATACACACACTCAGGATTTTTAGCTGTAGCTTCTGGGGAGCAAAACAGGGAATGGAAAAACATCCTGAAGTATACTTTAAATACAAAAATGTTTTCAAAGATAAGAACGGAGAGCTCAGAAGTCACAAAAATATTATGTCTGCTTCCAACCACTCAGATATCTTAAAATCTCTGGAGCTGTTAGCTTCAGGACTTGGAAAAGCCAGTCCAGTCTCGTGTTATTGCTGTTACATGCAGAAAGGCAGTATTGCCCGGCTTCAGGACACAGAGTCAAGGATCAGCTCCTGTCTGAGGCACTGGTCTGTTGTGTCACTTTCCAGCTTTTTGTGTCTCTATAAACCTTCCAACCCTTTGTCTCTCTTTACTGTAAACTTGTCAGTGCCAAGATGATAATCTGCTGTTATTCTTCCCAGTGCCTGGCATAGTAGGGAACTCATTTCAGCTGGGATTTCTAGGCACCACTGTAATACAAATAATAGCAATACTGCTTTGTGAATATGTTCCACATGTATAGAAATGTCCCTACCCAGCTTTTTTATGCTACTGCTCTGGTATCAGTTGAGCAAGGTCTGAGCATAGTGGATAATAAATGGAAAATAAACAACTCCGGAAACAAGCAGTGTGCATACAATATTCCATAACTGTCATATTATGCTGGCTTAGGAAGAAAGAATGAAGAGCTTGAATTCAGTTCAGGAAATTATAGAGAAACCAGTAGAGGTGACACAAGAGTGAATGGATGCAAAAATAAAATCGTATCAGGTAAGCGATTTTTTGCAGCAAAGTAGAATGACAACTTTCCATGCACATGCCATGGCCATTTCTCATGGGTGAAGAAATTTTATTTGGCCTTAATATTTGTAGCGTGCAAGTAAGAAATGTTAGACAAGCTTCTGATTGTGGGAGAAATCTCCAGGAAGGAAAAAACTGGCTGTATTTCTGGATTCCTCCCCTTCTTATGTGCTTTATATTCCATACGAGGCAATGAACATGCAAATGTGATTATTTGTATGTCAGTCGAATGGATTCAACAGTAACATGACACCAACATTGCAGTCTTAAAACCTTTAATGAGTGACTTCACAGTATAATAAGTCTGTGAATCAATGAGTTATTCTTGCTTTTAATTTCTGCAGTGAGGGTAGCTGAGAACAATTTCTACAAATTACCAACATCTTGTCAGCCCGTCAGGACTTGTCTACATGGGAAATTAGTTCTCAGGAAGTCCAGGTGGTAATTTACTGGAAGCTAGCTACACTGAGCTAGTCTCTGTGCCTGTGCCTGTGTACAGGCAGTGGGCAACACTTAAGGTATCTCTGCTTTCAAGGAAGGGTATGGTAATTCACAGAAAAATCCATCATACTATGCTAGTTTAGAAGATGGGAATGAAAAGATATGCCAAACTAGCCAGAAGGAGTGAGCTATAGCCTGGAAACCACACAATTCTTTTAGAGATAAAGTGCATCCATTTACTAGGAAAGCTTTTTAGGCTGACCATAACTTGCACTAACACCTCTGTTTAACATTTGGAATGGAATTGACTTGTTTGTAGCTTGTTCAGATTATGGACAAAAGAATAAATCTTCATCTGTATCAATCCTTGTAGAGTTCATTAAGGGCAATCACATAAGGCAGAGAAAAGGAAAGGTAACAAGGCAGAGTAGCTAAAATGCTATAAATTCACACCTAGCTGTATAGACAAATCCAAATTTATTCTTAAATGCAGCAGAGTCCAGAGTCCATGCTTACTGTTGCAGTTGTTTGTTATAGTAGTTAAGGATTTAAATGCCACTTTATCATTGTTACACGAGATGAGTTCATAAACTGTTTAACCCCAGGCATCCAGCAGTGTAGTAATATTAAATCATCATATTTAGCTCTACTGATAAATTAGAGAGAAAAATAATAAATAAATGTTCTTTTGTTTCAACTATGAGGAAACAAATTAAAGACATCTATGAAGTAAAACTCGTGTATAATTTCATAATGCAGATTTAGGAACAAACTCATGTTTTAACTCAGTGAAAACACTGCTGGTTTGATGTCCTGTTGTCTTTGATACTTGGGAAATGAGATTCAGAAGACAAGGAATGGAGACACTTTCACTGATTGAAAAAAAGGCAGAACTGCAAAACAAGAATAAAACACAAGCAATTGGAAGAATCCAAATGAAAAACACAAAGATGAAAATGCAAATATGAGATCTACTCAGTTCTTTTATGAAGTCCTGTATAGAAGGGATTTATTTTAATAGTATAGTGTTACATACAAAGAAGTTCTACATTGGTTAATAGAATATTGCTCTATTTAGTTCCAAGCATTCTGACACATAAACAATAGATCATTGCAAATGTATATGAGCCTTCATAAATTGTGTATTTTGAATATGTATTCACTCCTCTAAGCCGATAGTAATACTGTGTACTTCATTGCATATCATACCTGGGTACATACAGAAATAAAATAGAGTTGTAATCAAGACACATGTGGCTACATCAGGCAGAAACAGTAAGTAATTTTTGTTCTATAAAGAAATCTAAAATATTTTTTTACTAAATATTATTTTAAAAATTGGGGTGGGAAAGCAATTGAAATTTTCATTTAATTTATTTATAGTATCTTTCAAAGCAGTGTTTTAAGTTATAAATAGAGACTTTTGTTCCAAAAGCTAAAATAGAAATTGCTCCCACTGAAACAAATTTGTGGCTTTTGTCTAGTAAGACTGACTGTTGGAATCAGTTCGTTATTTTCTCTCCCTATTTTTCTTTTGCTGATAGCTCAGCAAATACAGAAATTACACTAAGAGAACAACAAAACACTTTGCTCCGTTAAAATTGTGGATCAGCAGTATAAGTAACTACAGCTGGAGTTTTTTTAATTATTCAGAGTTGCCTAACAAAGATGTAAGATAATAAGATATTACCCATCCTATGGTAAATTGTACAGAACAGCTTTTCTATGGTAGTCTTCATTAGTCCTGTAGACACTAACCATATGAAAATAAATAGATTCTTATTTCAGCCTGCATTACTTTTCTGTTCCTTTAGAGGAACTTGCCTGTGTTCACAATATCTTATTTATTTGACAACTGTTGTAATGCATATAGTGAAATAAGTACTTTTAGAGGGAGACAGTAGAAATTATTACCTATATGTGCATGTGTGAATCTGTGTGTACACAGTGCTTCTAAATAACATATTTGTGATTGGAATTTTGATGCTGCGAACTGGTGTGTGTTCAAACTGTACTAGGGAGAATCTCTTTTACCTAATTGTAAAATACTCCCATTTTCTAGCTCTGTGAGGTTTTCTAGCCCATCTACTTTAAGCTGGTTTTTGCCCTGAAGCCCTCAGGTTTATATCTCATCTAAAAATCATTTGACTCTATCTAGTGGAATCATGAATGTTCTCATCATCTGTATAAATACTGAATGCAATTCAAAGCCCGCAATGCTTCTGGCCTCAGTGATTTAAAACCATAACACAATTAAGGAGAATGTTACTCACTTTCTTTGAAATCATTGATCAGCTGGGTATTCTTTGAGTGTGATGGGATATGTAGACACAATCATTTCCCTTTTTTTTGCACTCAGATGGAAATGTTTTGGTGGTAATTATATTCTGTGTAGGTCATTATTGAATTTCTTTACTTACTTTTGATACATTATTTTTACTCCAAGGTACTTTTATCAGTTCAGATCTTTTTATTCATTATTTATTGTTATATAGTACCATTGTTAGAATTACATTAATTAAATTCTATGGTACTTATAATAAATTCAAAGTTTTATAATAGGAAGAGGCAACACATAGCAGTACAGAATACTACTACTCCAGGAGAGTTAAAATTAAACTGAAAGTACATTGTTCCTTAGTGTCTAATCTGCTAAATCTTTAATGCTTTTCCAGACAGCTTGGTTAAAACTTAATCTATTAAAAAGCAGTGTAATTCAGAAACGTACAATTAAGCAGGCTAATAGTGTTAGTATACATATTAGTTTTATTTCTTGCAGCTGCTCTGTTTGAAGTTCCATTTACTTCTAGCACAGAATTTAGGATAAGAATGCAAAGATCAATAACTGATAGATTTACAATTTGCAACAATGATTGGAAAAGAGGAATATAAATAGACTTATGCTGACGTTAAACACTACCAAAACATTAATAAAATAGATCACAACATCACAGCTCCCAATTCCCTTCCATAATTAAACCTTTCGAGACACATGCTCAGTCTTTCTCTCAGTAGGCACAGGGAAAAAACCCAGAGAAGGGAAAAAACCCAGAGAAGGAAAAAAGTACCTTGTTTTGATTTCTTAGCTAAATGATTGCTTCATTCACTGCAGAAATGTAGAGTTTCAGGACCAGCTGAAGAAATGTTGCACTGGCAATTACTTTCTAAAGCTGTCCTCCTCCCTTAGAGACTCTGCTGCAGTAAGTTTTCTCACAGGGATTTTTTCCCAAAAAAAAGCCAAGGTATGGTTGTGTAATCTCCTGAAGAGAAGGCCAGGTCTAAGCAGCTTTAGAAGCATCAAAGTATGTCTATGCCTTCTCCTACAAACCAGAGTAACTCATGCAGTTACTGAATCAAGCAGCAGCAGCAGTGCGGCTCCACTAGCATTATGCTGTGCTTGAGTGGGTAAACCTATCCCTTACGTACTGTAGAAGCTGTAGTGAGTGTGTTTATAAATTTTCTGACCGGTATAGCCAGAATGAATTCGTGTCTCCCTAAAAAAGGCCTGATAGATATATCTTTAATCTTACTGAAAGCTTTTGGGTTATAGGAGCTCTGGAGATTACATCAACTTTTCAAAAGAAGATGTATGCTCCTGTATTAGCTGAATATAGTGGAATAGATTTGTGACCTTGTTAGTAGTGCTTGAGTTCAAATCCAGTTATATGATGATAGGTGTTATTTATAAGGGCTATGTCTGTTTTGAGATGTGACTCTGTAAGCTTAGTAAAGATGATGATATTTTTCTCTCCTCAAGTGTGACTACACAGTACAATGAATGCAACTATGTTATTCCAACAAAGAATACCTGTTTACATGTTTTGAAATCAACAATTCTTGTCAAAAGCATAACTGGTATATTTTAGTTAGTATTGCAATAAGTACGAGTAGTATCTGTATACAAGAGAGCTTAATATGTCTTTTGAATTAAGACCATGCTAAACCTGAAAGCTAGGTGCTTGATGTAAAAAGTATGCTTGATACTTTGAATAATAGAGGTATGTTGATAAATTTTGCAGACCTGAACTCTGTAAGAACATATAATACAAGGTTTTGGAAAGATATTAGTTTATAAAACCACTTTGGAGACAATTTCACTGAGCTGAGACAACTTCAGTGGTTGGATCTCAAGACATATGTATACATGTATATATAATGGCAAACAAAGTCCTGTCAATTTGATGGGAATTTTCCTGAAAAGGCAGATTTTAATTTTTTGTTTTGAAATGCTTTTCTCTTTCTAATCAATTTGCATTTCTGTATTTTATATTTTGTGTTGTTGATATAAAATACTGTACTTCCAGCTTAAAGAAGAGCTTTTAGAGTTACCTTTAATAATCCACTATATCACATTTTCTTCATGGAAAATGAAGAATTTGGGATTTTAAAGATTTTCCTATCTGGAAAAAATAAATAAATATTTAAGGATCTTTCTCAAACTGGAACTTACATTCTCTATGCCATTATCTAAGTCTGTCAGTTCATAGCAGCCAACTGCTTCCAGCAGAAAATCTGTCTTGAAGCCTGCTACGAAAGGTGATAGTGGATACCTGATCCCAAAATGAAATGTCATGTTTGATTGCATCACGTCATGTTAAACTGCATTATAATCAGCAAAAAACAGGGTGCAGTGTTGTACAATATCAAGTAAGAGCTAGCAATAAGTGGTTTTCCCACCTCTCCCTACATTAGATTTCCATTAGATTTATGGTATTGTTGTAGTTAGAATAACCTCAGGAATCATCTGTTCCAATCCTTTTCTTAGGGACAGACACAAAGCAGACAGCAATCCGCCTGCCCACAGTGCCTGTTACGTGCTGACATTATGGTGACTATTCACTATGACAAGTCCAGCAGTTCCCTAGTGTGCAGCGTACACTCAGCAGAGACTCACTTCTCGTGGTCACCTACTTCCCATGACAAGGTAACGCAGGCACATCTAGTGTCTAGACAAAGACACCTCTGAATTAGACGCGTACACATCTTTTATTAAAAACATCTCCTCTGCAAATATAGATGTTAAAATGATGACATCTGACAACAATGTCTGATTTTGATGTGGTCTTAGAGCATTAGCTTTTTCTGTGTTCCTAAGAAGGCTTCTTGTTCTTTACAAGACATAATCTGATTCAGGAAGCTACCAGGATTTTAAACAACAATCTGGTTAGATTCCATTGGATACAGTAAATGAAGAGAACTGTGCTGTCAGTTGAAAGTTATGAGTTTCTTTTAAAAGCTTACTGTAAAAGCTTAGGAAGAGGAAAAAAAACTTTAAACTTATTTCTCTTCTGTCTTCTTCTATTGCTAGGATGAGAGTAAGGGGAATTGATGGCAGAAAAGTGTATTTCACTGGGATGTGTTACAGGATTTGATTATCTGTTTAATCCTGGCACAATCTTTTATAGCTCTATCTGCAAGACTTGATTTTTTCATTTGGTAATACACTTTTGGAGGGAAAAAGTTTTGTATAGATAATGAAGTGTGGATTCTCAGACATATGCTTTTGAGGAGACATGACCAGGGAAGAGACAGTGTAAACTACTACAAGCGCTACAAGGAATGTGCACTATTATGTCCTGCCAAACTAATTGAAAATTGAGGACACATATGATGTGGCTCAGGATGAAGCCATGGAAAAGAATCTCCTTCCTTCTGTGGGCAATACTCCAAAGGAGAAATTAATCTCTAGTAAGTGAGAATTTGATTTTATGAACAGCTGATTAAAAATACTCTACCCATTGAAATGCTCTAAAAGGTGGGTTAACATCACTCTCCCCTTTTGACTGAATGGTAAACTGAACAGCTGTGGGATTAAAAGCTGTACTCAAAAATCTTCATTTCACAGACCCTAAAGCTTGAACCCAGACTGAAGCTGAGTTCTCCACTGTATGTATTAAGCTCCTTAGAACAAGGGGAACTTTGTCCCTGTAAGCAGAGATACTCCTCAGGACAAAATCTAGTATAAACTCAGAATAAGTTTTATACTTGTGAGCAAATAAAAATTTTGGGGCTTATCATTTATCTTCGTTCATCCTCATTGTGCCGGTTACAGATAGTTGTGCCTGACTGATACACAAGGCAGTCACATTCTTGTGGAGCGCTGAGCAGACCACTCCAAGTAGCCATTTCCCATAGTATAGGTGTGGGAAAGAATTTAAATTGGTCTATTCTTCCCAGACCACAAAAGACTGATAAAAGACACGCTGACAAAATATCTTGGGTGTATGGACAAGAAAGATTTGAACTCACTAAGAGATGCTGTCGTTCATATATGATGTTGAAGAAATGTGCATGGACATATCCTGGTTTTGATCCCTAGGCAGAAGAAGATGCTGAGGGCGGCATACAGGTTATTTTATAAGACTAATCGGTCAGTCAGTATGAACTGCATCTTTAACAGTCCTCTGGTTTTGGTTCTTGAATCTTATTATAATTTTTAAGCTTGATGTCCTAGATCATTTTCAAATGCTGCAAAAATTCCTATTCATTGCTCTGAAATTATCTGATATGTTGGATGTAACACAAAAGATAAAAGGTCCATCTGACCTCCTTTCAAATATTTTAGGAAAATATGGATACTAAAATCTGGTGTGAAAGAATTCTAAGGACTTCTTTTTCTTGGCTGATATTTAAAGTTATTTGTTTGTGCTTTATTGCTTATTTTTAAAAGCAGGAAGAACTGTCATCTAAATCACATATCTCAAGTATTTTCATAACTCTTCAGTAAAAAGTAGTCTAAGTTACAGTGAGACATGAATAAAATGCGAAAATATTCAAGATTTTACATTTGTGTAGAGAAGCAGGAACCCCAGAAGAGACCTGGACTCAAAGTGCTGGAAGAGAGTAAGATGTAGAACCAGCTCTCCAGAGACGAATTTTTGACACCTTTGACTCACAAGTTACTATTAATTTAGACTGCCGTTCCCTGAGGTAGCTGATACACTTAGCCTTAGGTTATTGCCATGTGATACAATGAGTTGATTTATAAATTTATGCCAAAAGATCAAACTGATTTCTATGTATATTCAGGGGACTGATGAGAAAGCCAATGTCATGTAATGTTATAATCAAGGAGCTCCTCGGTCGTGAGGATAAGCGACCGAAGGATGAACAGCTTGTGGGAGTTTAAAGACATTATTTCACCAAGTTGAGTGAACTAGACCGTTTCATTGGAGGCCTTTATCACTCAGGATAGGAGCTGATCAGCTGATGTTTGTATCTAGAACAAGTCAAATAAAACAATTACCTAAGACTATGGCTAAGGCATTTACAAGAAATTCAACTTTGCTGCTGTGAAAAGGAGAAAACCCTCACTAGTTAACTATATTTGTAATCTTTGTATTAAGAAAAACACTTCTCAAATCCTCCAGATATAATTCTCTACTTAAAAAGCATGTTCTCTTTTTGTACTGATTGTGGAAGGAATTCATATGAACTGGTGCAGTCATTTGGGGAGAGGAAAGTAAAGTGGACATTCAGGCAAGAAAACCCATTGCTGCAAAGTGGATGTTCCTCAGCAGTGTAATGCAATACAGGAGAATGAAATTATCTTCAGAGGTTACATTTTAAATATATAAATTTGAAAAGTGCATAAAGATCTGAGGAAGAACTCAGGGATCATAATGCTGTGTTTTACATAACTGTATACACTACACAAAAGGATTTCCAGCTCTAAGTCAGAGGCAGCCTTTTTGATAACTTCAGTGGTAAAAACATTTTACCTGCAATCTCTACCCTGATGGGTTTACAAACAGCAAAATAATTTAAGAAAAAAATAACATGGCATTCTTATTCTATTGTCTATTGTCTTCACAAGGTAAGCCTCATCTTTATGTAAACTTATTGCAGGAGTGAAATATTGAGATACAAATCAGTGAGATGGTTAAAGATTCACCAGCATAAGATAGTCAGAGAAACAATAAACACTATTATATTGTGTACCTTTTCGTTGGCGCTTCCACCAATTGATGGATATCCCTCGTCAAGCAAAAAGACAGTACCTATGTATGGGGTCATCTCTCAAAAATTACTCATATGTTACAAAGTTTAACCAGTAATCAGGAGTGACCTGGATGTACATACAAGAACCGATATTTGTTGACTTGTCAGGATAGAAACTTTGACAAAAGAAATTGATACTTTTGTCATGAAGGACCAGTTACTGTGTATACTTTATATAGGTGTATAAATCTCGAAGAGCATTCACAGTCATAGATCACCAATAATAGTTGGGATTGTTGGGTTCATCTAACTACGCAAAAAAAAATCCAGGAGACGTTTTGTGGTTTGTTTGTTGGGTTTTCTTCTTTTACAATATGAGGTATAGTTGTTCATTTGATGTGATATAAAGTCAGTGGCAAATGTGGAGCTAGTACGGAGGGAGCTAGAAGCCCAGATCTACGTCTCCAGCTGTTCAGTCACAGGTCTACCCCTGCATCCTGTTCTCCTGGCTATTGAAGTGGAGAGGGTTGCTGAGGGCTGACTTATGGTTGCTTTCACAGCTAGAGCTGGCAAAAAGCTGCATTTCTCAACAGCAAGAACTTAGGGAATATTCATTGTTCAGGTCTAAGACAGCTGATTTGTTTCAAGCTGGCTGGGGGGACAGTTGAGCAAAAAGAATAGGTAGATGCATCTTTTAACTGCTTTTTTTTTTGGCATATTCTAGTGGTCCCAGTCACTCATCAGACCCCAGAGTGCTCAGCACTGCCAGTTTCCCTACTGAATACTCTTTATACCCAGCACCCCACTGGTCTGTGTGCAACAGTATTCACTGAAAAGCTGATGTTGCTTTTGTCTCTGTCTCTTGTGGATGACAGTCATCACCACCACATCCCACAATAGCTTACGAAGGTACAACACCTCTTCTGTGCTGTTACAGGGCAGGCAGAGAGCAATCTTACTTTCTCAGTCCTTCCTCAGTATGAGGATCTGCTATGACAAAGAAAAATGATGTTCAAGGGGCAGACCTTAAAAGCAGTAGTAGAGGGCTAACACTGACTAATCATCACTTTCACTTACAGAAAAAAACTTTTACTGCCTGTCTGATTGCCTAGTGATTTTGAAATCTTACAAACATTTTTATTTTAACTTCTGGTAGGAGAGTTGGATTTATGTTAGACCCAAAAGTGCTCTGATGATAGTTTTATGGAATGATATAGATCATTTACTTTTGTAAGTAACAAGCTGAGCTTCTGCACTCTGTCTCTGTACTTCTAAACATGGTAGAGGAGATGTGTTAATATGATGGCTGATTGGATAACTACAACTTATCACAGGTCTTGCAGATTTAGAACTGTCTGTAAATGAACTAAAAACTACACTACAGTGTAATCCCACATGTAATGTTCTGATAATTAAACCCCTCTGACAATTACATCATACATTATCAGGATTAGCCAGATCCATTACTCACCACTGGTGCCTTGGACAAAACAAAGCTGGTACGCTAGGGACTGTCAGCTGAGCAGATGCTCCTATGGAAGAAAGCAGCCAAGTACTGTTTATGTAATATGAGCACCAGCATGCTGGAGAAAGATATTGCTTCAGCTTGCACAGTGTTCTTGGAGTTTAGAAACTAGGAAAGACGGAAATCTGAAGGCACCATATTGACTATACCATATTCAAATACCAATTTATTTGCACGTTCTGCTTCTGTGCTGTAATTATGATTTACTGAAACCTTTTTTATGTATATGAAGCACACAGCTTTGCATTTCTTATGTTTATAAAAATGAAAGAAATTAATCCGCAGAACACAGAAGAAAAAAAGGGAAGAGTGTTAGTTATTATAAAGGAATACCATATTAATTTCAGGAGTTTATACTGAAGACTGGGGTCAAAATTAAAATGTATAGAGACACTTTTACTAGCACTTTCGTGTTGGGTTTTTTTTTTTTGGTGATGTGGGTTTTTTAGGTTTGGGAGGTTTTGTTGTTGGGTTTTTTTTGTTTGTTTGTTTGTTGGTTGGTTTTGGTTTTGCTTAAACAGTAAGATAATTGGAAAATCTGGTAATACCAGGACCATATTATTTCATATTGCTGATTCTCCATTCTGCAGAATAAACTTTCCAAAAAGGAGGTTTCTGAGGATAGAAACTTATTTCCTCACCCTGCTCCCACTGCCAGCTTCCTGGCCACTTAAAGGTCTGGAAAGCAAAAGTCTGTGTGTAATAGGAATTTCTTGTTTCCATAGTGTTTCACCCAGAGGGAAACTTTCCTAACAGCTTTCCATTTTCTGAAGCAAAATATTTTATCTCAGTGCTTGATGAGGATGGTGGTAAAGTAGATGGGTCTAGGGGACCTGCTCCAGCTAGGGACTACTCTTCAGGTACTAATAAAGATTAAGCATCCAAATTTTAGAGATGGTGCCTTATGCTGTCCCAGCTTGATGAGACTATGCAGTTCTCTTCACAGAATAACTGAGGGCTCCATACGAAAATCTGTGTTTTGGGGGTGGGGGGGGTCGGGGGGTGGGAGTTGTCCCTTTTTTTTTTTTTCTTTAAGGCAGTTTTTAGGTAACCATAGTCTTCTGGGCTTCAGAGAAATCCCAGAGATGTGTGCAACTGCTAACTAGTAAATACTGAAAAGCTGGAGGGAAGTGTTATGCCAAGTTGTGTCAGTCAAGTGCAAGCTAAGAAAATTGGGATTTATCTGTATAAGCGTTGGACACTGGGCAATTTAAGATACATTCCCTCTTAAAATCTGGAAGATATTTAAGTTGGAACCTTTTCAATAAAGGTGCGTCCAGCCCTATAATGGGTGAATCTTTCAGTTCTAATGAACATTTTCCTTTTAAAAATTTATTCTTTTGTTTGCTATGGTATGGTGATGCCTGGTCACTACCACTGCTGTGCACCCTAGGAGTCACATAAAAAACCAGCACATCTGAGCAATCAGGCACAAGGGCTTCGGCAGATGATCTGTGTCAGTTTAAGACCTCTATGTCCTGTGCCAGAATAGGGTAAGGAAAATCTCAGATGCTGCAGTTCTCAGTCTGGTGTCTTTAAGGTAAAGCCATCTTCATCTATACGTTAAATTGGCAGAATGTGAACTGTGTTGGATGGAGTGCAGCTTCATGCTTGATTTCATACCCACTTCTGTGGGGGTGGTAATCAGTGGTAGAAAAACGGGGAAAAGAAATGTGCACAATTTTGTCATTAGCCATTGTGCTTTGACAGATGTAGCTGCACTTACATAGCCTCAAATCTTCTATTTTTGAAACAGTATTTTCCAGTCATCCACTGTCTTGCATTTATTATGGAGCTTTCTTCCTGTCTACAGATGAAGTCACCATGCTGTTAATGAAGAGGGAAGGGTAAGGGAGGGAGATGAAAAATTATCAAATACTCCTCTAAGTATGGGTAATATTTTGTATTAATGATTGCAGAGTCTTTACTAACTTTATTAACAGATCCAGTATTATACAACAATGTGCTCATGCTGCTTTGCTTTAACTAGTCTATTAACACTGGATGAATAATACAAAAGAAGGAAATTAATTTTATCACTCCATAATGAGTCATGTTACCTGTTTGGACATTTTGTGGGTATTTGGATACTTTAGGGTGTGAAATATTCAGGGATTCCCAGGATTACAATCATAGAATCATAGAATGTTTTGGGTTGGAAGGGACCCCTAGAGGTCATCTAGTCCAACCCCCCTGCAGGAGCAGGGACACCGCTAACTAGATCAGGTTGCTCAGAGCCCCATCCAACCTGGCCTTGAATGTT
>NW_009258947.1:4488008-4495960 GCF_000687185.1 Egretta garzetta
AGAGAGCCTGCGAGCACGAAGCCTCCTGGAGTGGGAGGAAGAACGCTACGTCAGTCGGCTCCTCTTGATCTGGCAGCCTGTAGTGGACACCAACCACAGGGTTCCCTTTGTTGCCTCTCTCTCTGATTCTTACCCCTAAGCTCTCGACCTGCTCATGGCTATTTTTCAGGGACAGCTCTTCACACTGTAATGATTTCTTGATGTAAAGGGCAGCGCCTTCACCCCTCCTTCCTCGCCTGTCCCTTCTGAACGCCATCAAGAGCTACATTCCAGTCGTGGGATTAATCCCACCAAGTTTCTGTAATGGCAATCAGGTTGTAGCTTTCTAGCAGCATGATAGCTTCCAACTCCTCTTGTTTGTTTCCCATGCTGCGTGCGTTTGTATAGAGGCATTTCATCTGAGCTGTTGGCCTCGTCACCTTCACAGCCGAACACCCCTCGTTTCCCTTGAGGTGTTTCACGGGCTTTTCCTTGTTGGATCCTACTACTTCAGGAGCTTCCAGCTCACCTCCGCCAGACTTCAACTTCGCTGCAGTACCCCTGGCACACTGCTGGGCAACAGGTTGAGGGCTCATACTAGCCCCCAGTCCCTCTAACCCTTGCATATCATCCCCTAGCTTGTCGCTGGCAAGCCCGATAGGTTCCCCTTCCCCTTTCACATCTAGCTTAAAGCCCTGTCAATGAGCCCCGCAAGCTCCTGGGCAAAGACCCTCTTCCCCCTTTGAGAAAGCTGGCTCCCATTTGATGCCAGCAAGCCCGGTGCCGTGTAGACCATCCCATGGTCAAAGAATCCAAAATTGTGGTGGCGACACCAGTCGCGGAGCCACGTGTTAATAGATTGAGTCCGCCTGTATTGCCCAGTGTCTCTGCCCACCACTGGAAGGAGCGAGGAAAAAATAACCTGTGCTCCAGAATCCTTCACTAACCACCCCAAGGCTCTGAATTCTTAATCACGTATGATCTGATCAAGTATGAGTGCTCATAACCAGAAGTTTGTAAGTAATCTTTTGTTATTTAGCTTTCTTTTCCTCAGCTTAAGTCACCTGATATTAAGTCTTTTCCCATATATGGTGTATTCTATATCTATTTCCATTTTGGGATCTGGATATATGCCTTGGATTCAGTTATTTTAAATGTTGCACAAGGTCCTACTGTACACCAACACTGGCCCTACTATCTCATGCTCTTTCTTGTTTTCATAGTGAGAAAACCAAAATATACAGAGACTATAGAAGGATCATCTGTTTTGTGCTTTAGGTATAACCTCAGCTGATCAGTTGACGACCACAGACATTCGTGTCTGTGTCTGTGTCTCACAAAGGAGAACAGCACACAAATGATCTTCAGTTTAGCAGTCAAACACATTGGGGAGTTGTATCACAGACTAATTTCAGCTTCTTTAAAGAAAGCATGCTATCTAAGTTTGATATTTATGCTTCCAATTGTCACTGGTGAGAGGAAAATCTCTGCATAGAGTGATTCTGCCCTTCTAGGGTAGGTATCCCAAACAGCTGGAACAAGCCACTTACCTGGATGTGGCGCTCTCACTTCACTGACTACAGGTAAGTCTGGGTGATGAACTTAAACCAGGCAACAAACTTTCAAACAACTCTTGTCAGGTGAGGTGAATCCCTTCTGCAAATTATTTTGTGGTTGTAGAAATGTAACACAGTAGAAAACGGGAACACATCTGAACAGTTGGTGACAGACATACTAATGAGATTTCAGTTAAGGCCTGATTTAAAAAAGTCAAATAATATTCAAAGCAGGAGAAACTAGTTAGTATTGCAGGGCTGACTGCAAGTTGGTATGCTTGAAAACCAGCTATTTCTACATTGCACAGAGTTGAGGAGAGGGAATATCTATGGTAGTCTACTCTGTTGGCTTAATGGTGGATGTTCAAGTATTTTGCCTTTGAAACCCATATCATCTTTTGACTCCCATTTTACAGATAAGGACACTGAGGCATGAAGTAATTTTGGCACTCGGAAATATTCTTTTTGAGACTGCTTTTAAATTTTAAGACCACGCCTTTGCAGAATTAGGAATGCATATTCACTGAGTATGCAAAGCCATTAAAAGTAGCAGCCCTGCTGCTGAGAAGCTGGCTGCCCGGAGTTCCCTGGCTCACTCTGGGAAGCGGCACATCCCAGCTGCTGTGTGCCAAGGGCAGGCTGCGAGCTGAGGGATGTCTAGAGAAGTAGCACGCTCTTACCCTGCTACCTCAGCTTGTTCCATCACATCCTTTGCATTTTCTAGCCTGACAGAAAGCAGGCTTTTTAAAAGGTAAATATAGTTCACGTAGAAGTTAAATTTCCTGGGGCTTCTTTCCATTCAAGCATGACTGCTGCGCTGTGTATTCAAATGCAGCATGAGTTTATAGTCTCATTACTTGGTGCAAGCTATGAATAAAGTACAGCCTAGCCAATAGATGCAGGAAGAAATGCAGTTTAAACCTTTGCTCTTGCTATGGTGGCATCTCTCGAGGAAAAATCAAACGTTATGTTTCTGGGAAGAATGAAGACAAGAATGCATTCCCCTGGCTGTTTGAGATGATCCCATGCCAAGATGTGGCAGCACACAGCACTGGCCGGCTGCAAAATGGGGTCTAGGCACCAGAACGGTGCTCCCGGAGAGGCTTGCTGTGCTCTGCACCTCTCCTCACTCCTGGCTGTGCTTATGAGACCCAGTCAAGCCCAATTAAAAACATATCTGGAGGGTGTTGCCAGAAAGAGCAGTTTAGTGCCTGCAATTAAACTGGTTGCTAATCATGTGGTAGGATTTCTTTTTTTTTTCAGTAGATAATTTGTTTTACAGAATGCGGTCTGTGCACACATGTGTGAGTGCTTCTGTGTGTGTGCAGAGGAAATACTGCTCTAAAAATCCTTTTTTTTTATTTATTTAGCTATTTCCTTTTCCTGTTTGCCTCTTAGTTCCCAGACTGTAAGTTACACTTATTTAACATCTCTATCATAACTCAAATTTACACCAGCATTGCTCACAGAATATTTACTTTCTTGCACCAGGGCTGCTTTAGTCTCCGGGTGCTCATCTGTGGAGGTCACCATGGGCCTCACAGTCATTTAGCTGTATGTTAATCTGGAATCCTTCTGCAGACTCTGGACCGTTATGGATAATTTTCTTTTTATTGTTGTTCTTTAATTAAACAGAAAATGATAAATTGTTTATGTCTATTGTGCAGTCTACAAATACTCACTTCCTGGTTCATTACCATTATTATATGACATATGAAAAGAATGGAAAGGAGTAGATTAATGGAGCTGCATGCTGATCACAGTTTTGCTTGGAAATCTCAGGTATCTGCAATCTGACAGCCATTCAGAGACTGCTATCTGGCCGGATCAGACGTCTCTAAGCTGTGATAAAACCCCAGTGGCTTATATTTTTTAACAACACACTTTTAAAAATTATGCATTAAAGAGATTATCGATCATTGTTGTGTGAAATATAATAAATGACAAAACTACTTAATTCCACTAATGTGAAAAAGATGATAAAACACAGGACAAGATCTTTAGACAAAAGAAAAGCAAAACTGCCTTCTACAAAGCACATTACACATTAGTCAGAAGAACTGTAGCCACAGCACAAAATTCTGCTTTCTCTGATACAGGAAGATTATGGGGAACAGCAGTGATTGCAGGACATGTAGGGCTCTTTGAAGGTGCTTTCCACAGTCAGAAAACTCGACTGTGTCCACTTACCTACCTTTTTATTCTGCTTTTGACTTTTTCCCTTCTGCTCCTATCAGGCATGCTCTCAGCCTTTCTTCTGTCGGTGGATGAACTCATGTTGGTTAGCCTGCTCTCGCATGTGTTGTTCTATTGAAAAGTAGGGATGTAAGTTTCTAGCACAAAGGTATGTCCATCAACACAAAGGGAGTATAAAATATTACTGTTTTAACTTGTCCATATTTGTTTCATCCTTATGCAAATAAAGAAAGTGGAAAAATAAGACCAATAGTTGCAAAATTAAGATTTTTAACTGGGATTAGAGTGTATGTGTGGTGATGCATGTTTTTCTAACATAAGGTCAGTGACCTGCTTTTCTTTCTTCCTTTCCCTGTTTTTTAAAAGTATTTCCATCACTAATGTGCCTTTGGTTTTGGGTCTGCCAGTGGCAAATCCAAAAGGTCCATTAATTGTGAAGTCAGTTGTCAGTTCTCTCCTGCCTCTAGTTTGGCACACTTCTAAGTGACTTGCTTCATTGATTGCACAGTGATTCTGTACTGCAGAAATGAACCTTGGGTCACGTATCTTGAAGTTAATTCAAACTATATAGTATTTTCTGTCAGAGAAGTTGGCATATGTTTTCAATAGAAGCAGACTGGTAATGTATGCTCGATGATGATTTGTTATAAAAGCAAATATCCAGATTCATGTTTAAACTGAGATGGGCAAAATAAAGGTCAGGATTACGCTGGAGGGAATATGCACTCAAATAGGTCTTTTTGAGCTTAAGGGACCATGACTGTTGGATAGGCATGAGATTTTGTTGTGCCACTCGAAGATATAATATGGTGTGTTTGATTACTTTTAGTGGGTGCTTAATATTTATGGGAAATATGAGAATAAAATGCAGTTTTAGTTCCTTCCTTTGCCATCTCAGACCTTCTCTACACAGTTCCATGGTGCAGAGTAAGATTGTTTCTTATTTTTAAAGTAGCTTATTAGAGAGAATTGAGCCATGCTCTAGAGTTGATAAAGAAATAAAAGCAGTATCTTGCTACCAGTGGACTCCACAGTGGTTTTCTTCCCTTAGATGATAATTCTTTAAACTTACTGATTTTATGCTGCTTTGAAGCTTCTTGTCTTTCCCCGCATTCTGTAAGTGCATCTGTATAGAATGTAGCTTTCTTCTCTTTTTTCCCAAAATTGTTTGTAAAATTATTGCACACTTTCCCTAATGCAGCAGGGAAGTGACTGAATTTTTACTGGTGAAAAATTATTCCTATATACACTTTGATCCTGCAGTTCATTATTTTGCTGTCAGTCTGGTTTGGTTTTCACTCTAGGCCACGGTTTTCTCAATTGCTTCGAGCTTGTAAATTACTCTGTTCCCAAGATGCTCTGTAAAGTAAACAAAAAGATAAAGACAACAAGGAAGTCAGTTCTGGCAGAGGAGCTAGGCAGTAAGATTTTCTCCCTGGTATGGATAGAAGCAATACTTTTTCAAAAATTGGATCAGTACTTGATACTGCCTTGACTGCCTGTAAATCAGGCTACATTGACTAATTTTCTGAAAATACTTCAACTTTAAAATAAAATACTGAACTTCAAGTGTTATGATCTTTTCCCAACATGTGCGGGAAAACATATGGAAAACTTTGAAAAGCTGAATAATTTTTGTATTTATAGCCTTCATGATAAGTACGGAGGAGATAGGTATTATGGGAAAACACAGCCACATTAAAACAAACAAACAAGAATACTTTTCCCCATCAAATATTTTTGCTTCATTTCCAAATGTTTGTATAAACATAAAGAAATAGGCAATCTCTTCCAGCTGTGATTAGATATTTTAAATATTATTGTTATGATTATGTATTTTATATACAATAGCAGTAGCAGCCTGTTCAGACTGTTTTGGTTTTTTTCCTCCTCATGTTCAGGTGTCTTTAAGAAAATGTGCTCTAATTGAGTTGGAAAAAAATCTCTTCTCCCACTGATGATAGCAAAATTTTGGAATCTGTCAAATAGCTAAGAAGAGAAAATTAATCCATGAAAATAGTTTTGCTCAAAAGATTGTTTTAGTCCCAGCCCATGGTCTTTCCTGTTTCTCCTACTCCAACTTCCCACAGGATATTCCTGTCTCAAAGACTTACTTTAAAATAACTAAATAAAAGCCATTGTAAGTCTTCATTTGAAAAACAATTCATGGAATACAGGAATGCATATTTAACAAGACTCAGCAGTGCACTCTGGGTTATTTTGTTCCCGCATACAACTTTTTTCATTAGCAGGTACATTCAGATCACAAAGGTGTCACCGCACAGTGTTATGCACAATTGATTGCATTTATCTGCTGTCTGTTGGAAGTTAATGCAGTTCATCTAACTGTAAGCCTTGCTCAATGATGTACAGACAGAATCACTGTAGTTTCAAAAAAAATCCACCTCTCAATAGAGTAAACGATCTTGCTGTGTTCTTTTGCACTGAATTTTTGTGTGCTTTAGAAAGGTTGTTATGAACCATGATACTGATGGGTAACTGAGGCACAGAGAATGTCTCATCCAAAGGTTCTACTTCAAATGGTTTCATCTTTAGGTGCTTTTCCAATTTCATTTCAAGTAAATTGCTATATAGTTAATCCAGGACTTAACGAACAGCTTATTAATGGTGGGGAAAGAGGGCCAGAAACAAGGACTTCTATTCTTGAGCTCAGGATGTGATTTAACCCTTGTCCCACATACACAGTATAGTTTACAGGAAGATATGACTATTTCTTTGGATTCTATAATTAAAGACTTAGGAATACACATATACTCAAAAAAACCCTCTCCTAGTTCTTGCTATTTAATACGAATATCTAGGCGCCTAAAAGCTGGAGTTATAAAACACAGTCCCTGTTAAAGTTAGATGTATACCTGGAAAACAGTGGTTCTGTAGAGTATAAGGATGGCTTCATCTTTTTTGTGAAGGTGAGTTTGCAACATTTTTGTTCCCCATGGCCCCTTATCTTATTGAAAATTAGATATCTTGCTCCTGGAGTCAGTATTCTCCTTGTGGGAATATACTGAAAATGTTAAATGTAATGATGATTTTTTTTTGGCATGACACAACATTCTTCTCCACAATTTTGAAAAAGCCTTTTGTTTCTTTTTCTTCCCAAAACAATTTAGTTATTTCACTGTGCTATTATTCTATCCATAATCTGTTTCTCCTTCTCTAAAACTGATCCATCATCTAAAGAAGAAAACAGTCTCAAACCTCTGCAGGGAAAATGTAATGCAAATGACCAGTTTGTCTGTCATTCTCATGTTAAAACAATCTTATCACATTTGGTTTTGCTAATGCAGCAAAATTGTAAAATATGAGTTAATCACACAATACATGTTGTGTGAAAGCTATCCGTATTCTAAATTTTCTGAGCGATGTCATTGAATTTAGTTATCATTAGATAGACTCAAGTCTTATGGGGAGCTCCTGAGGAAACTGGGGTTGTTTAGTCTGGAGAAGAGGAGGATGAAGTGAGACCTTATCACCCTCTACAACTACCTGACAGGAGGTTGTAATGAGGTGGATGTTGGTCTCTTCTCCCAAGTAATGGATGAGGGAAATGGCCTCAAGTTGCTCCAGGGCAGGTTTAGGTTAGACATTAGGGAAAATTTCTTCACTGGAAAGGTTGTTAAGCACTGGAACTGGCTGCCCAGGGAAGTGGTTGAGTCCCCATCCCTGGAGGTATTTAAAAGCTGGACAGATGAGGTGCTTAGGGACATGGTTTAGTGGTGGGATGGCAGTGTTAGGTTAATGGTTGGACTTGGTGATCTTGAAGGTCTTTTCCAACCTAAATGATTCTATGATTCTATGATTCTATTCTATAAGACAGTAGTACTGTCAGTGAAGTAGATAGTTTTGTCTGCATCTTCACGAATTTTCAGAAAATGATAATAGAATCATAGAATCATAGAATGTTTTGAGTTGGAAGGGACCCCTAGAAGTCATCTAGCCCAACCTAGCAGGGAGCAGGGACACCGCTAACTAGATCAGGTTGCTCAGAGCCCCATCCAACCTGGCCTTGAATGTTTCCAGGGATGGGGCCTCCACTATCTCTCTGGGAAACCTGTTCCAGTGTTTCACCACCCTCATTGTAAAGAATTTCTTCCTTATATCTAGACTAAACCTACCCTGGTTTAGTTTAAAACCATTACCCCTTGTCCTGTCACAACCAGCCCTACTAAAAAGATTTTCCCCATCTTTCCTATAGGCCCC
>NW_009258947.1:4496401-4537342 GCF_000687185.1 Egretta garzetta
TATTAAACAGCACCAGTCCCAGTACGGACCCCTGAGGGACACCACTTGTCACCAGTCTCCAGCTGGACATTGAGCCATTGACCACTACCCTCTGGATGCAGCCATCCAGCCAGTTCCTTATCCACCGAACAGTCCACCCATCAAATCCATAGCTCTCCAATTTAGAGAGAAGGATGTTGTGGGGGACCGTGTCAAAGGCTTTGCAGAAGTCCAGATAGATGACGTCTGTTGGTTTTCCCTTGTCCACTGATGCTGTCACTCCATCATAGAAAGCCACTAGGTTCGTCAGGCAGGACTTGCCCTTGGTGAAGCCATGCTGGCTATCTCGAATTACCTCCCTGGCCTCCATGTGCCTTAGCATAGCTTCTAAGAGGATCTGTTCCATGATCTTCCCAGGCACAGAGGTGAGGCTGACAGGTCGGTAGTTCCCAGGGTCTTCCTTTCTACCCTTTTTGAAAATGGGCACAATGTTTCCCTTTTTCCAATCACCAGGGACTTCACCTGACTGCCATGACTTTTCAAATATCATGGAGAGGGGCTTGGCGACTACATCAGCCAATTCCCTCAGGAAAAAAATTATTTTACTCCTCCTTGCCTAATTATGATTACTTTAGAGCTTATAATTGGCCTGGCGTGTGCTGAGCACAGCATCCCCATGCAGATTCAAATGCCCCTGGCCCAGAGACCTTTTTAGCAGTGAAACCAAGTGGCGGATCCAAGGCAGCAAGGTGGGAGATCCTCCACTTCTGCATCCATGTGTTCTGGCCTCATGGCAGCACCTGGGGGCCGCCTGCTCCCTTACCCTGGCTATGGGTTAGCACTGAGAAAGGGAAAAGTAGCTGGAAAGGGAAAAAAAAACCACACACAAGAGATTTAAGACCTTGTTTGAGTCAAAAGGCTTGATATATGGATTTTAATGGAAGTTTAGAGTGGGTTCGTCTCTATTTTTACCCCCTCCTGCATGCGCTCTGGATGCACAGGCGAGCAGCAGGCCTGGTGACAGCTAAGCCAGGCCTGCCTCCTCTGGCCTTCGTCTCGGGCAGAGGGCCGGTGCTTTGCAGGAGAGGGGAAGCCAGCAACTCCCTCCAGAACTTCGTAAAACCCGGCAGGGGAAAAAAAAATAAATACAAAATTTAAAAAATTAAAGACCGCAGCCGCTGCCCCACCTCCAGCTTGCATTTTACCAATGGCAGAGGGGACTGGGCAGCTCTCGCCCACCTCCGCAGGGGCAGGGTTTGCCGCAGGGCCGGGGGTCAGCTCTCTCCCACCCTCCGCCGTGAGGATTATTAGATTATTAGAAGGATTAGAAGGACTTATTCTTATCTGACAGCACAGATCTGGTGCTGATATCTAGTTTATCTACATATACAAATTATTTTGTATTGATGTGGTTTTAGGTTATGATAATATATGCAAAATTGCTTCTAACTAGTTAGGTACCAAGACATCGTGTTCTTATGTGATGTCCCTTCTACTTGCTGACATACTAAACTTCATGAGGATGACTAGGTATAACTGAGGATAGAGTTTATCTTGTGCTTTTTTTGATTTTTTTTTTTTTTTTTTTTTGGCACTTTCAAACACTGGCTAAGCTAGCTGTTAAATTGAGTAAGCTTATTAGTGTAAGGTTATATGGAATGTACTGTAGATGAGGATTGGGGAAAGATGCAAAGGAGTAAATGGCCATTTTTTCAACACATGACCTGGCATGTGCAGGCAAATAAGTTGGGAATGGGAGGGGCTCTTCTAGCAAATTTTTGCCTCAAACCTGTTTTAAAGCTGTTTCATACACAAAGATTAATGCATACGCCCACTGTGATCACTTAGTATGACATCCTCTATAATAAAGAATCCATGAATTAATTTCCCTTCCATCTGAAGACTGTTTTTCAAAAACTAGCCAAACATGTCTAGCTTCAAATTCTTCCTATTAATCTAATTGTGAGTTGGCTTTATAGATTCAGGAGACTTCTTTTTAAACTTCTGCTCTACATGGGCAACAGAAATTTAATAAGGTCTATAGAATGTGATCAAGTAATTCTTTGTCCTTCAGTTCTTTAATTCAGACTGATCATCTTTTGACTTTTACAGTGAAACTTTTCCATTTTTTGTATGTCCTTGAAACTTTCCTGTGAGGCCCTTGCAATCTACAACATCCCTGAAATGTGCTCAGACGAAGAGTTAGCATTCCAATGCTAACTGCTGCCAAACGCAGATGCAATCTGACCTCCCTGCTGCTGCTTCACCTACTGTAATTATACACCCAAGGATCACCTTTTTGACCCTACCATTGCAATTGCCTCTACCATCAGCAATTCCTTTTCAAAGGCCGCATCTAAGCTCACCTGCAAGAGAATACCAGGAGACACCCCAGATCCTGCTTGCTCCTTGGATAACGAAATAGAGATCTTGTGCTTAGATTTCACCTACATGGAGACAGGGATGAGGGAAATAGCTGGTGGGTATCCAGATAACATGTTAATGGGAAGGTAGGATGCTGCAGGGGCCAGCACCTGCATCTGTAATTCAGAAACCCTTCTGGACTTCAGATTTCAGGTATAATCAAAGATATGTCTTCCTGGGATTACCTCTTACATTGTTTGATACTGGGTATATTTCCTGAACTGTTTACTACTTAAACAAAATCTGCGGTTTTTCCCCTGCATTATTTACTTTTATGCTGTATACTTTTATCAACAGTGATTTTGTGTTTTAGTTCAGATAACTTCTAAAATTTCTCTTAAGTGTAAATATAAAAATAACCCCCCATCTATTTAGTAGGAATTATGTAGCACGTCTCAAAATGTAACAGATCGTAAATTTTTAATCCTGGGGTTTTTTTTTTGTTTGCCATGTCTATTCTATATTCCTTTAATTTAATCAGAAATTCCTGCATTACCAAGTGTCCTGGTTTCAGCCAGGCTAGAGTTAATTTTCTTCCTAGTAGCTGGAATAGTGCTGTGTTTTGAATTTTGGATGAGAAGAATGTTGATAACACACTGATGGTTTAGTTGTTGCTGAGCAATGCTTACACCAGTCAAGGACTTTTCAGCTCCCCATGCTCTGCCAGGGGCGCAAGAAGCTGGGAGGGGGCACAGCCAGGACAGCTGACCCCAGCTGGCCAAAGGGCTATTCCATACCCTATAACATCATGCTCAGTATATAAAATGGGGGGGAGCTGGCCAGGGGGCAGCAATCACTGCTTGGGGCCAGGCTGAGCATCGGTCAGCAGGTGGTGAGCAATTACATTGTACATCACCTGATTTGTGTATTCTTTTATCATTATTATTGTTATTATTTTCTCTTCTGCTGCTGTTCTATTAAACTGTCTTTATCTCAGCCGACAGGTTTTACTTTTTTTTTCCTATTATCTCCCTTATCCCACTGCGGGGGGAGAGTGAGCAAGTGGCTCTGTGGTGTTTAGTTGCCAACTGGGGTCAAACCATGACACTAGATCAGATGCTGGCAGAAGCATCAATACTCGTGCATTTATTAAACAAACTTTAATCTTTTAGACAAAAATAGCAAGTTAGTTTGATGAGAGTTGTTCTTATAAACCTTTGTTGATTGGCATTAATTGCCTTCATATCTTTAATTTCTTACTAATCAAGTCCCATATTATTCATTACATTATTTTGCCTGCTTATTTCAGTCTGACAGCCCTATAATTACTGAGGTTATAGCACTTAAGCAGTGGCACAGTTTTTCTTCCCCAGGTCTCTCAGAGCTTTCATGGTGTCCCAGATGTACTAAAAATGAACAGTGATGGTCCAGATAGTTCCTTTCTATGATACTTCTTTAAAAGCTCTTTTACACAAGTTTTCCAGACCTGCTGATCCTACAGGTTTCTTAAACTAGTGTTCCATATTTCCTTACCAATGGATGAAATAAAAATCACCATTCAAATCTAATCAAGCTTTTCCCAAGGGCACAGGAGATTTATTTACTGAACACCTATGTCCTTCCTAAGGTCTTACTGCTATTAATGAGAATTCTACCAGCTCTAATAATGAACTAACACTACTGTTGGGATTTTTTTGTTTCTAAAAAGTCTCCTCCATCCTTTTGCTCTTACGTCTGTTGACTATAGATTTTTCCAGGAGTTAGTTTGATTCCTTTACCTATTTTCTACAAATCCACTTTTCTGATTTGTATTTATTACTAATACTTTTCTTCTTTCCATTTTGTTGCCTTTTAAAGCTACTAGTAATCTCCTCTAAATTAGGTTGTTCTATTATTTTTTAAGTTGTCCTTTGTCTGCTGAGTATTTAATAAAGTTCCAGTTATCATTCATGAATTTCTGATTATTTTCTATGCTCTCTGATGATATTGTGCATATCTTTTTTAAGACTCGTTTATTTCTTTTATGTAGAGGAGCACTGTCAGGGACTTTGGTGTCTTCATGTGATTATGGCAGGAATACTGTGCTGAAGATACTATTGCTCTTTAGTTTTGTGATCAGCTGTTATCTAAGGACAGTTAATTAAAATGTTCTTCCATGGCTTGTTTAGGAAGTCAGCAAAATTGCCTGTGGTGTGTTTAGAAACAATAGCTAAATATAAGTCCAACCTGTGCCATCCTAATGTGCTGTGTGTTCCTGGGATCTTATTCAGAGCTGACTCAGCACTCAAATGCTCAGAGCTGAGGTGACTGCGTGGCATCATACTGTCTGTCAGAATCAACACTAAGATACCCAGTATTAAGGAGTGTGACATCCATATGTCTTCATTTCTGATAAAAATACATGTCTCAACTGAAAAATATGAAAATATCTTGCAGTTAATAATCTTTATTTTCTAGGATACCTTCATTCCTATGTACAATGCAGTCAAGGCTTAAAGCCAAGAAATGGCTGGGTATTTGACTAATATGCCATAAATGTAATGAAAAAAAAATCTTTTTCAAAGTTTTGCTCAACAGTTACATACAGAATGCCCATAGGCTCAAGGAACAGCAGAAGCAGTCCATGATGCTCATTGTTAGCATAGTAAGTGCAGATTTCAGATTTGCAAATGATTCACGTTTGGTGATGAGACCATTTATGGTAATCACTAGGCTATTACTTGAGAGTTGTTGGGACGGCATCTTAAAACACAGAACTGTTACATGAACATTGCCTTAGACGTGTACAGGTCACCACAGAGGCACTGGGAATGTGATAGAGGACTGATCTAACACAGGATCAGATAGGAGCTTTAATCAAATGAGTTCTTTTCTTCAAAGAAAGGAAGAAATCCTATGCCTTGTGCCTTGTAGGCCAACATGAGTTAATCAAGTAGCACCTTCTTGCCTTAAAAAAAATACTTGTGAATTTTTTTTATGCTATGAACGGGGGCTCCATCCTGCTCAATATCTTATCTTCAGCAAGTGATGGGTCAATTTCCTGAGGAAAGTCCAGTAAAGCTTACAGAAGCTGAAAGGTTTCCTTATGTAATTTGCCAGGTTACTGGCTGAGAGAAGAAATAGTGTTTTCTAGTACTATTCTAAGGCTTTGCTACCAATTCAGGGACAGAGGGGATTTAGAACCAAAGCTAAGTGTGACCCTCTCTTCCTACTCCTCCCACAAAAAAACCCAAACCTAACCATTGTTTAAATCCTATTTTTCTTTTTAATCTGTGAAGTAACTTAACTCTGATGTGTGTAGTGACTGACAGGCAACAAATTCGGTCTGTTTAAGATTAAGTAACTTGATGGACCACAACATGGAGCTAAGGGGAACTCGGCTTGAAACAAAGAGAAAGAAAGTGGTTCTTCCTGCAACAGACAACAGATCTGGGAGGCTCAACATCAAAGGGCCTGGTGGGTGCAAGGAGCTTGCATGGGATCAAAAAAATCCCCTGAGATGAAGACAGATGTTGGGAGAGTATTGGGGAGGTGGTAAATTAGCCCATGTGCTTCTTCTGATTTTATTCTTCTGTATTTATTAATTAATGCTACTGTTTGAAACAGGACACGAGGGAGATAGACCCTTGGTCAGTGGACCCTTAAGGCAGTGCAACTTTCTTAAATTATGTCTTCGAGGTCATGAAGACAACAATCAGTATCTTTGTTTCATGTCATCACCAGTGCCTAATCTCTCTTGTGAGAACTCATGGCCCAAACCTCTGACTAAATTCATTTAGCCTTGATCACACATGTGCTTGCTAAAATAATCAATTTCAAGTATTTGGGAGCTCTCCTGGAAATGTACATGGATCATACAATGAACACAGAAGAGATGCTCTTCTCCATATGTTCCATCCCTGGGGAGTGGTGCAGTAATTCTGTGTGCCCAAAGGAAAAGAAAGTCGCATTTCCTTTTACCTTCCCTTCAATACATCTGTGTTTATGTGGGTATAGGATATGGACTTGGGTGGATGAGGATGCACTTTTCAAAATGACAATTTTTGCCCGGGCTCTGATAGTGAGTTATAGCTGACACTGCAATTTCACAGACTTCAAATGAACAACCTGTGAAGTAAGAGGCTGTTCAACGTCATGCAGAGTAGTAGAGCTCAGCTGGGTAGCAAGCCCATGTTAACAAGTAGAGATTCTATGAGAATTATGGTATGGGTATTATGAACAAAAAGCTGTTCATGTCTGAGACAATAGCTTATTCTTCAGTCTTCCTTTACTTTCCCCTCTTTGGACTAAAATAGGCAGGTAGGATTTTTTATTACTACTCACCAGAGAATTAGCTTACCTGGAAGATTTTGCTTTTGGAATTTCTGCCATGCTGAAACGTGTTTCCTTGCCTTGTCAAGCAGTGCATCTCAAACAAGACCCCATGTCTTCTAACAAAAGCCCATGCACTGAGTGGAATTTGGTCTAGACTGATACTGTAGAGAATAGGATGCCAACAATGGCCCATCTGACCAGACTAATCTGCCTGCCTCAAAATTGTCAAAGGGTATGGAATTGTTCAAAAAGAAGTCTTCGAGAAATAGCAAACCTCTTCTTTTTTTTCAGATTTTGCCCTCCCATCCTTACATGTTCCTTGTCTAACTGATGTCAGAAGGGTCATAATGGACACTGTTATTAAAAGCCTTCCCTTCTTAAAAGGAAAAAAAAAAAACAAACAAGCAGGATTTTATCTATGAAAATTGCAATGATTTAAATTGGGCCTTCTGAACTCTCAAAAAAACCTGAATTAACTTAATTATTCCTTGTGTTCAGCACCTATGACTAACATCTCAAGGAATACTAATTTTGATTACTCTTTTCCAAAAATAACCACTAGATTTCTAATCATAGTGAATTGGAATATCTCTATATGGGAGAAAAACTAAAACATTCAAATGAGCTTACTGAATTCTTCTGCTCAATTCTGTTACATGGATTAGAGATTTGTGATATGCTTATGCACAAATAAAACACATTCACATAAATGGACACATGCATGTGCATTTCTTTGCATGCATGTGTGTATACATATACATAGACATGCATACCTCAAGGAGTTATTGCCGTGCTTCATAACTTCGCACTCTCACTTTGAAAGTTCAGATTGAATGGTAATGTACTGATCCAAGGCTAATGTGAAGGGATTAATACCTTTCCTGATTCTTGACAGGGATAAGGAAAATCCATGCTCATAATAAGCTAAATCATACATTTTACTGAAAGTGACATATGCAGAATGGCTTTATAAAAATGAGGCTGCCATTCTTTTCTGATGAAGTTTACTATCATATGGCACCAAATTAATCTTTTATAGATTAGTGTTTGTGCTGTTGGCTTATAATGGTTTGTGGTTGTTTTCTTATGACAATGTAAACTTCTATGAAACACAGAACTGGCCTTGAGTGTTACAGCCACAGCAGATAAAATAAGTTCTGCTACCTGTTTGGGGCTGATAGCATTGCCCTCTGGTGATTCTCTTGGGCCTTAAACTGTGCAGGCAGCTTCTCCTTCACTGCCATGTGTCTGCTGCCCTTTAGCACCGATTGAACTGGTGGCATCTAAAGGAAACCTGTCAATGTGACTCCAGAAACTCAGGTACCCAATAAGAAACCTCTCTGTAAGGAAAGCAGAGAATTCTATTAAGGACACATTCTCATTTCTGCATCCCCCTCTGAAGTTTTATAGAATACTTGGAACGCTGGGAGGGATTATCTTTTCTCAAAGACCAGTAAGGTCTTCTGTCAGAAAGACTTGAAGAACATACCACATCTGAAAATCAGACCATTGATATTTGTTTCCTTAATATTGGGGTTACAGGTCTAAATTTAAGAATTCCTGTTTGGCAGTTCCCACAGCAATCTCTGCTCTTGGCCCTTCCATAGGGCAAGTAGGCCCTCACCTCTTGTGACAATCCTCACTGGGTTAGTGACTTCAATGGGATGATAGGACCTGAACTACACTGACTCCATGGAACCATACAAAGCTAGTTATATCAAGAACAGATAAGATAGTTTATAAAGTGTGCTTAACTTTATCAGCTACATTATTGTAATACAGATATTTCAACTTTTCTGCTAAATCATCTCTTATGTGCAGAGATGGATGCTGTTCCTTATGGAGGGAAGAGCAGGAGGGAGAGAAGTAGTGACTCTGGGCTCTAGGGGTCCTGCAGGTTTTGGGATGACATTTGCCCCAGGGATAAGTGGCATCCTTGTCTCCTGGCTTTGTGCAGGACACAGATTCTTCATTCCTACTTCCAAGACCAGCTGAGTTCAAAACACAGACAGAGCTCATCATGAAAATATGTTAATTTACCCCTGTGTAAGAGTTTCTCCTGCCCCTATAAAAGCTCAGGGCCTCCTATCCCTGTTGATGTGGGTGTACTCTTACTCCAAAAATCTCTGTTTTAAAGGAAGGAGAAGCTAAGGCATTTGCTGCCAGGATGCCATGTTCTTCCACACCCTGCATGATGTATTTAAGAGTATGACTGAAATCTATGGTCTGTCTGATATTTACAAAGATCAAGAGTGGCTTTCTTAATACTCTTTCTCATCTAGGCACTAGGGTGATAATTCTCCTGTCCAGTCACAGTCCAAACTGGTCTCACTTCTGTTTTTTTCCTAAATATTGCAGTTGAAGACCAAAAAGATTGAAGGGATATGATTCCTTTTGTTTTCTCAAAAATGTTATACTTTTAGCTAAAGAGATACTATGAAACTTGAAATGTTTTGTTGCGACAGTTATCAGTACACTAAAAAAAAAATCTTTACACGAACATCTTGTATTTTCTGGATTAAAAAAGGAATGTTAAGAAATGAAAAGAAATAATGAGTTTGTCCCAGAAAATTGGTAGAGAGCTTTGTCTTTTTAACAGTGGTTCAGAAGATTTCTTTTAGCCCTTTCCGAAACTAAATTTTTAATGTATTTAAATCCCTCCTTTGTAATCCTTTCCACAATACTTACACTAAGTTTTAAAACTGATAATCCAAAGAGTTTTGGAAACGTAATGCAAATTTCTCAAAGGACAGAATGGCAGCATTAACCATATAAATCATGCTAAATGGTGTCTTTTTATTCAGAAGAGACTTCCTTGTGTATTATCCTAAACTGTACTAACAAGCAATATCCTTATCTGCCATAATTTATAGCGTTATTATCTTTGTCATATTGTATATCCACCAGCCACCACCTCCTTCCCATTTCTTTTAATTTATCATTTCAGTCTCTAGGTTGGCATCCTGTCTCATCAGTACTGAATTCTTCCTGGCTGCATGAGGAATTCCCTTGCACATGGTACCTTTGCCTACAAAGTTATCACCCTGCAGTAAGTGTGTTGTAATCAGGCCCCAAAGCTCAACAGCTGCACTTGAGGTCAGACTGTGCACATGGGGAAAATGCCAGAAAATGACAGCTGCTCCCAGATTTAAGGTAAAATCCTCACTTTTCCATTCAACCAATGGCCATATCTGTATTAATAAACTAAACAGAGCCAGAGAAAGTATGGGTTTGAGCCTGACTGATGTCGGTGATTGTGCATACTGCTTGATTATCAACGTGCTCACAGGCAAGTTTTTGACCCATGCCAACTGGCATTTTCCTAGGTCATGGCCAGACCTGACATAAGGACACTACTCCCAGGAGGCAATATGGATGAATTCCCCTTATTTGGAGGGTGGAAGAAAAGAGCATTTCCCATGCCACTTTTGTGTCAGGGCTTCCCCCTCTCCCCTTTATTTGCTAGTGTAGGTGTAGTTTGCATCCAGAAAAGTGCAGGCTTTCTGCACACCCTTCTATCCCACATTGTCCAACAAAGACAACAGAAGAAGAAGAAGTAATTTTCTGCTAGCATGAACAGGAGAGGAAATAATTTGCTACACAGGTTATCAGCCCTCTCTGGAGCAGAAGTGTAATTGGAGTCATGCTTGAAGCATCCTCCTGAGGTAAAACACAGCTTGCTGGGTGTACACAAACCTCATGTTACAACTACCTGTTGTCTCTCCTCATGCAGTTTTGGGGTTTGGTGAGGGGTTTTGTTGTTTCATTTTGTTTTGTTTTTCTTAATGTTAAATAATTGTGTCTAATTAACCCGTTTGTGCAATAATACAATACTAAAGTAAAATATTTAGGTACAAGCTGGGAAGTTTGTTAATTATTGTGCACATATTATACCCATGTGACACTTTTTGTTGTAAAGCCACTACATTTATATCATGTTTTAATTAAATGTTCTTTTTAAAGGTATTTAACAAAATATCCATACATGCCTACTCTTGGGATTACTGACTTTTATTACCTTAAGTATGTCATAGAGGCAATTTATGAGAAGATTCAATGTTTGGGTTCTTTTTATTCCCTTTGCGATCCAGGTTTTGATAATCATTATTAAAGTACTGTTCAGCTTAATGGCTTTGCAGTAAAAAATAACAATGCAGTGGAGAGAAAAAGAGATTTATTGGAACCACAATACAAATAAAAATATTATTGCCAAGTTTGTTTTTTCTAAAAGCTATGTCTACACTAGTAAATAAAACGGGCCAGAGACTATTCTCTGTCCCTGAGGACAAATGATACGGCACAACCCACATTAATACAGCTAAACTCTCTTAACTCTCAAAACAAGGTAACTACATCCAAGCTGCCTATTGGGAGCAATCCTTGGAGCATGCCATCCCCAAATCATGCTCCAGGACTGTTTGGGACGGTGTTAATTGGCTTATATCCAAAAGTCTGCCAGAACTGTTCTAACAGGGTGGATGATTCTCTGTCCTTGCACAGACCCTGTTGCTTATTAGTGTAGTCATGGCTTTATTTCTACAGAAAACTGATCTCACAGCGTAGTCAGTGATCAAGGGCTGTGGTAACTGTTCATGGCACTTGTTCAAGTTCCAGCTCACTACTAGGACTTTTAACTCAGAATAAAAAATTGATGGATTTGAACACTGATACTCAAAACAAAATACTTCCTTGGTTTACAGCATCTCTTTGGACAAAGGAATGAATTCATGTCATGTAGCTGAAAGATGAGTTGCCCTCAAAAGATTGTTAGAAACAATGGATAAAGAGAAATTAAAACCTATGGAGCTCTAGCCTTACTAAAAACACCTTTATTTTTAATATTCTAAACACTCTTAAGGCGCTCTGTGAAATCTAAGTCAGGCTTCTAAATGCAGCTTGGCTTACATTGCACTTTAACCCTTAAACAAGAAGAGAAGCAATAAAAGCGGCAAATGAATCTGCTTGGAGCTCACGCTGAGGCAAATGGTCCTGAGACGGGTTTGCTGAGAGCCAGCTGAGGTGTTTCTGTGGTGAACTGTGCAGTACAGATGCACCCTGTGCAAGACACAAATCATTCCCTGCTCACCCACCACTTCGGGAAAGAAGCAGCTTTCATGTTGGTAGTGTCAGCATACTTTCAGGCTGAGCCATGGCACGCTGAAGTGTCAAGGGGTGAAGGTTGGGCAATGCCTGATCTCTCACACCACTCAGGTGAGCACGGGGCCAGGCACTGAGAGCTGTGCAATGCGCTACCCATTCAAGAGAACAAAGCAGTTTATAGGGAATACTATTGCTTGCAGTTCAGGAAAGTGCTTGAACACACGCTCAGCGTTCAGCGTGTTTGCATGAAACAGAATCTCAGTGGTTTCCTGGACTGGGCTCTGAATGTGCAAAGAGGAAGAAAAATCCCCTGAGAAGGAGAGATAAAGGCACCAGGGTAATAGAAAGAAGACAATTATGCCAGTTTTATTTTAAAACACTGAGCTATAAATGTGAACAAGAGCAAAATGGAAAAGCAGTTCAAAACACTGGAAGAAGCAGGCAGCCAAAACGTTTTTTGAAAATGTAGCCTCCTTGGTACTTGTTGACTAGAATGGTTTGTGTTTGTAGCTTACTCTGAATTTTGTTTGACTTGAACATGATTTTTCTTTTGCAGTCAAAAGCAGCTAAGGCCTAATGGATAAAGTACTTTTTTTTTACTGTCTTCCATTGAAAAATGTATATATAGCAGTTTAATTTTTTTAGAGATGAGGAAGGACAAATTGGTCCGTGTCTACAGTAAATATGATGGACTGAGTGACTCATCTTTCTTTTTTTTTGGACAAATTAAATTTATGGTCCTATGACATGGGTGAAAAGGAGCAACGTGCACATCTCTGGCCAGACCTGTTTTATTTAAACCGGTTATGGGTCTGTTCAGATGTTTTTCAGAGAGCTACTCCAGCAGAAAATCTTCAGAGTCTTTCTACAGCTCTGGACAGAGAGTCAGTTGTTATGGAAAGAATGACAGCCACAAGCCTGCAGCTAGCAAAAACTCTGCTAGTTTCAATGCTGTGATACAGCCCCATTTGATGCCTCTTATAGCTATGGCTAGGACAGATTTAGTAGTTCCAGCTTCCCCAGTGCTGGAGAAGTCATTTTACCGCCAGCAACTCTTCATTAGCATTTGTCTGAGAAGCACAACAAAAAGCACATAGTCTTTGATCACACATTGAAATGAGTAAAATTCCAGCTGGATATATAGAGACAAGGAGCAGGATGATCACAGAGGCAGTACAGTGTCTGCCCTGTAAGACTTTTCAAACTTGACAGGACAACACTCTCTTCATTTAGCTTTGAAGTTGGCCTGTTCTGAGCATGAGGTTGGAATTCCAGAGATCCCTTCAAACCTAAACTATACGATGATTCTGATTTTAATATATTATAGAAACTTAGCAAAGGGAGATAAAAATGAAATAATTAAATAGAAACTATCCTTTTCAAATATGCTTTATTTATGGTAAATACTATCTGCATTTCATTTAGAAACAACAAAAATCCTGGTCTTAATAATTCAGTGTCTCCATAATTTCTGTAAGTCACCCAGATATAGACATACCTAGATGAAACAATCTTCAATTAACATTTTACTGGATCCGGAATCTATTTAATATTGTCTGTGGGAAGACATATACCAACACTGATTTTTAAATTACATATGTTAAGAGGTAAATTACACCCAAAATGTTGGAAAATTATGCTGGACCTCAGAGAGATTCAGTGGTTTTGATACCACACACCATGAATTTCCTTTTCAGCTTGAAGCCCTGAGCTTCAGGTTTCAGCAGACTCCAAATTCAAAGGAAGATTAAGGAAAATTACAATGTTTTCTCGGCTTCTTAGTCAAAGCCATTAATTGCACAGAGGTTTTCATGACTACTGTGGTACAACAACAGCTGCACTGAAAAAATCATTTTGTGAAATCAATGAAAATGTTAAAGAAGGGGAACATGAAAGAAAAGGCTTCTGCTTTAACAAATTTGCAATATGACTGTTAAGATGAAAGAGAACCACACACACAGGCAGAAAGCAGACCAAGTGGGTGCCACAGCAAGGTATTTCCGAACAGCTTCATAAGCAATCGCACTTCATTTAAATGGGCTTCTCATCCTTCCACAAGCAGCATGGGGAAGCTCATGTTTAAGGTGGCCCTGAAAGATGGGGAAAATTTCTCAGAGTGAAAAATGAAAACGAAAGCACAGGGACTAGCGCAGGCACTGATTTAGCAGTTAAATGAGGGATCTAACAGGTCCCTGGCTGTCATTAACGTTGCAAGAGCACTGGCCTCATGCCACAGCATGACCAGGGGTTTCCAGGCAGGTAACAAATTTTGGCTGAGGTTTATGAAAGAATCCAGTCCTTAATCACCACAGCCTTGATACTTTCTGTAAGCAGAAAATTATCTTTTCTAGTGCCACATTAACATTTAATCCATTTCTGAAATATAAATAAGCAAGTGGGTCTGTCTATGTGTGAAAAAGCTACAGAAAGGGTTCATGCAAAGGAGAGAGTGGATGCATTTGGGATTAAAGTGGTTTAAGTGACTAGGCAAGTACATGTATATCATCTTTTATCATTGCAGTCACTATTTGTAGCAACCCAAAATTCAGTACTAGACTTCTATTATAACAATTTTGTGTGTAGCATTAGTAATCTACCACTTTAGTCCTGCTAAAAATCTGCCCCTTATTAATGTTACCATTATAAATTAATTTCATAGGCATTTTCTCTGCTCATTGTTACATTTAATAGATGACAAGCATATTTCTTTTTCTCTTCTCTCATTTCTATAGAGCAAGGTCAGCTTTCTGTATGGTTCATAGCAAGTCAGTATGGAAAGACAGCATCATCCATCATTTAGGTGTGTTTCCTCATTAGCTACACAGGTATTGCTGTTGTTAGCTTTATAGTTATCCTTGAAAATTTCACCTGGTTAGATTGATCTGTTCTGTTCTACCCTCCTAAATTTCATCCTCATTCGACTCCTTATGGAGATGGGAAATGTTTACACTGCTAGAGAATATTAATATATTACCTTTAAACATAATCTTTAAGCTCAGCAGATGCCACCATTTGTAACCAAGCACATTCACAGAAACTACGTTTCTTGCTTTGGGAGGTGACAGAGGCTGGGTGACATTCTGGACTGGCATCTTTTTCAGTGAACGCTCTGGGTTTGGCAATGTCAAGCTGTTTCAGCCAGCTTTCCTTTAAAGCATAATAAAAGCATAGTATTTTGATTTTGCAATTGAAAATATCTTTTTTACTATTATTATTTAGGTTTTTATTTTGATATTATTAAAAAAAATTACCAGATACTTGTATTCAAGGTAAACATTGTAGATCATGTGAAGCAAAAGATTATTTTTTAAGTATTTTTTCATATAAAATATTTTCAGCTGTCTTATTTTAAATTAAGTGTTGTTAGTATTAACTGTACTTTTATTTTCCTTAACTGAAAAAAAAAAGAAGCTGGCAGCACATCTTTAATCTTAACAGGGTCTTTAGTAATGAGGGCAGCTGCTCACTAGAAAAATGGCTTTCATTTATTCACTCATTTCATCTTGGACACCTAATGTGATTGACAAATGTGTCTATTCAGGTTTTTCACTTGTTCTGACATCCCAGTGCTGGCAGAACCTCATTGAATTACTTGAGAAAATCAGACTCTGTTGCCACAAATCAACAGGTGCAAACTTATGAATGTTATTTGCACCAAGCACTGCGGAAATAATCTTAAGAGAATAATGATGCGAGAAGTGATGATGGGTCTTTCTGATAGAGAGCCAGCAGCCAAGTCATGGATAGTTTGCAGTGGGTTGTGGAGATCTGACTGACTGCCCAAAGTCAGTGATGGAGCATGAAAATTCTGCTGCGATGTCTCTGATACTCAGACTTAAATATATCATTTCATTTACTCACTGACTGAGCTGATTAGGTGCCTTAACTCTCAGGCTCTGTAGCAGCTTACTTACTGGTGCATAAGTTAGTACTTCAGGGCAGTTTTGTTAGATAGCTGAGTTAGTCATTCCTTCCACCCTGACCCCTGGCAACAGTCCTGATGATGTCCAAAACCTGTGGAATGGTAATCCATGGAGTGCAAGAGCATAAGGTGTTATATTACGTCTGGGTATCTAATTGTAAAAATCTAACTAAAAATCTAACCACAGAATTCAAGTTCTATTTTTCCGAAGATTTCTTCTTCCAAAGTAAGTTCAAGGCATCAGTCATGTCTTTTTCTTTACCTGGGATCTTCAGGGGCCCCTCTACTGTCTAGGGGATTATATTTCACAAGCCATCTGCCCAGAATCAAGGAAAACCCTTATGCTTCTTCTGTCCTAGCCTTTCTCTTGCAGGATAACACAGCCACAGGTTACAGCTGAAAACTCCCGAAAAAAACTTTCCATTTTCTGCTGCTCTTCAGCTCTCTCAAGCTGTTCCTGACTTTTATGACCCAGACCTCTTCATGCTGATACTCGACTATGCATTTCCTGGGCAGTATCTGTATCCTAAAACACAAGTAGGTAACTACACAAGCAGCTGAAGTGATACTCCTTTTGAGTTCTGTATAACAGGTTTTAATCCTAGAGATTGTACTCTCCCAGCATGAAAAGTCTTAAGAATGAGTTTTACAGAAAACTTACACAAGCCTTGTGGAAAATACATAGCTATCAGTAAAGGAGCTGTTACTGAACAGTGTAACTAATGAGAGCCGCCTTTCTTGGTTGTGTTTATTGCTACATTTTTTCCATGCCTGATCTAGAAATGATCCATTGCTCTCCTACACTGTATTTCTGCTTCCCTTGACTTTCATGGGAAGTCTCTCATCTGTTCATGAGACAGACCTGACGGCAGGAAATTCCTATCCACAGTGGAAGTACTTAGACAAAGACTATGATTTTGAAAGACATAACCATTGTGAATGATGTTATCAGTGATAGGGCATGCCAGAGGTGATAAAAGCATTTAAACCAGAAGAGAGGATGAAAGTGTGGGAGTCTGTGTTTATATAGCAGCATTAGTTTTCTTAGGAAGTAGATGAAGTAGGGACAAAGAAACAAAAGACTTTAGCCAGAGCACCAGAGTAGTTGCCACACCTTGCTGAGGATAAGATTGAACTTTTCATCTGGACCTGTCAAGGACACAGTTAAACAGTGTGATGTATATGGTCATTTGGAGGAAAAGGTTCTAACAAGATCTGAAGGTTTTTGCTGATTCCTGGAAGGAATGAGAAAAAATCATTGTTCTGAGTAGCAGAGAACTTCCTGTACTGTATGGCTATGGTCCATCAAAGCATGGAAACAAATTGTAAATGCAGCCATGGAAGGAATCAATATACAACTGTAAAGCTAGAAGTCAGGTGTCTAATTGTTTGCTTGAATTGTCTAGTCTACTCTATTTCTTACAAGATCAAGCCAAAACATGGATGAACAAGACAAAAGATGATTTTCAAAAATACAAGTATCAATCTTAAGATTTTGTGAAGCACATGTATATCTTACATGAACAATATTAAAACGACTGTTGTTAGGCTAAGCAGTTTATATCAAGCATATTAGACATCTTCTCCCTATTCAGTTTGCTATCAAAGAAATTATTTAATTTTAAATCATAATGTTTAAGTAATTACTTATTCTAATTACTTTAGGCAATGAAATATATTTATACCTTTTTAACAGCAATTTCTTAATTAACATATTTTCATTAATCAAAAAAATGAATAATTTAGAAGCACAGTAACAGATGAATTATGCTAAGAGAGGTTTTGTCTGTGAAGAACAGTTTACCCATTTTTCCCATACAAAGTACTGGGCACCAGCCCAAGAGCTTTGTTGTCTGCGCTATGGAAACCAAAGGGCTTCAATATCCTTTAGTTGGCTCTTTTGCTTTGGATCTGTTAATACAATGGCTTCTGATGCTTCAAGATTACCCCAGTTATGACTGATCAAGGCCTGGTGCAAGTTAGAAAGCCTCAAGGCTGCTCTAAATTATAAATGTCATATGGTCTCAAAAGAAACTTTTCCATAAGGGAATGTCTCCTTTGCAAGGAGCCAATGCTCTGTAAATGAGACTGTAGATAGTTACTTCCCTCTTTGTCCTAACTGAGCATCCTGCATAATGATGGTCGATTGAGAACTAGGTCAGGCAGCAAAATTCCAAATATCATACTACTTGAGGAGGGGTTTTGTTGCACTTACCCCTTTGAAAATACACAGTAACTTACATTATTGAGGTGCTGGAGCATGTCCAGAGAAGGGAAACAAAGCTGGTGAGGGATCTGGAGCACAAGTCTTATGAGGAGCGGCTGAGGGAACTGGGGCTATTCAGCCTGGAGAAGAGGAAGCTGAGGGGAGACCTTATCACCCTCTACAACTGCCTGACAGGAGGGTGTAGCGAGGTGGGTGTTGGTCTCTTCTCCCAAGTAACAAGTGATAGGGCAAAAGGAAGTGGCTTCACGTGCCAGGGGAGCTTTTGATTGGACATTAGGAAAAAGTTCTTCACCAAAAGGGTTGCTAAGCACTGGAACAGGCTGCCCGAGGAAGTGGTCGAGTCCCCACCCCTGGAGGTATTTAAAAAATGGGTAGGTTTAGTGGACACGGTTTAGTGGTGGACTTGGTTTGCACTGTTAAGTTTACAGTTGGACTTGATGCTCTTAAAGGTCTTTTCCAACTTAAACAATTCTATGATTCTATGTTTATGAACCCTAAAGAGTATACAGTCCTGAAGAATTGTCATCCATTTCTCCATGTGGGTTTTATGGGGAAAAAGTCAAAGTAGAGAGAACCAGATTCCTTGTTTAGCATAAAAATACATTGGAGTAATCTGTGGGAATTTGTGGACTTCAATACATGATAAGGAAAAGTTATCTTAAATTTATTCTTTTGGAACCTGAAGTCTATAGAGTGGAGAGTTTATTCTGTTTTTCATAGGCTGACTTGTGACAAGTTTGGCCACTTGTGGAAAGTTTAGGGAAAACCTACAATAAATTAAGAACTGGCTGCATAAAGTAGGTCTTCCTCTTCATTTGCCGGAGTTTCTAGTGAAGCAGAGAACAGGTGAATCCATAAATAGAACATCTCCGGGTGGTAGCATGCCCTGATATGGAGCATGATGTGCAGCTCTGCAGAATTGTGAACTACATTACCTACCACACATCTGTGCTGAGAACTGCATTGGAATTAATTCAGGGATTTCTACTCCATGCTCTGCTGCATACCATAAACCTCTTCTCAGAGTCTAAAGCAATAGTTAAGCACTGCTTAGGTCAAAAGAATGGTAGGATTCAGCCCCAGAAATATACACACTCTGCCGCATAGCATACGTTATCCTCAAATCTGTTATCTCTACATCTTAGTTGTAAATTGTACTCCATTTCAGGAAAATGGATACACACATGCTTGACATGATAGTTCCATAGGAGAGAATGAGGCTGCTATGAGCACACAGCAGGATATGTTAGAACTGATGCCAGACAGAAATCAATGCAGATTTATTCCATCTGAGAATCCAGCCTATAAACCTTTATGAAATAAAAAGTGAAGAAAATTGAAAACACAAAGATCCAGATTCTGATCTCAATTATGCTATTGATAATGTTGCACAATGTCATTTGTCTTGATTTCTCTGTTGTATAATTTTAAATAACCAGGACAGTTCATTGACTCAAAGTTACTCCAGATTTACCCATGTATTTTTGGAATTGGTAGTAAAATAAAAGTTCATTTAGATTTACAAAGATCAAACTGAGATACTGTGATTCAAGGGTGCATCATAAAGACCATCAAAGACTATTTTTTTTCCAAATAAACTCAAGATAGAGTCTGTGCTGGCATTGTCATCCAGTCAGAGCAGCTCTGTTGTGTTTTAACCCCAGCTGGCAACTAAGCACCACACAGCCGCTTGCTCACTCACCCCAGGTAGGATGGGGGAAAGAATCAGAAAAGTGAGAAAACTCGTGGGTTCAGATAAAGACAGTTTAATAGGTAAAGTAAAAGCCACACACACAAGCAAAGCAAAACAAGGAATTAATTCACTGCTTCCCATCAGCAGGCAGGTGCTCAGCCATCTCCAGGAAAGCAGGGCTCCATCACACATAATGGTGACTTGGCAAGACAAACACCATCACCCTGTATGTCCCCCCCTTCCATCTTCTTCCCCCAGCTTTATATGCTGAGCATGGTGTCATGTGGTGTGGGATACCCCTTTGGTCAGTTGGGTTCAGCTGTCCTGGCTGTGCCCCCTCGCAGCTTCTTGTGCACCCCCAGCCCTCGCAGCTTCTTGTGCACCCCCAGCCTCCTCGTTGGTGGGGTGGGGTGAGGAGCAGAAAAGGCCTTGACTTTCTATAAGCCCTGCTCAGCAATAAAAAAATCATCCCTGCATCACCAACACTGTTTTCAGCACAAATCCAAAACACAGCCCCATACTAGCCATGATGAAGAAAATTAACTCTACCCCAGCCAAAACCGTTACAAGCTGCTTGCTCATGCAAGAGCAGTGTTGCTGATGTTAAAAGATCAACAAGACTCTTTAGTATGAGATGCTATGTTTCAGAAAAGAAATGTTGTAGTTGATAAAGTTTTATCACCTCCGGGAATGGCATTAGATAAACTTACAAAGCTTCTTTCTTACTGACGTTACATCCCAGGTGACAAAAATGTTTTGACTAAGTCATTTACCTGGCAGAGCTTTCTTGGCAAGGACTCAGTATTGTAGATAAACCTTCTGAAGCTTTCTTTGTGTCACTGGTCAGCTCCTCAATGTAAAGTGTTCTAGGGGAAAGGTGGGAAGAGTAAAAGTGCTCACCCTTCCACATTCTAGGCACTTAACCAACTTTTGAAGTCCAAAAGCACATATGTAGGGTAAGAGGGGTACACCATATTTTTCTTTCAGCTATAGTTCAAGGCTTGCTAAGAAGCAAAATGGATTGTGGTTGTTTTTAATGAAAAATTAGCTTCCAGAGGAAGAAAGAAGATGCAAAGATCTTCTCCTCCCCCCCACCTCCAGTGGAATATATAGACAACAGAGTCGGATGTCGTCCAGAAATGTCCAAAGCCAAAAGTTTAATGATCTGAAGTGAAGAGCTTGGGCTGTCTCCATCACAGGAAGAAATAATTTATGTAACATAAGGACAATACAAATTTGGCAGAGTTCTTCAAAATCACATCTGTTCACCATGTATTATGTTTGGTGACAGAATGAACAAACTGTAAAGCAGTATATGATAAAACAGTGAAAGCACAGCAAGTTGGTTGACTGAGGTTGCAATGGTAATTAGCAGAACTGGCTTGTTGATTGTCATCACATTCTCCTATAAGCCACGTGGAACTCTGATGGCTAGCACTTGGAAGATCCTCATGTAGAAATTTAAATTACATTATTTGTTTCCTATTACTAAAACTTTGAGAGTATTGTCACATGATTATACCATAATGAAAGACATCTATTATTCTATTAGCAGCTACTACTACCTTTAAAATACTTATCTTTTAATTACAAACATAACATTGTCAAACCATTTATATTATTCAATGGAAAGCTATTCTTAGTAACCTATGGATGCAAAGAGAAATTCTTATTTATCTTTCTGTCATGCAGTGTGATGCAGCATCTACAACAGATTATTAGTATGGGCAAGATTTTTCTCCAACAGAGTCTTCACACAGCTTTGCAGTTGTCATTGTCTCTCACATCTGTATAATCAGAGATTAGAAAATAAGGAAATAGTGGGGGGGAACAAGAGAACTTTGCAATAAATATAGATTATTAACTGAATTATTCTTTCTTTTTTTCTTTTAAATTGTTCTATGATTTCTTTTTGAAATTACAGTTCGGGTGCTTATTTTCCTCACTGGTTCTAGGGTACATCTCTCTACACAACGCACAACTTCTTGTCCTTCTGAAGTGAGACAGTGAAGCACTCTTGGCATTTCTGTTTATTGTACCTTTTAGGGGTGTATCTAGCTGAGAACCAAAACCATTGAGATAACTGTAACACAGAGCTCCTCACCATAACTTTTACTAAATGCAAATATTTCTGTTTTCACATTTTTATAGTACATTTTGAAATGTGAAAGCTATTACTTACGTTCATTTAAGCATGAAACCACAGTCCTCTGTCTCCAGATGGAGGTCTTTGTCACCAGACAGGTCTCCTCTTTTCCTAAGCCCCTGACCACTTATGCTAAGGGACAACCTGTGTCATGCATTGATTGGTGAGTTACGTACATGCCATGGTCAGATTATGGTCAGAGCTCAACACTTAGCAAATCCAGCTCCAGTGGTTGTGAGGCCTATTTTCTGCATTTGAGTTCGCCACACCATCGGTAAGAGTGGGATTTTACTTTTGAAGGTAGGGGAAAGTAAGAGGCAGGGGAGAATCCTTTTGTATTTATTCTGGTCATCAGACAGACAAGTCAAACCAGGCTGACTTCCAGGACAGAGAACAGAAAACTTGTACCAGATTTTTGAAAGCATTGGGGAAGAAAGATCACTCTGGTACATGGTAACTTTCTCTTTCCTCCCTTCTTCAAATGTCGGGGCTTCCAGTGTCCCTAACTAGCCTAGTGACTGGCCAGAAATGCTCACAAAATACACTAGCTGCATTTTTCCCTCAAAACAGCTGCATTTCACTGATGGATAAAATGATTGCTCTCAACGCACATGGTATTTTTCCTGCATGAAGGGTGCTGTAAGCCATAAAGGTAATCAGCTGTCATTATTTTCAGGTCTCTTTCAATCTGTCATGACTTTTTCAACCCCAAAGATCCTTGTTTTGCAAGAGGACCTCTCCAAACATGCCCCTCTTTGATGAACACTCTGAAAAAAATAAAGTCAAGCATTTAAACATGTTCCAAGCTTTCAGTCCAGTTTTTTGCTTGAGCCAAGAGGACAGTCTCACTCAGTCAAATAGTAGATACAAGTTAGCTCAAGCATTATAGCAAGTACAGGGTTAATTGGTTCCTCATCTTTATTTAATATAAACCAAGCCTTGGCATTGTAAAAAGGGAGGGAAAGGAGTTACTCCTCTGAAGTGTAGGAAGAACATAGAAAAGGGAAATGCTCTTGGAGATAAAAGAGCAGGGCCTATTGCAGCACATAGAGAAAACGACAGGGAAAGGAGGAAGCAGGTGGTGGGTTTTAGATTTCAATTGAAGTGCAGGACAATTCAGTGACCTGTGAGAATGTTTTAGCACTTTTCATGAGCCTGAGAATTTTTGCAGTTTACATTTGCTACTTTTACACCTTATTGGCATGCATGGTGATCGCTGAATTATGAGAGACTTCAGCTTACAGAACAAACATTTTATGATGGGTTTTAGGGTAAGAGAACACGTGTTTATATATTGCTTGTATTGCCTAGTCAGTTTGAGTGGTTTCTGGAGCAATTAAAATGAACGATATTATACATGTAGAAAATCAAACAAAGAAATGAAACTTTTTAAACAGCTTGTCTGGGAACTTTTTTCATATATTCTATACTGCGTCATAGTCCTACCACCAAAACGCTTGAACCTCTATGTTGCAGAGGATCCAGAAAGGCTTCCTGCAAAAGTTTTGTATCTGCAAAGAAAGATCTATTTGTGTGTATGTTTGGGTATGTGTGTATGTTTATGTGTGTGTGCATATAGAACTCAGGTTCTCAGCCCTAGAATTATTCTCATCTTAATATGTGACCACCAACTACTGTATTTATTTCTTAAGTATTTGTCAGGCTTCTCTTCAGTTCCATCCTTTGGGCTTCCTGGCAGAATGAAGTTCTAATCCTTAGCTAAGAAAAGGGCAGCGTATCATGACATTGACACCAGCAAGAAATTTGCCCCAAGACCCTACCAGTGTAATGGAAATAACTTCAAAATCCAATAGATTGTTGAGTGCAAATATCAAGGCTGTGAAACACAGTTTCCAGAGTTTTCACGGACAACTGACAGTGTAAGTGAAGTTCAAATGGTCTTAGTTGGAAGAATTTCGCAAATCTTTGCTATTCATCTCCAACACATAATCTTTTGATATATATTTTTGTTCTTACAATACTATTTTTTTTTAAAGATAGTCATAACAAGCATCCAGACTATAAAGGAGTCATTTTACATAGGACTCAGCATGAAAGCTCACTGACTGCAAAAGTAACTTTAGCATGCAAATCTTCAGCAGTTTATAATTTAGGTAGCATCAAAGAGCAATCCACTATGTTTATGTAAAAAAATTATCTCCAGATTGTTTAACATGAAATGGCTTTAGCATATTGTGGATAATTTTATTTTCTTGCATAAAGTATTTTGCCAGTGTGAACTGTGAAAACTTGACAAGTGGGAAGTGAATTGCCAAATCTAATCTTTGTTTGCAGCTCTTTTTATTTTTTTTCTTTTTTCTTTCTTTTTAATCTGGAGTCACTGACTCCAGCTATTTCATTTTTTCTTCAGGAACTATCACTAACATTTCACTAAGCCAAATTCCTCTTCCCTTTATTATTTTTTTTAATATTCTTTAAAAATAAGACTTTGTGCCTGAGTTTATTTTATTTTTATTATTTAAAAAGTCCCTTTCTTTTGGTAGAAAATTAATTAATATGTAAACTTTTACCAAACCCTTAGATATGTCAATTTAAACTGGTTCATATATTTGTATTCAGAAAAGAAGAAAGGAATATTTTCCTTGACATGCTGGAAAACACTTCACGAGCAACTTTTGTGTTGTTCTTTTTGGATGTTGGTTGGTTGTTTTTTGCTTACTTTGCAACATTCCATGGGAAATCATCAAGGTCGATCTGTTTTGCACAATTTCAAAGAGGTCATCACAGCTACCAGGGGCCGTTCTCCCTCAAAATTGTGGGTGGGATAATATCCTGTCATTTGTTAGTAGGTGTCACCAGTGAAAATATTCTCTGTGCTGTGTGCTCCTGTGGCTCTTGTCCACCATTTTCCTGGCATGTGTGCATGTGCACTGTCTGAAAGCAGGTGCTGTTGGTCATGGACTCTACTTGTTGATTGTCCTTGAAGTGGAGTACCTTTTAAATGTCTCGTATCTTTTTTATTTTTTAAAGGCTTTGACAAAAATTTAGTTCTGGTATTTGAAAATATTTTATTTTTAAGCAATGAATAAAATAACCAACTAAGTATAAATACACCAATAAACTAGCCCATCAAAGTACAATGTTTTAATCAGGTCAAAATCAAAGCCTTTTCAGAACATGCTCAATGTTGTTTTATTTGATTTCTTAAAAATATATTTTCCCTCCCAGTTCAAAATGAGAACTTTTGATACATTAATAGTGCACACAATCACTACCTTTCCAACAAATTTCTTGAATCGCATTATTTCTGTTCCATTGGGACAACTACTGTTCAAGTTAAACTGGTATGCAACTGGTGTAAATCCATAAAAATAAGGGTTTCCAGCAGCATTTTACTATTTCAGTATTAATGAAGGTAGAATTCAGTATTCATGAAAGCAGAATTTTTTCATATGCCAGCGGTTGTGAACTACTTGGTTTAGGATGATAAATGTACGGTTTTCTCTGAAAGCAAGGGGAGACTGAGGATTAAGGAATATGAAATCCCTGCAAGGAATTACTGAGGTACTTTTGCCCTGCTCTGAAAATTCTTGACTCCTGTTCTTGTGAGAGGAAGGGGAATCCAGCAACTTTCCTGTTATCAACAATTCCTTTATTCATTTCAACTACTCAGTGCTAGTTAAGGCTACTCTAGCCAGCTATATGTGCTGCAAATTATTCTTTGTTTCGCGGTTTTTTTAAGGAACAGCAAATACATTGTTAGTTTGAAAACCCATACAGCAAGGGTGTAATGAGAGAGCAAATGCAGAGGTCACACAGAAGTTATTATTTGAAATTAATTCTTTTGTATTTAAACAGGGAAGCTGCTCTGTAATTTAAAAACTTTTAAATTTGCTATTCAGCAATGTGTCTTCTGACTATTTGTGTTCCATAACTGTTCTTTAGGATTTGTAAACATTTCTCTTCAGAAGTATGTTCATTACTAGATGCTTGTTTTAAAATGTTCAGACTCTTACCAGGAAATCACAATGGTGTCATGTTGTATTAGGTTGACCCACATCACACCTTTGCCTGCTTTGATGTGACTTAAAGTAACATCCTGTACTATATATGTATCACAGCTATGTTAATTCAATGTGGCCAGATCTGAATATCAAAACTTGGGTTGACAAGTACTCTTACTTCACCAGTTAGCAACCAGTTGCAGGTAACAAAGGAATGACATGAAGAGTGCCATGTCAGACATGTTTCTATGTACATTTACCATCAGCATTAACAGGGCCCAACAGGGAAGGGCTGATGTGACTTCTGTAAGGCCTACAACAACCTTCAGTTGTTGTAATTTTCTCTGATGGAGGGCAGAGGAAGGTTGAGGTAGACACCTTTCTGAGATTGCCCCCAGGAGCAGTCTTGTGCCACTCAACCATCCTCCTAATTACTCAGTGCTTCCTAAATTCAATACTGGGTGTGTTAAGAGCATGATGACTTCTACTGTATCAAATCCTATAAAAAGCGTTGCATTTTACTCTGTTGGGTTCTTCTGAAAAACAGATTGTTCCACAAGCAGCAGAACTTTAGGCACATTGCTGTGTGACTGTTTCCCATGGGGCTGCTCTGGTCTCTGACCTCACAGCTTTTTACTCAGTGAAGACTCTAACCTGGATATCTTTCCTTTATATGGTATCTACTTTTAGGAACTAAGAAGGAATTTAAAACCTTGGAGCTTGTCCTGGTTTCAGCTGGGATAGAGTTAATTTTCTTCCTGTTAGCTGTTATAGTACCGTGGTTTGGATTTAGGATGAGAATCATGTTGATAACACACAGATGTTTTAGTTGTTGCTAAGCAGTGCTTGCACGAAGTCAAGGACTTTCAGTTTCTCACACTGCCCTGCCAGCGAGGAAGCTGGGGGTGCACAAGAAGCTGGGAGGGGGCACAGCCAGGGCGGCTGACCCCAACTGGCCAAAGGGGTATTTCATATCATATGACCTCATGCTCAACAAAAAACACAAGAATAGTTGACAAGGGTGGTGCAGCCGCTGCTTGGGAACTGTCTGGGCATCAGTCAGCGGGTGGTGAGCAATTGCATTGTGCATCACTTGTTTTGTATATTCTTTTACAATTTTTATTATTTTCCCTTCCTTTTCTGTCCTATTAAATTGTCTTTATCTGAACCCATGAGTTCTACCTTTTTTCTGATTCTCTCTCCTGTCCCACTCCAGGGCAGTGAGTGAACAGCTGTGTGGTGTTTAGCTGCCTACCAGGTTAAACCACGGCAGAGCTTTTTACTTTCCTATAAGAGTTTGTTGAAATTAGCCAAGAGGTTTGAAGCAGGGCATAAACTAAGAGGCTGACTCGGAGGGGTGTAATCACATATACCTTTTTTCTAAAAACAGGTTAAAATCAGCTTTCTAATTTTGTTCAAAAACTGTTTTTCAGGTAATTTTAAATTAAGGTGTGAGGGAATTCCTGTAAATATTGTGCATAATTGAGGTCCAAATGCAGCAGAAATTGAGACAACATCAGAGTTATTCTTGAAGGTGTAAAATTGCAAGCACCTTTGATTCAGTCTTTACCATCAGCAAAAAAAAAATTACAAAACATTCAAAGGAATTATTTCTTCCATTGTTGAATGTATCATGAAGTGTTTACTGTAAAGCAAGAGACAAACTGTATTTCCAAAGAGGACAGTGAAATGTAATGTAGCATTGAAAAGACCTGCCAAGCACAGACAGCTGTCACCCTCAAATAAGCAGAAAGATTAATATATGGTATTGAAATTTTGACTGGTGCTTCATTTCGTTGCTGGTGTATGAGGTTCATTATGAGAGAACAATTTAAAGTTACAATGCAGAAATTTGCATAAGAGACCTAGTTCTTGTGTGGACTGCTTCCAAAACCGTCTTCCAAAGCAGTGTAGATGGGACTGGTGAATAGTAACAAAAGGAGAAAATGCAATTTGATAACACTGGTTGGTCTAGCTTTAAATTCTAGAGAGTCAGACCAGAAAGCAGAAAGGGGGCTTCAGACGTGGATTTCATGCACCACAATATGCCAGGGTGTTTTCATACAAGTTATGATTTATTCAAATAAACAGAAACTTTTGTCAAATTTAAGGGCTTGATGGCAACGTGGTTTTCGAATTCAGCATTATGGCTCTGACTCAATTTTATATTACTTGAAGTTGTAACTCATTCTGTTAAAGACTGTGGAGGTTTTGTATCATGGGTGCTGTATCTTCTGTGTTCATCAGGTGGGGATAAATGCTGGAAGGGCAAAGGTTCCTTAGTTCTGCCAAGGTGAGCGTGCATGTTTGGTTATACATTGTCACCACAGAAGTTTATTGGCAATAGAATCATAGAGTCATAGAACCATTTAGGTTGGAAAGTACCTTTATGATCATCAAGTCCAACCATAAACCAATGCAAAAGCATTATTTCATGTACCTGTGAATACTCTTAACCACTGAATTAGGATCTGCTGGGGGAATATTTTATTTTTGTTCCTGCTTTTGGTGATTTCAAAGGGTAAAATCTATCCTGGCCAGAGAGAACAGACAAAAATTTTTAGAACTGTGTAAACGACAGAGGTGAGTTGGGGTTGAATGGGCAAACGGGGGCTCTCCATCACAGCTGGGAAAGGCTGCGAGAGAGCATGATGCCTGTGAGCCGGTGGGAGGACACTTCATATTGACGCAAATCCTGCAGCTCCCACACTGGATGCAGTTTGCACAGTGGCGGTGGCTGCTCTCTGAGCACTGTGACCCCCACCTCTTGAATAGCAAATTCAATTTGCTGTTACTGTGTTTATGCCTGTGAGCAAGTTGGATTCCCACCTCACTCCATCTGCTCACAGACACAAGCACAGCTAAGGGGAATTCAGTTTTTCATTTAAATGAATACTGGTGGGAGCTTGAGGTATTTGCTTCGCTCTGGTGAAAGCCTGGAAGCTGTTCAAAAACTGGAGAAAAGTAAAAGACTGTCTCCTTTGGATTGCTCTTCAAGGAAACAGGAGCTACAAGAAGATTAAAACTGTGATGATAGGGTAGGAGCAGATGTTCACTCTTGAGGGCAGTGATGGAACAATAATTATAGCATATGTTAGTAACCTATAGACAACAGAAGTCTTGTACCAGTAACTGTAACTTGATAGATCCATACGAATATGCCAGTACTGCTCATCTTTATGTTCTAACACACTGGGAACAAAAGAGAAAAATAGACACTCCTCATCTCGCACACATGTAAAAACTCTGAAGAACAGTGAGATACAATTCAAGAAAGACAGGGTTAGTTATTATAATTGTTTTTTTAGTGTAACAAAGGCGAGAAAACTGATAACTAACGTTGGGTGGAGGGTAAAAGGGGAGGCTTTTTTGAAAGTATTATCTTTCGGTTACCTGGAGAGGAGGGAACTGGGTAAATCAGTGCAGAAGAGGCTGAGCTGCATCCCAAATATATTGTCAGGTGTTGTCTCTAAGTAAAAAGCCTAGAACTATAGAACTGGAGAAAAAAAATGTAAAGTAAGAAGAGAGAGTTTGGAGAATGAAAGCTACACTGGTTAACATGCAAAGCCATCTTTAAAATACAAGCCAGGCTTAACGTTCATAGCAGTGGGTTTTAGGCTTCTGCTGATAACTCCTACTTCTGGCTGTGATCCTCACTTGTACAGCAGAATTTGACCCTTATTTTCAGAACTACTGATAGAGTAACGCTTACATATGCCTGGTGCAAATCATCAAATATACACTAGTGTTTCAGCTTGCAGTTTGTCATGTCTGCTCTAAGATTTCAGCAGATGTTATTTATTTATTTAATCAAGAGCAGATTTTATCTAACATTGGTGTGAAGCTTCTCACTATGCATATACTTTTGGTCTTCTCTCTACAAAGGAATACTGCTTTCACTGGGAAACTCTAGAAAGCTCTTTCTGCTGAAGGCAGAGGTCTTGGTTAGCAAAAAGTTAATTTACAAGGTTTGATAGCAAAAACAGGAAGCAAGTATTGCCCCAGGAACTTTATTTATAATTTTGCTATTTAGTTCAATGGAACTGAGATTCCACTCTGCCTCCTTAAAAAATGTCTCTATCTTTACAAAAGAGGAGATAATGCAAAGATTTCAGAAGGCTAAAAAATATTACCTTGATTTTCTTAATACCCCTTTCTAGAGCCTTTCAGTTTCTGTCTTTTTTTATCTTTTTGGCATTTTCATCAATGTGGGCTATTGTGACAGAGCTCAGGATTTGTCCTGGGTGTGAAAAAGAATAGTGCAAGTGAGACATCCAACTTCACATTGCAGGGAAATAATACTTTGTCTGCTTTCTTCCTGCCAGTTGGCCTGCAACTCTGGCATTAAACAGTGAATAATGAGAGAGATCAGGAAGAATTGAGTTTGAATCAAACCACTATAGAGAATATCACAGGATGACAGATTATTTTTAAAAGATCTATTTCCTTTGGTTTCTAAACACAGTATTCCGTGTGCATATGGAACCTATACAGGGACAGCAAATTATAATACATTTTCCTCCAACTGAAAAGGATCAAGTTCTTTATAATTCTAACACAATGAATAAATAAGAAGGAAATGAACAAAAATTGTTGAAGAAAAAAAGTATATATTTTCCCTGCAGTGTTTGAAATGTTATGGAAGTGTTTAAGTCTATCCCTGCTTCTGTTTCTTCATTTGCTCACAGGGTTCGCCTTACCAAAGACAGCTAGGATAACTGAAGCACCAATTAATGCAAGATTGGTAAATACCTAGGGTTTGCTATAGCTATAGTGGAAACCTGATGGTTTGAATTCCTACGTTCTATCTTTGGGTGATCTTACAAAAGTTAATTTACTTCTACTGATTTTTCCACCGCTGCCTCCCTCTTGCTGTTTGTAACTGTGCACAGCGTTTGCTCAGAACTCCTACTCTTCCTCTCCAGAAGTGAGACGCTCCCTGCACTGAAGTCCAGGAAAAAACTGCCAACGGATTGAACAGTGGTAGGATTTCCCATTCATCTACACTTGGCACAGATGTAAAGGGCAATAAAAAGAAGGCTGACACCTGTGGTTCCTGTAGCTTTTTAGAATGAAGTGTTCTGTGGCTTAAAGGACAGGTAAGATGCTTGCGCCTATTAACTAGAAAAAAAATAATACTGGTATGGCAAAAAAACCCCATGACAAGTATTGTCCTGTTTGGGTTGTGCAGTCAGGGTATGTGTTGAAGCTTTACACAGGACAGTTCAAGGAACTTTGTTTACAGCAAAGATCTGTCCTATTGTATCAAGAAGTTAGGAGCACAATGTCCTTACCTACCTGTTTGAGTAGAGTAGAGGTGCTTAGCTACCTCTTGGATTGGGACTTTGCTCACATTTAAATTGAATTTATTTGTCCTGTGCAATACTTTTGTACATTAAGTGCAGATTTTTATAGCTGTGAGAAAGAATAAAATATATGAAAGTGCATTAGAGATTCCTGAAAGTGTCTGCATGTCTGTTTGGGTATATAAAATATGATCCTGGCTGAGCTTGACTGTGAACTAAAGAATAAGAAGAAATTAAGAGTTCCAGATACAATTTTTAAGTATTTTTTTTTATGTTAGATAAAATATTGAAAAGACTAAGAGGGAGGGAAGCAGAAGAGAAACGGGGAAATGAGCAGAGTAAATTAATATGAACAGGCAGATCCCCTGACATAAGCCCTGGCAGGCTTATGCTGCACAGCAGGAGCCCAAGCTGAGCCCCCCCGTACCCTACATTTGGATGTGCAACGGGGGCTTGAGGCCAGCACCACATGCCAGACCAACCTTTGTTTCACCCACCCACCACCCATGGCTTAGCATTTGCTGGTAACTTAAGCAAGCACCTTCCCGTGACTCTCTTGGTCATCTTGTCGTGCTGGGTGGTGTAAGCAAATCAGGGTTGAGCCTGACAACTTGAGCTGGACTAGTACCATGGCTCTGGCCAGGACCACCTCATGCTGCCAGGGGACAGAGCGGGTCTGGGTCCACTCTGCTTTGGGGCTGAGAAGAGCTTGCTGCGTGGAAGTGAGCTGTGCTGTGCCAGCTGGCTTTGGGACCAGAGAACAAGCCTTGGCCAAGTAGATCTACTAACATGGACAGAGCTCTAGATACTCCATTTTACTGCTTAATTCCTAACGCGGTTAAGACGACATGTAGACAAATGTGCATCCTTTGAGAGGTTTTTGTACCTTTTTAGCATAAGAAACACACAGACCTATAGAAAATAATGAGCACACTTACAGACATTTCTTTATCATGGTTTCCTCTCAGCACTCACAGGAGTTTTAGCCAAAGACAGCACCCTTTCAAGATTTCCTGACTCGTCTTTCCTATAAATGTTTTTCTTTCCACTGAATCATGTTCTTTCATTCCCTCCCTTTGCTGCAGATTACTTTTCTATGATTTTGGCTGGTCCTGCATTTACAAGAGATTAGTTTGCTATGAAAACATACATTGAGCTTCCTGTCCTGCTCTTTGAGTGTCTCAAAATCATATCCACTATCATTCTTTTCTTCAGCCTTTGAGGATTTTCCACTCTCAACATTTTATTTTTCAGCAGAAATTTTGAATTAGTGGTTCTCCTAGCCCAGTTTAAGGTACTCTTATCAAAATGAGATGTTAGGAAGCTAAATATTACCCTGTTCTTCCAGATCTTGGATACATCAATGACAGTAACTGGCTTGTTCCATGGTGAAGTAACTTCATAATCAAAACCAAAATTCATGTATTTTGTTACTTCCTGTAATAGGAAGACTCTGTCTCTTGTTATATTTGGTATATTTATGATATCCCCAAATAATCAGTTTATTGCTTAGTGGGTGAAAAATGAGGCCTGGTATTATAGGATGAAAGGATAAGCTTTTTCCAGGGAAAAAGTCTGAATAGAATATTTATAAGACACCTAAGAATAGTTTGGAATATATTCAGAGCTCTCCAAGTATCCAGAAAGGTCTGATCATTTTAGTCCTTGAAGCCAAGAGAGCAATTCAGATGAGCCAGTACTTCAGGGTGAGCTCACTTCCTCTTTCCTTTCTATTGACTACATTGACTGTATTTCCCTTGTCTGCAACTGATGCTTCTACATCTAGCTCATCTAGAAAATCATGTTATGAACAACTAAGTTTAAGGATGTGGGTTGTGCTAAGTTGTCTGGTACCTTTTAAGATAGCATGGGATATCCTGTTTGGCCTTTCAGGAGCTGCTCATGCAGGTCTTGTGTCACATCTGTCAGCCCCATGCAGATACACTCAGAGACACCCTATGGCTATAGACTCCTATTGTTAAGCAAGCTAAACATGAGCAATCAAACACTAGAGTCTGGAGAGAAATTCCACCACTTGCCTGACTGTCATGAAGTGCTTTCATTTCTTTGTACTTAATTCTGTTGAAATCATAGAATCATTTAGGGTGGAAAAGACCTTTAAGTCCATAAAGTCCAACCATTAACCTAATACTGCCATCCCACCACTAAATCATGTCCCTAAGCACCTCGTCTGCCCAGCTTTTAAATACCTCCAGAGATGGGGACTCAACCACTTCCCTGGGCAGCCTGTTCCAATGCTTAACAACCTTTTTATTGAAAAAATTTTTCCTAATGTCCAACCTAAACCTGCCCTGGCACAACGTGAGGCCATTTCCTCTTGTCCCATTGCCTGTTACTTGGGAGAAGAGGCTGACACCCACCTCGCTACAACCTCCTGTCAGGCAGTTGTAGAGGGTGATAAGGTCTCCCCTCAGCCTCTTTTTCTCCAGGCTAAACAACCCCAGTTCCCTCAGCTGCTCCTCATAAGATTTGTGCTCCAGATCCCTCACCAGCTTTGTTGCCCTTCTTTCACACACTCCAGCACCTCAATGTCTTTCTTATAGTGAGGGGCTCAAAACTGAACAGAGTATTTAAGGTGCAGCCTCACCAGTCCTGAGTACAGGGGGATGATCACTTCCCTCGTCCTGCTGGCCACACTATTTCTGATACAAAATGAAGGGGACTAAATTCACATCTATTTCCTGTTTCTCCTTGTCCTAGAGTTAATACAATTTTCTATTTTATTGTGGACATGCCTCGATAACTATTTGACGTTTACTAAATTTTTCAAGGTCTTTCTGGGAAAGAACGCAAAGGAAGATTGGTACTGCTGTTTGGGAGGAGCCGATGGAGCAAAGCTTTTTGTCTGTTGTTTTCCAACCCTGCCAGCTCTCTCAGGCAAAACACCATGTCATTTAGTTTCTCTCACCTTTTTGGTTAAACGCATATAAAGTAAAGATAATGAGTCAGTTCTGCCCTCACATTGACCTGCTTGGCTCTCCAGGGCCAGTACTATCACATTTTTCCCATTCAGGGGAGGAAAGGACTTGATAAAAGCCATTTGATGCTTTGTTACTTGAGGATTAATCATCTGAGAAGCCCCTTAAGTGAGATAGTATGGAAGTGGGGACCAATACAAATGTAAGGTAGAGCAGAATGTGACATTTTACTTAGAAAAAAAGAAGCAAGACAATGTAGGATCAGCTTTATGTATCCATTTCTTATAAGGATATTTACAGCTTGCTCCTTCCACTGAGAATTTGGTTTTAGCTATTTGTGCAGTGAAAGAAATGCCTTTAATTTACGAGTAGGAAATGTTATAATTCTGTAATACTGTGGTTAATATGTGAGAAGGAGTTTAGCTCTGGAAAGGTGCCAGAAAAACTGGGGGAGTGAGGAGGGGTGAAATGCTCAGAGATTCATCATAATCTTTCAGTCTAATCATTCCTGCACTTGTTTTTGCTTTGGTTCAATTTTTGGCCATCAAATTTGAAACTGTCAGGACAGCAATTAATGTTATGTCTCCAAATCTTTGTGTATGACGAAAGGAAATCACTCATCTGTATTGCCAACCCTGAGGGGAAGGAGAAATAAAAACCAGAGAGTATCTAAATTCTCTTAAACTGCTATAGCAAATACTGTTGGATCAATTAGTGTGATTGGCGTGAATGTGCAATGGGCCCTCCTGGCAAAATGCCCCTCTTAGTCTCGGTCTGAACTGCAGCTCTGTAGTGCAGTGCTGGTCTTAGAAAAGAGGACTCAAAGTGCCTGATGTATCAGTATGGAATTGCTTTCACAGAACAGAATCCATGCTCTCTAACTGAACTTTTTTTTTTTAATTTCATTTTTCTCTATACATCTATCATCACTTCTTTGACTGGAAAAGTCCTTGCTACAGTCCCTGTTGCTTTTCTACTGATGCCATTAATGTTTTCTAAACATTTAGCATTTCTTTAGCATGGATAGCATTTTACTTGCAGAACCATGTTTATATAATGTATATCATTACATCTAGTAAAATGTTTGGAAATTTTATTATTGTTTCTTTACAGGTACATGGCAATGGTGCACTGAAATGTCTGGGTTTGGCCCTCAGCACTGTACTGCAATTCACTTAACTTCACCTGCCCAGAGATTCAGTCATTCTGCTTGCACACCATTCCCATACATTCTCAGCAATGCCCTTGCTTTCACCTACATGGTTTCTATTAAAGTCAGTAGTAGGGCTGATGATAGAAAGAAGTCATTGAAATCTTTTTTTCTCTGGAAACTTCTGCTTTGAATAAATAACAGTTTTTCATAAAATCACATTCATACAATCAATATTTATTAAAAATAGAAGGAAACTATTTTGACATTTTAACAATGATAGATTTTCAATCTTACCTACAATTTAAAAAGATATTAAAACACACATCAGTAAGCAGCATTTGTAATTCAACAAAATAAAATATTTAAATCTTATCTTAGGAAAGTATTGCTATTTTGCCTAAAATTTGTTGTTTGTTTTTTTTTCTTTTTGCCTGAAGTTTGTTATTTTATCAGAAATAAGTGTTAGATATTTAAGTTACAAAAATTTTCTAAGATAGAATTTTCATTTTCTGAACTGTTCAATAGTAATTATCTAGGTGATTTGTATTCCCTGAAATTTCACATCAATACCAGAACTGTATGGGTGGTTTTTTGAACTGTGATACCTCTACATTTGAAATACACATTATTTCATTAGGTGGTCTCTACTGAAAGGAAAAGTTTACTATTCTTATAAAAAGCTCCTTTAGCAGTCATCTCAATCTTTTTTTTTCTTAAGTTCACTTTATGTAGTCCTATCTTGCTTCGTTTCCATATCTTTGTATCTATGTTCTCACACACATAATCGTGTATAATACCTTTTAAGTACCCTAAAATGGAAACTATTTAAGGGAAGTGAAAAAAAAATTTGTTTAAATAATCATGTATTTGTAGGTTTTCCCTGTTGCTTTTGGCAGAAATTATTTCAACTTTCTCCTCAGGCATCCCTAGTAAGCCTGATCCCATCAGGTTTTTATGTCTAGGTTGCTATCTGTTGTTTTGGGCATATTTTTCAGTGACAAAAGTAAATCCTTTCATTTTGTTTAAAGAAAAGAATATTGTTAAACTCTTTCTAACAAGACGATGAACTCCAGAACTGACTATTCTCGCCTATCTGATTTGAGGCACTGGAGATACCTGGGTGCTGGTTCAAGATCTAGACTAGTCAGAGTAGGCTTTTGTATAGGATGGAAATATGAGAACACTTTGAGATTCAGCTTCAACTCAGATCCAGATTTTAAAAGAGGCTAAAGGATAAATGGACTCAAAATATTTACATCTCTGGGGTTTCAAATCTAGATTCAAGGGTTTACATCTTGACACCTGCACAAAATCGGCATAACAACTACTTTATTTTTGAGTGATCTTTCATTCTCCTACTGTGCATTTTGAAAAGTGAGAATCCAGCTCATTTATTATTATTATTGTCATTATTAAAATTTATATTGCAGTATTGCACAGAATCCCCAGTCACTCTGAGGCCCAAATGAAGAAGGAGTAGAGGAAAGATGCAATCAAATATATAGCATTTTTCTAGGCATTGACAATTATTGTTGTTATCAGCAAATATTTCTCAGCACCATTTCTCCTCCTCAATCTATTTATTTTTAATAGTTTGGTTTCTTATAAGCATGCAGAAATATGAAATGCAAAATAAATAATAATAATTGTAATGTATATTGTATGCCTTGCATTCTGGCATTTTATTTATTGAATTGTACTTTAAAAAATTGTACATGAAATAATTTTATTAAACCTTCAGGTATTGTAATAATAAATTGTGTCCTATGAGTTTATACTCAAGGGGTTTTTTGGTTGTATTTTGTTTGTTTGTCTCTTGTTTTGTTTTGTTGGAGTTTTTTGGGTTTTATTTTTAATTTCTGGGCAACATGAATGATTTAGGTAGTTTTCTGCTAATGGCACGTGGTAGATTTTCTTCTCCTGGTTTCAGACAAGTTAGTTTTACTCTTGAAACTATTTAACTGAATAAACAATGCAGAAATGATGCCCAGTACATAAGAATGTGAAGCATGCAGACTTGTCTAGTAGGCATCTCTGGAATAACATATGTCCTAAAAGTCAGCTTGCCATCACTGGGGAAATGGTGACATGTCTGAGGCACTGCTGCTGACATTGCATGAGGTTAATGAATGACAGTGCCAAAATGCCAGCACTTACCTTGTCACCGCCAAAGAGCTACAATTAAATTGCCCCTTAAAGAACTGACAAGTGACGAAAGGGGTTTCAGTGAAGGTCATGAGTATCTAAGATTTCTATTCCTTTGAGCACTGCTGTAATTTCTGATTTGCCACAAAGAAATCACAAGACAAATATCCTCTATAACCCAGCAGTCTTCCCACAGAATTATTAAATTACTGGAGCGCAGTTAGTATTAAACCTGTACTATTAAGACATATTGTATGGCACCACAAGTTTACGCACTAAAACTGTTCTGTGTCCTAAGTTATATTTCTTTCTTGGCCAGTAGTATCTATAAAAATGGAAGAAAGCCCTCCAAAATGCATTAGAATTTTCTTTTTGAAAGAGCACAGAAGATTTTTTTTCTCCTGAGAAAGACATGATTTGTATCACCCATACGAAGGGAGGATGGGTACTGCCTAACAAAGGTTTGACTGTGTATCCACTGACAACAGAGGGTGGAATGAATGTACCTCTTGTGCTGATATTAATCTGAGCAAAATATTTCAGTCTTTTTTTTCTTTTATTAATCAAGCAAAAATCCTATCAACAGAGGTCACAGAATTTGGTTTCCAAGGTTTAAATGGACACTTTCAAATGAAGCTCATTTTTAAAGACTTCATCTTTCTTACTGCATGGCAAAGGTAAGACACATTCCTAGAACAGGTTGTCAAACTTTATTTACATATATCTCAGATAAACGAGTGAAAGTATTTACTCAATATTAATTTTATCAGTGTATCAGCCCTTGCAATACCAGAAATTTATTTCACTCATTTGAGGGAAAGGGAGTTTTATTTATATTTTTAGGCATTAATTGTTGAGAACACTTTGGACTTAAATTACTGTATGAACTCAAAACTGAAAGGCAGATGGAAAAAATAAATACAGTATTAAGCAAACCAGCAAGGGAAATCTTTCTGTCTGAGCTTTGAAAATGTATGCAGAGGGTGTATAAAATAGAGAAAGGTGGGGGTTTTCCCCCTCAGATGGCAGAGATTGCAGACAACAGAAGTGTCCACCCAAAAGCAGTGATGTGGAATGAGGAGATGGAGAAAAGTCACTGCCAGCTGAGTGACAGAAGCAGGCATAGAGGAAGGCAAAACGGGTTAAACAGACAAGAGCTAGTCCATGGCAAGCTCTGAAGTGCGGAGAACAGCTTTGAATCTTCCAGGGGGCCCCAAAGAAACACTGAACACTGTGACACTAATTGCTGAGTTTCCTGAAACTGAAGCACTCTGCTTCAGGAGTGGAGTGGACTTTCATTGACTTTGGTGCTAATGCTCTGAAATATTGGACTTTCTCTTGCCTGGACTTGGGGTCCTCCAGTTAGGGAGCATGATGAAACTGCTATTGAGGGTCCAAATACCCATTCTGCATTATGATGGAATCTACATTATGATTTCTTTCTAAAAAGTGGTTGGATTAGAAGGGAGTTGTACAATACCCTTTCTTCAGGGTGGCCTAGTGGTAACAGAATTTCTACATGAATTAGAATGCCTCCTCCCCATACCTAAAATTCTCTTTTTTGTTCAGAGTCTTAAATGTTAAACAGCTAAGAATTTTCTCAGTCAAAGGCTTCAACTTAAGACCACCCACATTTGGAGGGCTGGCCCCACCACTGATTTACAAAACCAAGCTGTCACAGAATCATGGAATAATTTTGGTTGGAAGAGACCCCTGGATGTCATCTAGTTCCACATCCTGCTCCAAACAGAACCAATTTTAGTCAGGTTGCTCAGGACTTTTTCACCTGCACTTTTAATCTCTTTGAGGATAGAGATACCGCAACCTTTCTGGACAACCTGTTTTTTTCCTTAATATTTAATTTTAATTTCTTTTGTTGCAACTTGCATCCATTGCCCCTGCTTCTATCAATGAGCACCTCTGAGAGGAGTCTGGCCCCATTGCCTCTCTTAAGACCTCTCTTAAGCAACTGTACAGACATTGGCATCCACACAGTATTTGTGTTGTGCCTCTCTAGACACCTCAACGTTGGGTAGTTCTGCAAAGACACCACTATGAGTCCATTTTGTCCTTGCAGGCCACCAACATTCATTTTGAAAACTGATCATCTCCAAATTCTTTCACAGTGTCAGAGAATATCAGAACAAGTCACTTAACAACACTGCAGATGCAGAGGTGTAGGTGGAGGCTGCTAGATGAGACACAAGATACTGCATCCCGCAAGCAAGATGGAGACACGTGCACTTTCAAAATCCCAGTGACTTGTGGCTTCCCTGGAGGAGTACTAAGTGAACTGGTCCAAAATGAGCTAAATGACTCTCAAGCTAACTAATATGAAGAATTATCAACTGTGACCTCAATCACACCCTCTGAGCCATTCCTGCAAATGGTAGAGATACAACCACAGTATCATAGCAGAATATTTTGACTGTAAGACACAGGAATGTAAGAAATGGTCCATCTATTAAAAAATAATGTTTGGAACAGCTGTCTGTCATGCATAAAACCAAGCAGCAGTTCTCTCTGTGCTTTCCAGTCAATCCGATTACCCCATTTACAACATACTATCAGACTGTCAGGGCCACCCTTGGAGTAAACTAGAACTTTGCTTTAGAGCATAATGTATTTCTTATGTCTCATATGTAGGAAAAATGATACAGATCTCCAAATGTGACTACCCTTAATTTCAAAATCTTACTCATTAATTTGCAATAATGAAGTGTAATGAATATTTATAGAAGATTTTATCTATACGTATTAATTTACCATGAAATGCTACTGATATCTCTGCATTTTGAGTTAATAACACAAGGCACAATTGAATGGAAAGCTGATAAAACTTCTGCTTGCCATGTGAGGCTTGAATATTGTGTTTAAAGGGTAATATGCTTTGTATAAATGGGAGTTCAGTATGCAGTTCACTGGCTACATCATAGAGAACTGAGTGACTCCATGGATGCAACTTTACTGCTAGTATGGGTCGTCATTTTCCCCCTTTTATTGTAGGCATAAACTAAAACCCCCTGTATTTCTACGCATAGCAGAAACTGAGTGTCCCCACTTCCAGTGGTTATTGTGAGACTCTCAAGAAATCTTTCACTTGGATTAAAGATCAAAGTAAAAGCTGTGATTATAGCTCATATGGTTTTCACAATCTTCCTTGATAAAAGTTTTGAATCTCGGTCACTAATTGTTATATATTGAACTGCATGAGACTATTTAGTTAGGCAATGTTTTCACCTCTTTAACTGCAACTTTATATATTATTTCTTTTGTTACATAGTTTCTATAAAGAGCAGTGGTTGACTTAAATGTTTCAATCTGATTTTGTTTTATAAAATAAAAATTGTAGCAAATTTTGTGATGTACTGAATTTATCTAATGAACATGTACAAAATGTGAAAATGTGAATATATGTATTAGAGGAAAGAAGGGTGATAAAAAAGAACAAATATGTTCATAATATTTTATTCACTTTTTTTTTCCTTTCATCAAGATAGATTTCCCTTGGGATTTCTAGTAAGTAGAGATGTGGAAGTAACTTCTGGCCTTCAAAATTCATCAGCATTTTATATCCTGTAACTGTGTCTTTCACATGAGGGAGTAATTCTAGCTAAATCACTTAAGCTCACCAGACGAAATACTTTGTACGGTATAAAGTTATTGAGTTTGAACACATTTACAAAAC
>NW_009258947.1:4537370-4547805 GCF_000687185.1 Egretta garzetta
TAATTTAAGGTTTTTGTCTGTAACTACAAAAATATGTATACTGCAACAGAAATGTCCAAATATAATGCTGACACTATCCTCCTTTTGTTATACCATAGCGCTCAGCCCTAACCAGGGCTCTTTGCTCTGTTTTATTAATTCTCTACCTGATTAATTATTTACTCTATTGAATGCTTATCACTGCTATCAGAAGAATTTGGGTTCCATTAGAAAGAATTCAGAGAAGGCAGTCTTCTTGAGAGAGCAAAAACCTTTCTCTCAGGAGCTGTGGTTACAGAAGCCAGACAGAAGGACCTTAAAAGGGATTCCTGGAAGGTTGCTTGGTTGTTTGGTTTTTTGAGGGGGTGGCGTGTGGAGTGGGTTGTTGGTTGTTTCTTTTCCACACAGTTTGCAAAAACAAAACTAGGCTAGAAATCAGGTTTTTTCTGCATGGGCAGCTATATTCTGTCAGAATTTTGAAAAACCCACTGTATGTCTCTCAGAAGGTAAATGAAATGTGAAAGTATATGACAGCCAGATATAAGCACAGCTACTATCGGAGCATAAACAAATATACTTTTCTCTCAAAAATACCTACATTGAAGCTTTGTGTTCAACTCAGCTTCTCAAACCCTTAAAAAGCATTTCTGAACACTGATTTGAAATCTAAATGGCTTCTCATGTGAGCTCTATTTATGCCTCTGCTAACTGCCAAATGCTTTCACAAAAGTTTTTTTGTTCATACAAAACATTAAGAGCAGGTCTACACCCACCTTTACCTGCAGATTTGGGTAACATTGGACTGAAAATAAGGGCTTCACTATTCATCCCTTGTCTTTTGTTTGTCTCCTATCTTACAGGTTTCATTTGTCAGACCAGAACACAGAAAAAAATGTCTAATGAACAAGATAACCAATCATGCTACCAAGTAGTAAGCAGTCTGTAGTTCACACATAAACAGCCTACATGTTCAACACAGGGAAATTCGGCAAATGCCTAGAGGCCATAACTCATTTTTGTTAAAATGAAGATTGCATTATCCTTTTTCCTTTTTACAGTAACCCGTAATACTGAATCCTTATAATAAATCCTGACTTTTGCAATCTCTTCCTGCCACACTTTAGTTTTCTTACACTTGTACAACTCATGGACATCATTATTCCCTGATATTTTCCTGAAAGAAAGCCAATTTAAAATAGATCTACCTTGGTTTGGGGGTAAAGATATTCAAGGTCATGTCTTATTATACAGAAAGGTAGCAGCGGATGCTCTTACTTGTCAGGGCCACAGGAGCTGTTTCATTAGAGGTACATGGCTGACACTGTGATGAACTGGGACTAAGGCTAGGACTTTGGCTTAGACCCTGATTTGTTTCTGACTCTGGTGCTGAAAACAATGCACACTGGCATGCCCAAATAGCAATATTAATTTAAAATGCAGACACAAATAATTTCAAATGAACGAGAGGATTTGGGGGGGGGGAGAGGGTGGCCATCACTTAGTGGTATCTCGTATGTTCTTATGGAAAGTAGAGGAGAGATTAGAGAAGCTTAATGGGAGGATAAAGACATGACCACTAGATGAAAACACTGAACAGGCCCTTGCAAAGTGAGTGGGAAAAGTAGAAAGCTCCATCGCTAAAAAGGGGACTTGGATTCATGAACAAACACTGTCCATTGAATTTTGCTTCATAGGAAAATAAAGGTTCTTGCATTCTTGAATACAAACAGTACTGTATTTGAGCTACCCCACTCCATGAGCTATTTATCTTCCTAATGACACTAAACTTAACTGCTCAGTACAACACATCATAATGATATTGTAATGAAACACAGGCTGATCTTACTCAGGTCTGAATGAAACAGCTAAAAAAAAAAAAAAAATGAAAAAGAAAAGCCAGCGCTGAGATGAAGCACATGTACTAAATGAAATAGTGTCTCTGTAAATAATACTTTAACAAATGCTGCTGGTAGGGAAAACCATAATGACAGAGTTGTAAGAGAGTGATGTGCTTGGACCTAGCTTTCGAAATTGAATATCTTGAGCAATGCACTTCTCCAGCAATTTCATGCATTTTCTCAGCTAATCTCACATCACCAATATCAAGCTTGTCATATTGACTTTAAAGGGGAGGTAAAAAAAATGGGAAGGTAGCTTGCCTTTGTCAATCCTGAACATGGTTGCCAGGCAACTTGATGACCTGACTTGGGATGGATTGTTACAGTGACCTGACTAAATATCCTCAAATCACCCGAGAATCTGTAAAGAAAATACAACAAAGTTGAATTATTGCTACAATAATAAGTATTATGTTTCTTGTTTACCTCTATAAAGAATAATGTATACAAGGTGTTCTTGTTATAAAAGACAAAGAATATTCTTTGTGCCAATTAAAAATGGATAATTATATAAAAGAGGAAGAATAGTCCATTTGGCATTGAAAACTTTTAATTTCTATTGTTTCCATTCAGAGTGCTAAAATTAAAATATATAATTAGTTTAGCATAACTTTCTTGTTACAAATACAGACTGTTTCTCAGATATAGTATTCCAGAGGGCTGAGTAGGACACATGTATAGATTAAACTAAGAAGTTTTAAAAAAAATTTTAAAATAAAAAAGAAATACTGATTTATTTAACAAATTTTAATCTTCATGTTGCTGTAAGTAATGCTTTGTATTTTCACTGAGATTCTAAACTTAGTTACACTGGGTATATAATAAACATTGCTAATATTATTTTTTTACTACAGTCATAGCCTGCTTTCAATTACTTTTTAACTTTGCCAAACACTAACCATACTGATACTGGGTAAAATCTGGTGAATTTTGGTGAAATATCAGCTGAAATGATTCAACCACTGTTTCATAGATTGATGGTATCAATAGTGTTTGAATTTCTGTTTGCATCAACAAGTGCAAGCAAAAGTGAGACATTCGGGCCTATTTCTAACAACATCTTGTTCTGATGCACTTGATGTTTTCACAGTTTTAACTTAATTGAGTCATGAGAAGGCAACTCTGAAATGTATTCTAGCCTGAAGGGTACTGTGCTCTCTGTAGAAATGAAGCAGCTGAGAGAGATGTTTCTTACTGAGAGATACACAAAACAGTTGAAAATATAGAAGAGTTTATGAATTATTTGAAGCTGAAGAGTGTACTCTGCAATTTTATTAACTTATAGAGGCCTTGATTGTGCTTGGTATGTGAAACAAAAGACTTTGAGGAAAGCACATTGGAGGATGCAAAATCTACCAGAAACTGTCATGTAAGGGCATTCCAGGCTGAAGCCTTCTGTGAGCTGCTTTGCCATCATGGGTTTTCTACAGTGAGAAGTTCATGAAAAAAGATCTGCTACAGAAAGACATATGGAGATCAAACTGATAATTCATTAAATGACACAAAACCAGTGTGTGGAACTGCACCTCCCGAGGCAAAACCCCCAGAATTTGGAATTAGGTGAAAATACCATAATGTACCTTATCACTGTGCAGTAATGTATATCTTAGATGTTGACAGGCATCGGAAAACTGCCTGAACACAGCAGTTGCTTCTTCACTAGGGAAAGCCAGTAGCTAATGTTCTACAAACTTATAGTTGAGACATTAGTCTTAGAATCATAGAATGATAGAATCATAAAATCATAGAATGTTTTGGGTTGGAAGGGACCCCTAGAGGTCATCTAGTCCAACCCCCCTGCAGTGAGCAGGGACACTGCTAACTAGATCAGGTTGCTCAGAGCCCCGTCCAACCTGGCCTTGAATGTTTCCAGGGATGGGGCCTCCACTACCCCTCTGGGCAACCCCTTCCAGTGTTTCACCACCCTCATTGTAAAGAATTTCTTCCTTATATCTAGTCTAAACCTACCCTGCTTCAGTTTAAAGTCATTACCCCTTGTCCTGTCACAGCTGGCCCTACTGAAAAGAATTTCCCCATCTTTCCTGTAGGCCCCCTTTAAGTACTGAAAGGCCATAATCAGGTCTCCCCGCAGCCTTCTCTTCTCCAGGCTGAACAAGCCCAACTCTCTCAACCTGTCCTCATAGGAGAGGAAGCCCTTCTCGGCAGGGCTGCTCTCAATCCTTGCTTCCCCCAGCCTGTATTGATACCGGGGGTTACCCTGACCCAGGTGCAGGACCTTGCACTTGGCCTTGTTGAACCTCATGAAGTTCACACAGGCCCACCTCTCCAGCTTGTCCAGGTCTCTTTGGATGACATCCTGTCCTTCTGGTGTGTCAACCGCACCACTCAGCTTGATGTCATCTGCAAATTTGCTGAGGGTACGCTCGATCTCACTGTCTAAGTCATTGATGAATATATTAAACAGCACTGGTCCCAGTACTTATTTAGAAGTAAGAAAACTTCTATTAATGGAAAATAATAGTAGTAAGAATGTATGCAAACTTGGTGCCACTAGATCTCAATAAGACATAGTATTTCTCATTTCATATTGTTTTGCCTGGAGTAATTCAGATTAAGATGAAGATTAAGCAATTCAGTCTAAGGTAAAAATGAGGTTTTATGTAAGAATCATAAAGATGACAAAGAACTGTTTAGTGTAGGCCTCAGTGGATGGTACTGAGAAGGAGCTATGAGAAAACAGGTATGTTTCTCTACAGAGAAAGATTCTGGGGCCAATGCTTTTTAATACTGCAGTTAGTGACTAACTCAATGCTGCAAGGAAGGCTCTACCCATTCATTGGAGGAGAGATCGTGAACAAAATGATGGCCTGCTGTTTGTGTTTGGTGCAATCTGGTGGACCACCCTAAAAAATAGAGCTTGACTACCTTGTGGGCTAGTGCAACAGAAGTGTGGTGAAATGTGACAGACGAAAAATGAGAAGTCAAACTTTTGCAGACCAAGTACAAGAAAAACTTCCATTTGTAATATTGGGAGAAAGGAAAATAGAACAAAACATACAAACAAAAAACCAAATATTATAAAATTGGTCAGCAAATTGGTCCTGGAAATTAAAAGAATTTTCAGAAACATAACATGTCCACAACTTTTAGTAACTTTTCAAAGAGAGGGGTGTTTCAAGATGAAGCTTGACAAGTCTATACAAAGGATTATATGACACACTATAGGTCATTTGGTGTTCAAAAGAAAAGACTGAAGATGACACTTCCTGATATTTCTGAAAGGGAGTTGAAAGGAACGTAATAAACACATTTGTAGTCATATATTTATACCGAAAATATATCGTAGTCATATATTTATGTTGAAATAGTTATATACTTCAGGTCACATGTAAGAAAATGAAGAAAAGTGAAGAAAATTATATTCTTCCTTTTCCCCAAAGCTTGGTTTCCTTCCTCAGATGCGGTGGGGATTATCCATAAGACATATGCAGGGTGGAGTGCTATGAAGTGCCTCACAGTACTGAGAAACTCACATTTGGCTGGCGTGTTCTTCCAGTGCTCTGTGTTGAAGTGATCGCCAGATGCTGGAACAGGAAGCTATTTTCCCAAGGTCAGAGTCTTAGGAACCATTTTTTTCCCTCAGTACCGTGGGCTGTAATTCATGTGTTCAATCATAGCTGCTGTTCTTCAGTGGCAGACAGTGAGATTTTTGGACTTTTTTCCTTCAGTACATAAGTTTGTAAACATTGTGAACACTGTTTGTTGTGGCATGGGAGGGCAGAAAATAAAAGTTTATCGTACAGTGACCTGTATAATAACAATCTGAACAACGTGGTTCAGGTAGGGTTTTTTTGGTCGTGTTTTAAGGCACTTCATATGCCTTACTGGGTCGGCATGAGTTGAGGTGTGATTATTATCAAGGTGGGTGTCATTCATTAAGAAATTAAAAAATCTGCATATGTTATAGGCAGTTTCCAGGACTAGTTATTCCTCACCCTATTAAAAGCCTGAAAGGCTTTTTGTAGTACCTGGATCTGGAGGTTTTCCTTTTCCAATTTTGTCTGCATTAAGGAGTAGAAATCACAAAGGTCAATCAAATCATTTCAGGTTCTCTCTGAAAATTATTTCTTTTCAACATTCCTGTGGAGAGTTCAGTAACCGCCTGTCTGTGGTGGGTTGACCCTGGCTGGATTCCAGGTGCTCACCAAAGCCACTCTATTTCTCCCCTCCTCAACTGGACAGGGGAGAGAAAATATAATGAAAGGCTCCTGGGCTGAGATAAGGACAGGGAGAGATCACTCACCAATTACTGTCATGGGCAAAACAGACTTGACTTGGGGAAATTAGTTTAATTTATTACCAATCAGATCAGAGTAGGATAATGACAAATAAAAACTAAGTCTAAACAACACCACCTTCTCCCCACCCTTCCCTTCTTCCTGGGCTCAACTTCATGCCTGATTTTCTCTATCTCCTCCTCCACAGGGGTAGAAGAGTGGGGGGACAGGGAATGGGCGTTGTGGTCAGTTCATCACATGTTGTCCCTGCTGCTCCTTCCTCCTCAGGGGGAGGACTCCTCACACTCTGCCCCTGCTCCAGCCTGGGGTCCCTCCCACGGCAGACAGTCTTCCACAAACTTCTCTGACACGAATCCTTCCCACAGGCTGCAGTTCTTTATGAACTGCTCCAGCGTGGGTCCATCCTTTCCACAGGGTGCAGTCCCTCAGGCACAGACTGCCCCAGTGTGGGTCCCCCAGGGGTGACAAGTCCTGCCAGCAAACCTGCTTCAGTGTGAGCTCCTCTCTCCATGGGAGGAAGAGCCTGCCAGGAGCCTCCCAGGCTTCCCATGGGATCACAGCCTCCTTTGGGTGCATCCATGGGCTGCACGTGGAGATCTGCTCCACCATGGACCTCCATGGGCTCCAGGGGACAGCCTGCCTCACCATGGTCTTCACCAGGGGCTGTAAGGGAATCTCTGCTCTGGTGCCTGGAGCAGCTCCTCCCCTCTTTCTGCACTGACCTTGGTGTCTGCAGAGTTGTTCTTCTCGCATATTCTCACTCTTCTCTCCACTGTTGTTGTGCAGGGTTTTTTCCCCCTTCTTAAATACATTGTCCCAAAGACGCTACTACTGCTGCTGACAGGCTGGGCCTTGGCCAGCAGCAGGTCCATCTTGGAGCTGTCTGGCATTGGCTCTATTGGACGTGGGGGAAGTTTCTGGCAACTTCTCACAGAAACCACCCCTGTAGCCCCCCCGGCAACAAAAACCTTGATACGCAAACCAAATACAGTGGCATTTGCTTAACAAGACAAGATCCTTTCTGTTCACAGGTCCTTTTTCAGAAATTAACAGTCTACAAAAGATAATGAGCTCAGTGAATCTTATTAACACAAGTTACAGCTGACTGACAAGTAAGTACATGGTTGTCATGTAATCTAATCAGGGTGTTATAATTCAATTAACTATTGATTTTAGTTACCAATACTGTATTCTAACTGCCGCAGAAAAACATTCAATATCTGTATAGTTTTATGATTAATACAAATTATGAGTTCCAGACATTATTGAACTCAAACATTACAGAAATGTATGTATTTTATGTTTAATAAAAAGCACTGATCATTTTCATATATTGCTAGCTATGAGCTACACTGAAGTTTCTTCTAGTTCATCAAACTAATTATACCTGGGAATAAAGTGGGGACTATTTGCTGTTTATTTAATACCTATGTAGATCTGATGCTTTATCATTTGGCACTTGTACAGTCATTTGTACCTATTCAAAATTAATATAAAACAGGCATGAAGCCTTATTTTCCAGACTGTTGATTTATCTACCCCTTTGGACTAGTGTAGATGACTGCACAAATGGCTAAGTGTGTTGCTCTCAGGCATGAAGAGAGAGTTGTGAGTCCAATTACAAATGCTAGGCTGAATTGCCAGATGCACTACTACTTCAATGAGTCTCAGGCCACCCTAACACTTCTTTTACACTGGGGTCTTGGGAAGGGGAAAGAGAGAGAGAATTTCTCCTATTTTCTCAGCTATGGCTTTATTAATTTCTTGTTGAAGGTAGTAGTCAAGCAGTCAGGCTGGTGGACCCATTGGTGCTTTACTCCCCCCAGTCTTGTCATAGCTGTTATAACAGGGAGAAGCATAGAAAGGTAGAAGCAGCTGTATCTAATTTTTTCCAGCAATGGAGATAGACAGTATAACAGATTTGACTTAATCTGAGGAGGGAAATAAAGCAACAGCTAGGCCACAACATACTGCCTACACCCTGGTCCAACATTTTAAAAAGAAACAGCAGCTGTTACTTACTTTATGATGATTCTTGATCTCATGTTAGCAGTGACATATTTTCAAAAATATCTACTACAATGATCACTTTAAAGCCCTCATAAACAGCATTTCTCTACTGAGTTTCCCAATTAAGATTAGGCAGGAGCGATGAGTTGAGAAGCACAGTCACAAGACGCCATAAATCTTTTTATTATTGTCACTTGATTATATGAACATGGTCTATTTAAAGCAGAAGAGCCTGGTGTGCAGGTAGGTCTTCAAGAACCATGTCATTTTAGACTTGCATGCCCAAAGTCCAATTTTGGATTTAGGTGCTTAATTCCTACTTTTTGGATGTGGTCCATCAGTTAATTCTGCACCAGTGAGTACGGTCCCCAGAGCTCTCTTACAGCAATCTTCCAGACTACTGGTGTTTGAATCCTGTATGAACTGTGCCAGGGGCCAAAGATTTTAGACTCTGTTCTCATGTTGTAAAGTGGTATTTTCCTAAAAGCTGCTGATGCCTTTCTTGACTTGCTTGGGTTTCACCTCATGCTGCATTAAAATTAACTTAAAATTAATATTTTGCTTAGTATGTTTTTTTCTAGTAGTATGAATGTCCACTACACACCATTCCCTGAACCTGGTTACACCAGAAACATCAAAACCTCAGGATCTTTTACCTGACACTTCTATCAATCAACTTAAATGACTGCAGCTTGCCAGCTTGCCTGTATACCAGTTATACTAACAGCCTGAAAAGACCAGCAAATAATGTAAGTAATTCAAGGCAAGAGCCTTTTATGACTATCACACATAATTTACATGTACAGAATAATGTATTAGAATGACTTAGTAAAAAGAAAAGCCATTGCAGAGAATTACTTTTTAATGTCATTGTTTACCTCATTTCTTGTTCCAATATGGCCCAAGACCAGGCAATTTGTTTTGTCACTGGCACTGCCAGGAGACACAGACGGCAAGTTAAATGTAATAAGCAGCCTGCCTACTTTTGGGAAAGTAATACATTATTTCAATCTCACAAACGGGTACCTGCCACCAGCCCCTGTGCATGACTATTTTAATATGTGTGGCATCTTGACTGAAGAACGCTTCTTATATGTAGTCTTAACAGATAAGCAGTTCTTCAGTATGACTCAATTTTGCTCTTTTCTGAATTATTTTCTAAGGGATATGTCCCCATAACAGATAAAAGTAGTACAGGTAGAGAAACTTTCTACAGCTTAGGTTTTGCTAATGTGACTGACACTGAAGAATTGCAGGCAGAGCCATCTGTTATGTCCCGTAAAAAAATTCATGGGATGCCTGCTAGCCATGTTCTCAGACTGCTAGCCCATGCAGTCATTTTACTGCAAATTTGCTCCCTAGGACAAATATATAAAAACAACTAGGATGCGTCTGGAGCTTTTAGTTTCACTGCACATTGCTTGTAGAGCTTTTAATAGATAATGTCTGGGGTGGGCTGTGATTCTTCAACGGAAGAAGAGTGAGTAAAAGAGGGACACATTTTGCCATTCACAGACTGACTTATTTTCTTTGTGTATGTGTACTCAGGTTTTGGAGTAATGATGGAATATAAACATCTTCATTCAATCTTTTTTTTCATTTTATTCAATATATGCCTCCAACCAGAACATGTAAAATAACAGGGCAGAGAGGAAATAACTATAAAAAGTGCCTTTAGCATAGTGGGGTGCAGAAGCATCCTTTCACCTGCTGTGATGGCCCTGCAACATTGTCAGCTTGCAGTCACAGCACTCAATCAAAACCAACATTATTACACAGATAATCAAACCTTGTTGAAAGCAAACTCTATTTAAGGATTTAATAGCAACACAGGATCATTATAATTATGATATAGGAAAAAGCCCTGATGAAATAGAGCTCTCTCATTCTTAATACACTTCGCTTTTATGTGTACCTGAGTTGATTAATAAATTAAAAATCACACTGCTGCATGCTGAGAACTGTAGCCTCAAAGATGATCAGGTATTGCAACAGCCCTCACCAAACCACCCCTTTGTCTGCCACTTCATGTAATTGTTCAGGCTTCCAGTACAACCTGGCTGCTTCTGAAGGGGATCTTCATGACTCAGTTGACTGAAAAGACACCAGAGTTAATCAGGAATGAAGAAGAAAAGGAGCAGGGTTTGTTCTGGCAATCAAGACATTTATGCATATGGCCGAGTCTGCGATATGAGCAAATAGCCCCGTGGCGTGCCTGCAGCCCTGTTAGGTCAACCTGTTTGTAGCTCAGCTCCACACTGGGGTCCACCTGCCCATGAGTTTGGATTT
>NW_009258947.1:4547829-4580421 GCF_000687185.1 Egretta garzetta
CCTTGATTTTGTATTGCCCTACAGAGGAGAAGCAGATGTGGACCATTTGCAGGCTGTGTGCATTCCAGTGTGTCTCTTTACAGGAACAGTCAAGGCCAGGACTGCACCGTGGAGCATGCAACACTTTTGTACACAGACAGGGCACAGGTCCTTGGAGCAGGACCGTGGGAGCCACCTGAGGCATTCATTCTGCTCTCTTGTGTGGATTCGCCTAAATCTTACCAGGATGATATTTAACATCCTTAACTAAGAATACAGAATGGAGACACCGCAACTCAATAAAATACATACAAACCAGCAAAAAAGGGAGGGAATGATCTGATTTTTGTCTCTGTTGCAGAAGTAGCCACACGTCTCCCATGCAGGAGAATCACCTCTAACCTTTTGGCAGGGAAGGCAAAAGTCTGTGACACCATCAATAGAGCTAAAACGGATAAATCTGGTATTTCAGTGGAGCTCCCAAGCAGGGAGCATCCCTTTTACATCATGGCCCTGCAAAGCTTGTCCCTCAGCAACATGGGGCAGTGGCAGAGGCACGCAAAGGATGTGGCCACATGTTAGGATGCCAGTTGGTGGGGATGGAGTCCTGAAAGTGAGTTCTTCTGCTGTCAGGGGTTATTGCTGCCCCCTACATCTCTCACCCTGGGCAGCTGTCCACCTGTAGGTAAAGGTCTTGGCTACAAAGATTCACAGTTTCTTCTAATGACAAACACAGTCAAGGGATACCATGGTGTCTTGTTAGTTATCAGGTTCTGCTACCTGGGAAAGAAAGAAGTCAAAATTTGAATGCTGATATAAAAATAATTTGAGCTAAACCACTTCTTGCTCAAATATGCCATGTTGTGGGTATACTGTTCCAAAGAGCCTGAGGAACGTAAGAGAGCAGCCCCAGGCAATACTGCAAGGGGCACACGTGTTATTGCGCAGATTTAAAAAACAAAGCTGACAAGCAGACTTGCCTAAATTGGGTGGGTTGGTGCTCACCCAGAGCTGTCACTAATTCAATGCAGATTGTCTGTGTAATATGAGTGCTTATTTTCAAAAGAAACAGGGTGGAAAAACTGTGTGCAATTCTCAGGAGAGTCTGATTGCAAAAGGAATGGTTGGAGCTGATTAGCCTGTTTACCCTGCCAGTTTTCACACACAGACAGATAGGCAGTCTCATGCATTTCCCCGAGCAGATTCTGGAGAAGGCTGATGAAGAAAATGAAATCCAGTTTAATTTCTGTTTTTCACCCAGCCCATAGTTGTAATCAGAGTTAGTGCTTCAGCTGGAGTACTCTTGGCATAAGTGGGAACAAAGGGCTAATTTCTGGGATGATCTCTGTGGCAGATCAGTAGTTCCTGAACTTATTCCCTCACCTTTGCCTGCCAGGACTGAGATTTATTAATCAATTGGTCATAGTGCAAAATTTGCTTGTTTTTTCTTTCACAATTTTGGTGCTGGGGCACATTGGGACTATTTTTTTTTCACTTCATTTTAAGTTACTTAAAACATTTATATTACTTTGCATACTTGCAGAGTATTTAATTTAATGACAGGAATAAAAATCTTCCATTATAAATGGTTCCCTGTGCTCCAGTGGTTCAAAGTCATAGCCTGTCTCCTTCCCCAGCCAATCCTATGGTCTCTTCTCCAGTCTCAGTTGTTTCCATATGCAAGAGCAGTTTGAATGCAAGACAACTTGAGTTTTTAATTTGGTTCAGCCTACCACTTGGCCCCAGGGGTCCAACGATGGCGCAGGGAGAACTTCATCAGCTCTCAGGGATTCCCACCATGTGGACTGGTATTCCTGAGGATACCTAGGGCAGTTTGAGGAGTGCAATATTTAGGGTCCTTAGAAGAGCTGACAATTTATCTTCATTTCATTCTTTTTATAATTGCTAAATAGTTGTAGAGAAATTCCATGAGTGGCACACATGTCACCAAATTTCAGCCATCCAAAATTTAGGTGTCAGGTCTGAGCTATTTTAATAGGTTTCTACTCTAAATTACAAAGACAGGCAGGTACCTCCAGACAGCAATTTACCCCTCTTTTATTCTCTCACTGCCTCTCACTGGGCTGTAGGGAGACAAACTTTGCCTTAAACAATAAATAAAAGAAAAATTTGGAATGGTAGGAGAAGGCATCAGTAGGAAAATACAGAAGACCAAAGAATCAAGCCTGATAGCTAGGAGATCTTCAGGCATTTCACAAAAGCAAAAGAGAATCGCATGGCAGAGCAAGCAGAAAACCAATAGGCAAAAAGAACACCTGATTCTGATTACAGTAGACTGTTCCAGCACAATAAAAAGGCTTGAAAGAGGGTGTAAATATAGTTTACTCCCACAAGAAGGATCTTTTATCCCTGTTGCTTCAGATGTCTTCCAACTTGAATGGAAGTGCAGTAAAATTGAAAATTGAGAAAATGTGTCTTTTTAAAGACAGATTATATTATGTGCCTTCTGCATGTTAAACAAAATAATATTTTTTTCAAAACAAAGTAGCCTAAGGAAATTTTGGTGCCTAAAACTGATAGCTTAGGACAAATTGGCAGCTACAAATTGCTTGTTGCCTGTCTAATCATAAGCACATTGTCAGAATGGTATTTACTTAGGCATAAAAAGTATCCTTCCTAGAAATAACACGGTTATGCAAATAGTGGCTTGCCCAATTTTTTGCTCTAAAAAACCAATGCAATAAAATTTTTAAGTAAGTTATTTATCTCAGTGATAATATTTGGAAAATATCTCACTTCTGACCAAAGAGGTTTAGGGCAAGGTCTGTAGCACAGGGACACCCCTGTAGCACAGGAGGTGTCCTGCAGGTACCCCAGAATTTTAATTCGTAGACTTCTGTTTGCACCAAAAAAGACTGTTGTAGTTGTCTGGGATCCGAGAGGTTGGATTATGGGCTTCTTTATGTGCCTCTGAAAGTGACATAAAGCAACTTTCTGAGTAGGGAGATGCCTAGCTTTATTATAGTCAACAGGCAACCACTCACAGCTAATGGGTAGGAACAACTACGGCTATGGGAGGATCAGCAGCTCTCCACGGTGTCTTGGCACCAGACTGAGGCTGCAGGGCAGATTACTTTTCATTCTGGGTCATTTTTCTCATCTCTCCAATTATGGCAGGTGAAAGCAGGATGGGGTATAAGAGTGGGGGTTCCAACCCAAGACCTCTTAGAACAGGTGTTTCCGTGTGCTGGTGATGGGACATCACTTAATCCTTTGCACCAAGGACCATCTAAAAGCATTAACCTGGAATGAAGGAACCCATAAAGCAGTAGTTTTAAAAGGTCATTTTTCAAGCCATCTGTGGGAGTAGGGGAGAACTATATCATTCTTAATGCTCGCTTTACTGTTACCAGGCCATAGAGGAAGAAAGGAACAAACAAAATCCAGACAGGAATGCATGTATGCATGCTGAGATACCAGTGTAACTGTAGTTACAGTTTAGTGTACTCACACAAGCTTGAGAGAATTGTTTTTGCTGATTTCTCATCCCAGGGACATTTTGGATTTTAATAATAAAAACCAATATGGAATTATACATATAAATATTGTGTGTGTGTATATGTATACACACACAATTCACAACAATTCACATAGTTTTGGGAGAGATAACTGGATTTCATGACCATCTTTCCATTTCCACTTAAGTTCCCTGACTGCTTTGCTGTTACATCAGTCTCTTAGATGTTGTTTTTGATATGCGAGCCCCTCCGAGGACATAGAGGGAGGAACATGCAGCTTCTGATTCCCACCTAGCTGGCTTAAGGATGTGCCAAATGCCTTCTGATCATCCCTTCCAGAAGGCGGCAAATTCTGAGCTTCTGCAAATGTGCACCTCTAGGTATTCAGAGAAATTCAAAGCAAAAGAGAAAAGCAGAACTGCTTTTGGAGTTCAGGCTTCTCAGACTTTAGCTGGTTGTACCTCAATTCAGAATTTTCACACATATCCTTTCTATCTTAGATAGTTAGGTCTTCTCTGATTAAAATCCTTAATACTTTTGTCCCTGTGACACTCCAGCATCTTTGCTGAAGACCTGAGACACTGCAAACAAATTATTTTAAGTTATATAACTGTATTGCACAGCTAACTGTACTGAGCAGTTTCGCTAAATAACATGTGCAGCTTGCTATGAGTCAGATTCAGATGCCCTTTCTCATGTGGAACATTTCCATGCTGCACATCTAATTAGAAATGCCCAGACTAGCAGTTTGTTCAGTTTTGTTCAGTATCCTTATTTTGGAAAGGTACAGAAGGTGCTGACATATGATGTTCAAATACTTTCCCATAGGCAGAGGATGGCAGTCATCTCAGTATCCCCAGTGTGACATGCATTTACAATTCTGTTACATCATTCCTCCTAAGGGTTCCATACGGCACCGTTGACAGGTAACGAGGCTCTTTGAATATGCTTTTTCGCATTTCAGTATTTTCACTGGTTTCTAATAATTGAATGTGGGATAACAGGTACAGGGAATTTTGAACAGCACTGTAAAACATTCAGAAAATAATCTGGTCAGAAACCTCAGGCTGCCTCTGCAGATGCCTTTAATTTTTCTGATCACCTGGAGTTACAGACATTAGTGCAGCTGACATTTTCTCAATTAGGGACAGAAATGCTAATCAGTCTTGGGACCTTACTTTGTTACTACAATGCCATCATGTATGAGGAGCGGCTGAGGGTACTGGGGTGGTTTAGCCTGGAGAAGAGAAGGCTCAGGGGAGACCTTTTTGCCCTCTACAACTGCCTGACAGGTTGTAGCGAGGTGGGGGCTGGTCTCTTCTCTCTGGTAATGGGTGATAGGACGAGGGGAAATGGCCTCAAGTTGCACCAGGGCGGTTTAGGTTGGAGATTAGGAAAAATTTTTTCACCGAAAAGCACTGGAATGGGCTGCCCAGGGAAGTGGTCGAGTCCCCATCCCTGGAGGTATTTAAAAGATGGGTAGATGTGGTGCTTAGTGTCATGGTTTAGTGGTGGAATGGCAGGGTTAGGTTAACAGTTGGACTTGATTATCTTAAAGGTCTTTTCCAACCTAAACAATTCTATGATTCTATGTTTTTTCAGAACTGCTTTCTCTTCACTAGGCTTTTGAAAGAAATAGGAAGGCACAATAATTTAAATCTTTCAGAAGACTGCAACCTTAAAAAGACAACCAAAGCAGACCCAGCAGGTGTGAAAGAGTTCACTCGCATTTTGCTCATCTATGTAATCACAAAAGTCTTGGGACCTCAGTACCTGAACCATCCACACTACTGGTTTCACTTCGGTCCATGCAGCCAGCATATCTGCTCTTTTGTTCTTCAGCTTTCTGGGTCTGACAGTTTTGGTGGGACTGCTGAGGCCATGCCCAATTCACAGCTGAAATTGTACAAAACAGATGAGATAGATAAAGAGGGGAGAAAAATAGAGCTGCCCTTTACAGCTCAATTGCTCAGTCATTTGCTCATGTTCATCTCAAGGTGGGTGAAAGAAAACTGCAAAGTTTCATTCAATTTGGCCAATGTTTGAATGTCATAAAGTAGAGCTGCTGGTTCCAAAGTCATGGCAGTGGCCGAGCAAGACGCGGCTGATGAGCAGGGCCGTGTTGCGGGCTCCTGCAGAAACCTGGCTAGCAGCCACCGCATGGCACTGTGGGGGATTTTGTTCTTGCACCCCCATCATGCAGAGGTCCAGGCTCTCACTGAGGACTTCACTCAAAGGGAGGGGGGAGACCGAAACCGCTCTGTCATAGCCAGACTTGATATTGCCATTTTGGTACTTAGCGGAAAGCGATGAGGTATATCACGCCTCTGTGTGAGACAGAGACTTTCACTAAGTTCCTGTGGGTATTAGCCATGCAGTCCTTTCCCGAAGAAATGTTAAGGTGAGTGAGCTGGGTTTTCTTTTAAAAAACCTTGTCATACCATTTCTTAACTGCATGTTCTTCCTCTTCAAGTGCTGCAAATAGTTGTACTTGAAGGCACATGCAATCCATAAACTAATGAAGGTTGCGGTAGAAGCACTACAGAATTGGTGTCTCCTGTCTACAGATCCCATGAGTGCAATAAAATCTAGTATGAATCTATACTTTCTATTTATAAGATGCTACAATGTTATCAGCCCCATTTCAGAAAGCTTGATAGGGTCTGAAACAGGTTTAGCTAACTGGCAGGGAAGTGTCTGCAGCTATCATCTAGAACTCTTAAGTTTCAGACCTAGCAATCCCATTTCTTGAAAGCTTCTCTTTCATAAGGAATAATAAAGCACAGTATTTTCCTAGAAAGCAGGAGAAAGTAGGGGCAAACATATTATTTTCCACGAGCAACTTAGATATTACTGTCCTCCTGGACACAATAGTCCAAATGAATGCTGAACTCTATTACTGAAGAGCTGTGTATCTTTTAAGTGTCTAAAGAAGTTTATGTGCAGCTTAATAGGATCAGTATTAGCAGCATTAGCACTGATACTTAAATGGGAGCTCTGATCCAACCTTAAGCTCTGTGAGTCCTGAAGAAATTACTTATTGCAGCAATATAGAGTATCATCTTCAATGCCATTAAAATTAAATATGAGTACACATCAATTTCAGTGTCAGGAGATGTATTGTAAAGATCAACAATAATTCTAGCTGAAGATCTCTCTGGAAGCCCATAAAGCCTGAATACCACAGTATGAGCTATACAGAAATTAGAGCTGTTTGAATAGTACTTACAGATATAGAATGCTGTTATTTTTGTCTTTCAGAGGATATTTGAAAAGTCTGTTATTTGTGATCTGAATTTCAAACCTGGGTACCTCCAGACATCTATGTGTCATATGAACATCTTCAAACCAGTTTTGAAATTTTGCAGTTCTGTGAATAATGAAATATGCGGACTTAGTATAGCTGAACTGAAATGCTAACATGACAAAAGAGTGAGATTCACTGGTGGGTCCTGACTGTTTTATGCCACTCCAGCCGTGCAAGGAAATAGTAAATCTGTGCTGTCTGTTGTGCTGTGGCTGGTCAATAATTGCTTTATGGCTTCAGGCTAGCACAAGGTAGATGACGAGTATTGGCGAACCCAGCTCAAATATTCACAATTATTCTTTCTTGCCTTCATCCAGCTTTGGAGAAAATATATTAACTGCATCCAGAATACAATAAAACTACCAGAGTTTCCAGTGCTGGAACAATAATTCTTTTAATGAATGGTCTGGCAACAGTTCTTACCTAAAAGCACCACCCAGAGTGCTTAGGCTCATTAAGGGCCTAATGCTCTGGGAGAATGAGCTACTGCATGTCAGCTGGTCTACAGCAACCTGTCTGCATTCAGGCTTACTGTAAACAATTCTGAGAGTCTGGGCCCTGGGGTGTTTCATACAAGACCTTCCTATGGTTCAGGACCTTCCAGGCCTTTTTCCCACAAGCCTTCTAACATGGCCTCCATCACAAGCCCAACCTCAGCAGACGCACTCCACTGAGCAACAGGGTCTGCAGATGAGCCCACCATCCTGCCTTCCTTCCTTCCTCATGCACAACGTTCATGTGCTGGGGGAGGCAAACAGACAAAGATACCCATGGCAGCAATTCTAGCTTCATTTCCCTGATTTTGTGTTGGTTTACATCCTAACTCTTCTACTATCTGTTGATATTTAGAGATAAGATTAATTCCTAAAAAGTTGTGTTTGCACAAGATCATCCGTTCTGCCAGAGCTCAGCTTTTGCAAGTGGCACTCCTGAGAAAGCAACATTCTGGCTGAGTGAAATGGACTTGATCATGTGCATTCCTTAAGGGTATCTGGAATGGAGAACAATTAAATCTATGGGCTAAGAAAGGATCTGAAAGATCTGTAGATATTGATAAGGATCTTGGTGGACTCAGGGATGATGTTACTTGAGCAGGAAGGTGGGATGCAAGGGATTTTAAGCAGGGGAGCAGTGCATTTGGCAAAGATATAAGTCTCTGGTGTAGAAGTTGTTCTAGAGTGAACCCACAAGGTGGAGCATAGAAGGTCTGGCATGGGAAAGGTTTTGGAAGAGAAGGTATTGATTAAGGAGATCATTGAAAGAAAAAGAAAAAAAATGAGTGTAGAGACTTCATAGAGTCAAAGGCAGAGATTGAGGAAACAAGAGGAGAACAGAGAGATCACAGTTCTGGTTAAAGGCCTTGATTTTTCAGACAACCTATGGTCAGAAGGGACAGGAAACAGAAAGGTTCTGGATTACAAGGAGCTCACCATCACCATGTGGTGAGCATCCTGTCAATATAAAGGTGGGGACATACTCATTGAATGGTATTGGCCTTTCCTCTGTTTCCAGTTAAGTGATTTGATACGCTCCCACCACATCTTTACTTTGCTGTTGAATCTAATAATTCTGCTCAAAAAGTAAAAAACACAATGCAAATGTCTTTGATACTGGTTCCACAGCAGTTCAGACAAGGAAGGACCCCTAATGTGGTTCAGGGTTAAATCAGACTGGCAGATTTGTCATTTTTCAGTGGGTAACTGAAAGGACTTGGTAGAAACTTCAACAGTGATGCAGACCAGCTCTTGCCTGCAAGTATTCTTTTATATCAGCTGCACATATTTGTTCTATCATACGTATGTTTTGTTACGTACCTTTTGCTTATTTGCCTTGCAGCTATTAGCAACCGGTACTGTTACTAATGGTAAGACAGGAAAAACACCTCAAAAGACCTGGGTGGCTGGAAAGTTATAGACAGAAGGGACTTCCTTCACATGTCTTACCCATTTCTCTGTTCTGTAACAGCACTTGCTTGGCTTTTTAGCACGGCCTGAACATGCCAGCATTAACACGGTGTCAGGAGGTCTCTGCAGATGGTTTCTGCAGAAAAACAGATCACCTCCATCAACAGCCTAAACTCTGAAGGGATTCAGAGTACAGGACAAATTAATTTATCTCATCCTGCATGCTGTGGGAAAACCTCCTTGCCTACAGGGAAGGCTTTGGCAAATCCCTTCTCAAGGGAACTCCATTAGGTTCTCAAATTACCTGAGTGGGCTAGCTGTTTTCATGGGTAACCTTCTGTCAGAGGCAGTGATTGCAGAATTAATCTTTTACACATACAGAAATGAAAAATATCTGCAAGGTCAGAATGTAAATAAACAGCATTTATTTATCTCTTTTCCATCAACCTATTTATTCACCCCTCTTATATATTAATGAAATACCCATGGATGTCTTAATGAAGAGGAAAACCACACTGAAGTTTTCTATGGCAGTGACATTCTTGTAGTAAGGAGCTCTGAAACAATTTCATGAGCAACAGCCTCCAAAGTACCCCAAAAAGCTACATCCTTCTGGAGTTCTAGTGAGTTAATGCTTATTCATCCATTTCTAATGTTACATACAGTGTAATTCCAGTTACTATAACATCATGTCATGGGAAAAGACAAAGCTTTTTCTAAAGACCTGGAAGAAGATTTCCCTGCACGTGTCTCACAGCAGCTATGTAAATTAAATTCATAACATTCATGTTGATACTAGGTGAAATGAAAATTATTGTACTACATTCTAGAGGCAGAGATTTAACTTCTGCTGCTGAAGTTATCTTATTACCGAAAGTGCATGTGTCACTGATGAGAGGTTTAACAAGGCTAGTAAATGAGAAGCATGAGTTGTACTCTGCACTGAGTTTTGCTCAGCAGAGGTCTGACATCTCTGCTGATGTCAGCTGCCATGGTAGACCCTTGTCATTTGTACAGAAAAACAACACTTCATTACAAAGGATATAATTTTTTCCATTCTCTTTTAATCTCACCAATTATACCCCACACTCGCAGTCTAACTGAATGGCACGTCTTTCAAAACATGCCGAATTGTGCTGGTTTGGGATCACATGTCAATGCGACTAGAACAAGGTTGAAACTAACAGCTGAAATATTTTGATACATAAACTGAAAAGAAACATGAAACCTGTGAAAGGACCTTTTGAACAGTATTGCAAGGATGACTTCTGCCTCTGTTGCAGTGAATGGCATTGATATAATATCATATGTGTGTCAAATATATGCATTTCTATATCCTGGGAATGTAGATCTCTGCAGAACAGTGGGTTTTGTTTACATTGCTTGGTACAAACAATACTTATTTGTCTCAGAGTGTTGTACATTGAGAACATTTCCTCTGGAGCTGTTCAGGGAAGACAGAAGTTAACACTAACAAAGATTATTGCAGTTCCTGAGGGAATGTTGCCAAACCTTTTGAGTTTGCAGGGTTGTCAGCCTACAAAAGGGCAATAACAAGCCACCTCTAATGGTATTCCTTAAAATCCTGTCTGGCTCAAGAGGTTTCAGGGTAAGGTCCTCTCTGCAAAGACTAGTTTCCTCAGAAGAATTTCTGTGACCACTGTTCTACATGTCCTGTATGAAGATCCCTATTACAAGTTTTAGTCGCACTGTTGAAAGTAGTCATTTCAGAGAGTGACTCAGATTATTAACACTAAGGGATGGAAAGAAGTATTTTTCCAGTTTGAGGGAAGTTTATCTTGTACAAGACTTCATTAAATGGAAATCCAACTGTTAGAGCCCCTCAAGCAAGTTCATTCTCCTTATTAGGAAAATTGATAACTTCATTTTAACTGCTTTTGATTTAATTATGAAGAGGTGGTGTAATCTGCAAACGAGGAACTGTAGAGCTGTGGTCACCAGTCATGGAGCAGCAGAGTATGTGCTTATGCATGTTGCTGAGCTAACAAAGTCGTTGAGCTGAGCTCAGAGCAAAGGGGACAGGACAGATAGGGGGCAGGATGTGGCAGCATGATTGATGATAATGGCTAAATGAAAAGATGAGTTGTACTTCCCAAACTGCATATGAGGAAGATAAAAAAAGGGATTTAGCTTTTCCTTCATAATGGATGGCAGGTTTCAGTGGTTCCAGTTGCAGCTTTGAACAAGGAAAACAGCTGGTCTTTGAGCTGAAAGTATCTTCAGTATCATGATGTCCTGCCTAAGTATTCCTCCATATGCATGGTCTCCTGGGCTGATCCCATTTCCCTTTCTACCCCTCTTCTCTTTAAGTAGCACTGGAGCAGCTAAAGCAATTGCACAAGCAGAATAATTTATTTTGTGTCTTAAATCAAGAGCATTCACAAGTTAAGAATGCTGGACTTTCCCTGGTTAGTGTTTGCTGTTGGCTCATAGACAAAAGGCGGCTTTCCAACACCTCACCAAATGTATATGCATGCTGGGAAGCAGCAACAAAGGTTAAAAGTTATGAGAGGGGTAGAAGAAAAGCAGATATTTGAAGGGTAAGTGAGATTAGGAGAGGGTGAAAATAATGAATAGAGCTAAACCGAGGCAAGGGATACACGGGAAATGTTTGAGGCAGAACAGAGAGAGGTAAATATAGGTAGATGCTTTCCTGCTGCTCTCCCTGGATCTTGACAGCACGGGATGGTTTCACCCATCCGCACAATCTTCCCCTCCAGTCACTCCATTAATCACTTGCTGCTGACGCGCAGAGTGAGAGGGGTGCTCTCGTTAGCATGTAACCATCCTTCATTTCAGTTCCCAGTGCCAGTCACACACATCGGTCTGAAGGAGCAGCACTCTAAATCTCAAGGAAAAAAGCATGAGTCGGAAAAAAAGAAAGAAAAATATTTCTGAGGACAGTGGGGGAAGATAGCAGGAGAGGTATTTCTTGCAGAAAGGACATAACATTTTCAGCTGGAGTCATGGTTAAAACTCATTGAGCTGGGAGTCTGCACTTTCTACCAAATTTGGGCTTTTCTTAAAGACTCAGTAAGGACTCAGAGTGCTTTATTTGCAGGACACTGTCTTTTCATATATGTGGCTGAGTCTGGCAGGTACCTACAGCTGAGATGTAGCCAGGCTTCTTGTGCTAAAGGGAGAACTCCAGTTACTTTTCATCATTGAGAGACGCAAAGAGGAGAACTAGTTGTGGCAGCCTAGCAGTTACAAAGGTCTTGCACTGTTTCACAGATCAACTCTCATTGTCTTAATGTCATCTGCATTAAAATTTGTAAAACTGTTGTGTTGTATATGGCATGGATAAATGTGTCCTCCTGTAGTCCACTTAAACAAAGCATTACAGCTGGTCTCTCTGTTATGAAAGAAAAGACTGCCTCCAGAAAACTAGGATGATAGGTTTCCATTTGGGAAAAATATTATTGTTCAAAAAATAGATTAAATATTAAATTTTCATTTTATTCTCCCAGCAAAAATTTTAAAATATATGAAATCCAAAGTATTTTTTTCTGCACATAAATTTCTTGGTGTTCATGTCACCAGGTCCACATCACTTATCCTGTACTTGGCTGTTACCTAAGTGTCTGATAGAGCTGATTGACTGAGCTGAATCAGGTACCTCATATAACCCAGAAATATCTGTGCTTTTTCCCTTGATGAGTGACATTTGCATGCTACTAACATATATGCCTGTGAGTTGAAACATACCAAAAGAGTTTGAGTGACTACAGATAGTTAATTTTTTTTTTCAGTTAAAATAAGATAAAAAATAAATAAATTTACTTTTTCTAAGAGCCTGAATCTTCTTTCCACTGAGGTCGTTTTATATCATTTTGGCAGTGTAATGTGGTTTTATGTTGAATTCAATTCAATTTATGTCTACTTGAAAGACAAGCACCACTCTGCTTGAATGTGAATCATATCCAATACATGTGTATATCTTGAATTTTGAACTTACAAATGAATGCAGTGAGAAGCACCAAGTCTCAGATGATCATGCTTCAATGACTTCATAGTTTTTCTTAATGTTTTATTAGCTCTGTCTCTGAACTACAGGCACCGGTCATCCATCAATACCTCACCAAGCAAAGTGATGTTAAAACATAGAATAAAAAATATTGGAACTGTAACCACAATAGTTGGACACAAAATCCTGAAAAGAAAACTCACAATTTCCTCATAATTTTTATGGAAAATTTTAACATACCCAAGGTGCACTTGACTCCAAAGAAGTTTCAGCTTTTGTTGTATTTCATGCATCCCATTAGCATTATCATGTTTTGCTTATGGTTTCTCTCCCCTTTGTGATCTTCATTCACTGATGTGCTAGCAAGAGTTCAAACTTTTTATTCTTTCTATCATCTTGTTAATAAAAGGCTAAGCAGTTTATCAACAGATAAATATTCTAATAAATTAGATAGTGAAGTTCACTTTCTAAATTCTAACAAGCTCCAAAACTGACAAAAACTGAGGTGTGGGTTTGTTTTGGGTTTTTTTTTTTTTTTTTCCCCTGCAGCTTATGATAGAATCATGGTGTGGGATATAAAAATATCAATAAAGTGGTGTTTGTGTTTACATGACTCAGTGTGACTATATTCATGCTTACAATTCAGCAAGCTTGAGAAAATACCTCTCTCCTGACCCTGACACAACACATTGGCAGCTTGAGTATGAAACGTGCATTCCTGAGCCTGCAGGTGATTCTCACTCCAGAAGATCACATATTCACAACTACCAAGTAAAACCTGAGAACTGGTAAAATGGAGGATAAAATATAACTTCAGAAGAATATTCAAAGGAACCCACTCTGAAGTCAAAATCCTCAAACTAGATTTAAGGTTTGAAGTGGGGCAATTCACCTCAAATAAGAGCAAATAAAAGATACTTTAAAAGCATAGGATTAAAAAGTAGACATAAAAGAACAGTGATATCCTCTTTTCAAGTAATAGAACAAACTATATTATGAGCAGCATTTTGAAGTGTACATCAAACTGATTTTCCCCTCTTTATCCTTTTTAATCTCCACCAGATGTACTTTCTTTAAATTCAAGTTTTACATTCCTAGCCATAACTTGTCTGAACACACGGAAAGAGCATTGAGAGACATTAGTGGCATTCTTTTTCTTTTTCTTTCTCTGTCACCCTATTTTTTACAGCTGCTGAAGGCTTATCTTCTTAAATGTCTCAGTTTTATAGACTTGGTTTACTTTGGTTTCATCCATGTTTTAAGCTCCAAACAATTCCATGCCAGTCTTCCATGGAATGTTCGCAGTGAAAAAGATGCACACACGTGCACACATATATATACATATAAATAAATGACACCAAAGAAAATCTGACATGATTGTCACTGGCATGGTAGGAAAAAGCTTTACAAAGATATTTTAAAGCTTAAACAACAGAACATATCATGATTGAAATCTCAGAATAAAAACGCTGCAGGAGGACAGAAGGGTTTTCATTAAGACACACCAATACTGAGTAGTACTTTTTCTCAGTTGATCCCTCAGGGTCATAATTGTCTCAGGAATGACGAAATACAGTTTCCTTTCCCATAAACATTTTAGGCTTTTTTTCTTTCTTAAGAGATTGTCAATAATGAGTTTCTCCTTTATTCTTTCCCTTTCCTCCCTTCCACCTCATTTAATTGTGGATCAGGATGGATTTGCTATTTTCACTGTTTCTTTTAATTAGAACAACCTGTATGTGAAGCAAACTGTTGTGTTACTAGTTGGTGGTTTGTTTTTTTTTTCCTGTACAGGGAATGCCCACGATTAACATCCTGCAGTAGCTGACTATCCAGAATAGTTTTTATTCATTAAGGCAGCATGATATGTTTTAATAATGTTTAACAGAATCTGCACATTTTCAGCAAGTCTGTCTGCTGACCTTGTGCTGTAAACATGGGGCATGTTCCAAAGATTACAAAAGGCAGCAAAAATTTTATCTTTATTTTATTTTTTCCTGCAGGTAACAAACGTGGCTGCTTGTTATTTATTGTGGACCTTTTCAGCTGGTGGACAAGAATAATTGCATTTTTAACCATTGTCAAATCCACAAAACATAAAAGGTGCAATGCATATAATGCTGGAAATAACTCTCAGTGAGAAAACTCTAGGATAAATGGTACAAAATAAACCCCTCATACATTTGATTAATCAACTCTATTCCCCTTTTCCCCTCATCTTTCAAATTCATGGGCAAATGACATTTGCCTTTCCCCAGCATGCACCTCTCCATTAAGCCAGGGAGTTTGCCTGGGGCCATACCTATATATCTGATCCATGCATAATGAAGCATGAAGCTGCCAATTGTAGGGAGCGTCTGCTGTGTCAGAGACTGATAGGCATTTCATTTGCTGAACTCCCAAGGGCCCTCACACATCTCAGGGTTCATGTAGTATTTATTTTAGGCACTCACATTTCTCATCTGTGAACTTCACACCATATGTAGAATGAGTAACACAAGCTCTGCGTGAAAAAGCTCTCCAGGTAGTTTTAAATGTAACTCAGTGGAGTGGGGACATTGTGGGCTTGAAAAATAGGCTTGCATGGGAAATGAAGGAATATTAAGCTTTGTCCATACAACAGCTGTCTGAGTCTTTCACTGAATAAGAATGGCCTTATTCTAATAAGATCACCGCTCCACGCTTCTACTGCATAAATTGTTTTGTAGCATGCACTGTGCAGATCTACATTTTTCACAAATTATTGCTACTCTGCCGTACTCTCTATAAGGAAATGCTCATGTACTGTTTCTAAAGGGCAGTCTTGTTAGGTTTCAGGCTCGCAGTCAGGCTGAGCTGATGGATAGCAAGCCCATATGCCGTGCATCTTTCTTTGAAATCTGAAGGCTGAATAACGATCCTGAAAGGATTGCTTCAGTTCTCAAAATCTGACCATACAAAATTAGTGAGGCAAATGTATGTCTCTTGTTTATTTTTCCTGGTAGGGATCTAGGAAATATTTCATATGCAATGCTCTCTTTTAGCACTAATGTGGGGGAGAATAATAAAAAGAGAGAGTGATAAAAGAAATGTCTATTCTACATTGGTATCTTTTCCGAATAGGTGCTTTTAAGCATAACAAAACCTTCAACATTTGCTTCTCTGTTTGTAGGTGAGGTGATTATCACAACCTTGTGAAAAACCCTCACATGTAAGCATTCGTAGGGGACATACTCCGAGCACTTGCAGCCGTATGATGTAGATTAGACAGTAAAACTGACATGCAGAAAATAGATCTGTTTGACTCCTTGGGAATTAAGCTTGTTTCTGGGCGGAGAAAAATACTATGCTCCTGATCAGAAGTATTTAAATATGTGCACAATATGAAACATTTCACTATCTCACCGGTTCCTTTGCCAGATTACTCTTGTAGAATTAAATGCCTTCGTAGGTGCAGGCTGTGATGAGGGACCAGACCCTCTGCCAAGTCGAAGTGCCTTTAATGGAGCAATGTCAATTTAAAACAGAAGTGGTGTTGCCCTGCACTTCCACCCTCATCTATTTAAAATGCTCTGCTTTCATGGGTGCTCAGTGGCCAAACTTCTTTTGGGAATCAACTTTCTCTATTTTGTCCCTTATTGAAGGGGATTCTGGGTTTTCTACAGTTACAAAAAAAAAAAAAAGTCTTTTCCATGGGTTTTATACGTCATGTACAATTTGGAACTGGCAATGCTGTGAATGAGACAGTTCACTACTATTAAGCTAATGAAATACAAAGTGTAAGTGGTTTCATTATGCCAGCAGCAATTTTTTCTTACATTTCATTGCGATAGTTATTCCATAGTACAGTAGGAAATTCTATTGAAAATTTTTTCTTATTATTAACTTTGAGCTGTAAAAAGACATTGCAGAATCCTACTCCATGTATATATAATCTTGAAAACATGCTGAATGAATAGCGTTGCCTGCATGGAATTAGGGTATTACAATAATGAATGCAATCATGTTGTGAAAGGCTTTTTATATTGTTCAGGCTCACACGAGAGTACAGCAAGATTTGTTTGGCAAGTAGCATTTTGGCATTCTCTGGCTTTCAAATTCCTAATCACAACTTTATCTTAATGTAAAGTTTTTATTTCTAATGCATTTTTGTGTGCGTGCATATACACATGCTGAAGGTTTTTAAAAATGTGTACAGTTCATTAACATGGCTGAAATCAAGTAGATGTTATTGGCAGAAGAATAATTGTGCAATGGCGAATTCAGTTCCTTTTGCTACAGCTGCTACGGCAAACCTGTGAGCTGTTTTTAAGCTGCTTTATTGATACAGATACATGTATGTGCAGGTGCCCTCATCTGTGTGCATACATAATATATGCAGGAAGATAAGTACTGCATGTATGTTTATGCATACTTGGCCTGTGGCCACGTGCACTTATTTTCTTTAATTGTTACGTTCAAAAGGCAACATAAGGCGCGAGAAGGAAGGATGCAGACATCTCCTGATTCATGTCATCGACGACGCAGCTGACTGCATTGCAGGTCTTCTCCTGCTGCCAGTGGAATTGAACCATGATGAGGAGGGACCACCCTCTAATGGAGAAAAATAGTATTTCGGTTTCAGGCCTCATTTGAATATTGGCTTTCAGCTTTGCCTTTGTGGCATGGCTGCAGCATGACGCAGTGAAGCAGAGACCACACAGTACCTTAGCACAGAAGGGGCAGTTTACAGACAGCTGGCCCCAAAATGTGTCAGATGCTCCCCATTCAGATTGTTCCCATTGCTTCAGTCCTGTGGCATAGAACCTCATCTCTGAGTTTAGTTTTTAGTCAGTTTGTATTTTGTACATGTCAACAAGCATTTTAGACATGCAAGTCCTAGTGGCATAAATGGACATTTGCCCCCTGAATCTCACCAAGAAAAGCAGTGTTCTTAATAGAGAGAATTCATAGTCAGGCGGTGGTAGCACTCTCTGTGAGCGGTCTATTTATTTTTGAAGCCTACATGCATTTCAGATTAGTTTTGCAGATGAAAAGAAAGACAAATTATCCTTCTTGAAAGCTGACTTAAGCGTCATGCATGTAAAAGCTCTAGCTCCATGAAGACATATCCTCAAATATTTCCCTCAATAGTTCCAAAAGTTCATTCGAAGACATATCCTCAAATGCAACAAATATTTCCCTCAATAGTTCCAAAAGTTCATTTCCAGAAGGAATCTGTTGGTTGGTTCATTGGGGTTTGGTTTTTTTCAGTTGATATATTTATTTAGAAATATTTTTCATGCTGTTCAAAGGGATATATGACAGAATATAGCTAAATTCTCTATCAGAGAAACCACATGAATAGCACACTGTATGCACATACACCCTCCTGAATTTTCATTGCTATTAGGTGTCCCTTTAATGAGCACTGAAAATACTTCTTAGCCAATAGAACTAAGCACTGAAAGGCTCAAACCCCCTCCAAGTCTATAAGCATAAGCTTATACCTATTCTTCTTTTCAGTTTAGGTTAACCTTAAAAGGTTATAAATTATGTTTTCCAGCCAATAGGTAATGCAAAATTCACACCTGCAAAAGTCCACAGAGCTGTTGTAATATTCAAATCAAATTAATGAAAGCATTGTTATCCCATTTGTAAGAGGTAATTACATTTCACCTCTCTAAAATCCCCCCGATTGTTTCAACAGCAAATGAAGACTCTCTTCCTAAACTGCTGTGTGTTACTGTTACATGTTATTGACAGCAGACCTTGGTGGAAAATTCTCTAGTATTTTATTATTTTTTTTAATTTTAAATGACGCTTAGAAGAAAGTACACACATCTGTCTATATGTACACATACACACACACACACATAAACAGACATACATGTGATTTGTTTGAAGGGGGTTTGTGAGCTGGTTACAAGGGAAATGATACCAGCATATAGCAAAGAGAATTGTTTATATACTCCCCTGTGCAGGAAGCACTCAATTGATGTCAAATAAAGCAGCATACAATGACATTTCCTCTTTCTGGCCACTTTTTTGTCCAGGTGGTATTTGTGTATAATATTCTTTGCAGTCAGAAGATTGCATGGATTGCAGCTAGGAGGAGAGATACTTCGGGGGAAAGTCTGGCCCTATATGTGTAAGAAAAGCCAGCTGCAATCTGGTGCAGAATTTCTACTTTCCATTCTTAAATTTGTGAAATGCTCTGGGATGATGAAACATGCTATGTAAACAAAAGATATTGAAAGTCACATCTAAATGTCTAAAATATGTTGAAGAAATTGAGACGAGAATACAAAGAATAGAGAAGGGAGCACAGTCTGAGCAATACATTTTCACAAATCAGAGCTGCAATAAATAATATATGCTGTTTGATTTATTCAGCTGAGTCAATCTCTGAAACACCACTTACTTTTTTTTTTTACTCCATTGCCTTATAACGTTGGTAAAAATGGTCACCTTACAGAAGTGAGATTGCAGAATTTACCAAGTCAGTCCCATGCAACTTTGCATTTCGGTTGTTATTTTCTCTTTAATTACCTGCATGGCTTTTATCTAGAACTGGAGGTACCAGTACCTGTGCTAAACCACTAATACATAGTCAGGTTGTAACACACTGGTCTATAGTATACTTCAGTCAGTCTTGCTACTGCTGCTATTTGATCTGAAAACTACTCTTGTGTTTATAAAATAGAACTCCTAGTGCTCCTGAGGCATTGGAGTTTTGGATTATTTTTTCCCATTTTGCCAGGGAAGCAGAGAGAGTTGTGCAATGTAATCAGAGCATGCTGGAAATCAGTGACCAAAATGCAGTATGAAGTTTAAAGTTTTATATTATGAGATTAATTCACAAATTTAAGAGAGGGGTGTCATAAAGACATTGACCAATGAGTTTTAGGATGATGTCTGCCTCAGTTACATTTATGTGCATGCCAAATCTAAGCTGGCTTTCTAAGGCTCCACCTGTAGTTAAAGTAAAAAATTTTATTCTTCTGGAGGTAATTCACCCTACGTATCTTAGATACCTGATGCCTATCCTAAGATTGCAGGAATCATTCCTCTGAAAGTATGTCTCTCTTTCTTGACTACAGGGGGAGCATGAATAATAAATTTGTCTTAAATGCCTAATTTTCAGGTGTCTAAAGTATGATGAAACCCACATTACACAACTATATTTGCATTTAGATCCAAAATAACCACAGAGAATATTAGGTACAAAGCAGAGCCATTGGGGAATACCATGCTGATACTTTAATGTACAGGCTACAGCCTGAACTTGGTGTGTCTTTATGCAGGTTTAAAACAGTGTTATAAACTAACTACCTCAGAGACCTGTTGTGTCTCTTCACAGACCTGTCATAGAAAATGGCTTTGAGATGTTATGGCTAAGGACTTTGCAGAAATGCAAATCAAGGATTCATTGGTGGTAGCTTGATGCTCACTGTACAACCCATGTCCCGATTTCTTGTTCAATTTGTTTCTTTAAAACAACTTTGAGTTGAAATAACAGGAAAAGGCTACAAAGAGAGAACGAGAGAGGAGAGAGAGAAGAGAGAAGAGAGGATGGAGTGGAGGAAAGAGTAGAGAGAGAAGAGAGAAGAGAGGATGGAGTGGAGGAAAGAGTAGTGAGAGAAGAAAGGTTTCCTCTGGAGCACAACCTTTGCATATCTTCATTGAAGGTGTTATCCCAGCCTTTTCCAAGTCCACATATCATCCTTTCCTTCCTTTGAAACGTTGCTGCCAGCACTCCTATGGGGTGTAAAACTGCTCACATCTCTTGGCTTCTGTGGAGGTTTGTGGATTTACTCCACCTGAGATATTTAGCCATTATCTGAAAATTCCCATTTGATTTATATACAATGGGTTAAATTTGGTGGCAGTAACATCACACAGTCCTCCTGGCTTCCAAGCAACTGCAAGAGTGTAACTGTTGGCAGAGGTTACCCCATTTTGTTTTAGCAGAGCACAGCTCATTTAATCCTTTTAAGACTTGGAATCACTGTTATCCACAGTCTTGCTTACTTGAACTATCATACTAGGTGCTTTTATCACCTGATTAATTAGGAAGCAAAGCAGAAACAAGCTGCCTAATTAATTCTGTATCCTTCTTTTTTACCTGTCAATAATGGGCTACCCTGCTCCACATTTTGAACCAGCACAGCACCAACTTCTTGCCTTCTTGCAAGAGAAAAGATCCATCTGGGAGAAATATTGCACATGTTCACTGGAATAACTTCCAAAGATAGACTATATGTAATTCACTAACTTTAGCAAAGCCACAGCAAGAAAGCTAGACAACAAGGCCTAATTTTTATGCATGTAAGCCATTCTACATCTGGGGTCTTTTGACCCTTAAGGTATCATTTAATAAAGGAGTTGGGGGCAACAAAGGACTTTGCATGTAACAGGGTCTTGGACACAGTGGTCAGTAGGAACATCCCAGCAACGCAGACCAAAATTTCATATTTTTCTGTTCTGAAAGCACCAATCTGTCAGGAAAAATTTTCCAGGGCTCATTAACAAAGCTGCATCCCCTGCGTAGGCCTGGCTCCCTTGACACAGCATTAGTAACTCACCCTTTGTCATCACAGCAGAAGTAGCTCTCAAACCTGCCCCATGCACTGAAAGCAAGGACACAGCTTCACCCACAGCCCTGCTGCAGGTTCTCCTTTGCTACTGCTCTGTACCACAAATCTGTTCTCACCCTCGCAGCCAATAGGAGGACACGCAGCTGGACCTTGCTGCTCACCAACAGCTCATGTTTGTCTCCATTCCTTTACTCAAGGAAGGCTGCTATTGCTCAGCCATAATGGACTTACAAAAGAACATTTCCAGCTCTGTGCAACAGTTCACAGTAGTGTGCATATACACACATATATATAAAAACATACATACAAACCATAGGGGTTTTTTTGTTCACGTGTACATTTACAGTTTCTCCTTCCCCTGTCCAGCCATGAATTGCATAACCATGGATTTATTTTTAATTACTCAGCTTTTCAGCAATCTATGTGAAAGGATGGCAAATTATTGGCAAATATTTTAGAAAACAGCCTATTTTCTGTTTTATAGAAGTACTTAGATGGAGATATTAATCACACAGGCCCCAGAGCCAGCAGTTCTTGCTCTATCACCAGAAGAAAAAATAGCTTGAATGTGGTGTGGTGGTCAATAATATCACATTATTAGGCTTTTCTCTAAGCAGCACACTAACACAGCAATACACATGCAAAGCAGTGTTAGTATCCCAGAAACTCTTATACTCTTTCTAAACTACAGGCCTATTTTTCATATTTTAACACCTAATGCAATTGTGGGAGTAAAAGGTCAAAAATGCCTTCCTTTTTTATTACTGTATTGAAATGTCACAAAGCCTCTACTCTTAAGAGTCTGTCTTGGGTATGAATGAGGGTCAGAGGAATACAACACTCCTACCCATCCAGTTAGAAGAAGTAGATCATCTGAGAGGGGGAATGTTGAGGCACATGGTGCAGTACCAGGTAGAGGAAACCACAGCCAGAGGGTGATGCTTGTGCTGCTGCACTAAAGGCTCCTATGAGCCAAGGATGAAACTGTCAGTAGTGAAAATAAAGGCCAAATTAGACAAATCCTGAGGAAAATCAGGTGGTTGTCTGCCTGTTGGCAACAGGACAGCCAGAATTGTTCCGTTGAAAACAATTTTTGGTGAACAGTGGCCTTTTTAGAAACATAGTTTGTGAAGAATTTGCATGTATTCATCTAAATTACCTTTGTAAAACAAAACTGAAGCATTTAAGTTCAAGGGGAAGAAGGGATTAAAAAATTGTGCAAATGTTCGTAGGAAGCTCTTTGTTCCCAGACCTCAGTTTTAGTTTCTTTTGCATCCTGAAATGAAGCAGGACCTTCCAACAATTTGTGTGTTATGCAGAGATCAAATTTTGAGTTAATCCTGAAGCAATAGCTCAAAAACCTTTGCCTTTTAATAAGCAAGCCATGAATAGGTTGAAGTACTTAGCTCACCAAACAGTTTTTCAAGCAAAAGTTCTGCAGGTTATGTTATATATCAATATTTGTGCAGACATATTTCTTTCAAGATCCTGCATTCACAAGCATTAATATCTAAATGGTGATGTAGATGTAGATGTTTTATAAAGCAAAAACTGTATACATAAAATAAAAGCAACCTTTGGGAGCTTAAACATTTGGTGAGTTTTAGGGAAAAGTAATTATTTGTTCTTTTATCCATGTGCATGGGACTTGAATATATTAGCACTTAACATGGCAACTTGTCGCTGTATGCAGAATTCCCACTGCCCCCGATGGTGGCCAATAAACCTGGAAAGTACTTAATGGATCAGGTCACCCAGAAATCCTTTTATCTATATTAGCTGACTACTTCTAATAGTGAACAGCTTTTCATTTTTCAGACAGAGATCCTGATGTACCAATAGAAGAGAACAGAAGTTTGATGCTACTGTTTGGTCCCATGTAAGTAAATTAGACATCAATGTATTTCTAAAAAAAAAAATAAGTAGCACTGATTTGGAGTGATTTAGAGTCTCCTCTCAAATACGCAACATGACAGATAAAATGAATTTATATTCTTTCCAAAAGCAGCCATAAGACAAAAACCCCCATCCCTCAAAGAAACAAAAAATCCCACCTCAGTACTAATAGTAATAATAATAAAATTAAAAACTTATTGTAAGTTTGTGAGAAGTTTTTATGACTGAGTGTATGCTGAAGCCCCATCTATTTCTAACCTTGAATAAAAAGATATTTTTTTTATATTTCTGCTAAGACTTTAACTTAAAATGAAATTGGAAAAAATAATAATGCTCACCCTTTGCTATTGCTATGTCCCTGAAGTCTTAGAAAATCCATATCACTTTAAATATTAAAATGAGTGCGTTTTAAAAAGTGGATGTACAAAATTAGATCAGCATTTGGTATTAAATTTTTTTCTGCAAATACTATATACCTTATAATTGTTTTACCTGATTAATACAAATATAGTGTTCTTAGTAGTCAGAAATAAGAGAAGTTGGATTTTGTACATCAGAGCACACCACTCCCAAATAAGGGTAACATCCAAATGCTAATAATTCTTGTTAGATGCCCCCAAACTTGACTATTCTGAGCACAGCATACTGTTCCCACTCTTTGCCCATCCAGGGAAGTTCATATCTGCTTTCTTTGTCATCTTGTCCTGTCACCTTCACAGACTGGGAGCCATCAGTCACACTGAAGTCTTCCAGGGTTGCTTATTCACTACTCTCTCCCTCCCTTCCGCTGTCTTTTGTGCTCTCCCAATACCTCTCCACCTCTCTCAGACCCATCCAGTCATTGTACATCTTGTGCCATCATTTAGGCAGCTGATTTGTAAGTTTAAGTGGTACTGTCTCACTCGGGAGTATTTTACGTCATTTACTGTGGGGCAAATAGTGATGCAAGCTGAAGATCAGCAGAACTTAATGTGCTTCACTACACTCATATAGAACACGTTAAACCAAACTGCATTCACCTGTGCTGTACAGCTCCTCAGTGACAGCACTCAGGAGTTAACTGGGTCCAGCATGTCCACTCCATTTCATTCCTTTTACTTTGCCTCCTTCCTTCCACCTTCCTAACAATTTAATAATTTATTTTTTGCTGTGAATGTACAGTTTTGTGGCAATCCTTAATGAGTAATTTTTTCCAAAGTTATTTGGGCATTCCTCCAATATATCTGGAATATGCCAAAGAAATAGAACCTTTAAAAAAACCCAACCAAAAACCATCAGTAAAGATATAAGAGGATTTTCACCTTAACAGACAGATCCCTTGTCCACTCGCTATGGAATCACTTGGGCAATGCAAACTGTAGTTCAGGATCTGTTTTGGTTATCAGAATAGTGGGGGTGAGAATGATGGGGTTTGTGTTCATAACTGGTCAGATTCATTACAACAGAATAATTCTGCTTATATAGGGTATCTACATATTGGCATGATGCAGCTGTTATTTCCATATGAAAATTAAAAGGTGAGTTAGACCAGTCAGTTACAAAATCATTTAGCTTCAAGAAAATTTAGGATGAAATAGCCTTGTGGGAGAGTAAGGTGAGGAATGTAACCTTCAAAAAAAAAGTTGGTTGTTTTATGTGTTTGGGTTTGGCATTATTTTTTTGGAAACTGATTTTTTTATCTGCGGGAGGCTTGATGTGGTCTGTCATGGTCTTCCTGGTTTCCCTTGGTACATTCCAGACACATTCCCTGCTCAGCCTTCCTTTTGTTTTGATTAAAACACAGCTAGGCTACTTGCTACCCTTTCACTTCTCCACATAAATGTTTTTGTACTGCTCTGGATAAATTATATCACTAATAAAGAACTTTAAAATAATGTTGACCTCCCTACAAATAAATTGAGTGTAATATTAACATTTAGCTATCAGTCCTTCTAGGCTTGTGCTTTTGATCTCTTTTTATGACTAGCCAAAAAGGAATGTACTTGAAGTCTTATTCAGTCTAAATGTGTTGCCATAATCAACCTTACACTCTATTATTACTTGCAAAGTTTTGACTGATCTAAGCGTGTTTTCAACTATTGATTCATGTTTAATAACAGCCATATCAGGAAAACAGTCAAAGCTTTATTATTTTGTAGATTTTGCCCTTAAATCACTTGTATTAATCTTGCTTGATGACTGAATATTCAATACTCATGACTTTCTTTTCCTTTTTCCCCTCCACCTCCTTCATTTCACACTTCTATAACTTCTTTGATCTCTTATTGTCAAGTGTAGAGCCAGAGCAAAAATCACTGAAGTCTGCTTTTGCTCTATTCATTTAAATGTCAAAGGATCAAACTGTCAGTGTCTTCAGCAGAGTCCCTAGCACAGGAAAAATAACAGAAATTTCTGGATTTGATGCTGTACAAAGACAAGGAAAAAAAGAGGAACAATCACTCCTGTGTAATTGGAATACTATATTTGTGCTTTCTATTCACATCTTACTATTCCATCAAAATCTAATGGGTAAAACCAAATATATAAGACAATTGCACCATAATTCTTTAGATTTTAATTAAATCTAGGACCCAAGGTTAGAAGAAATAGGGCTCAAAAGCATGCATCTCCAAAAATGGGATGCTCTTCTGTGTGACTATTTGTTCCGTTTTCATCCCAAGGCTATTGCCTGTTTGCATTTTCACAGTATACAAAAATTTTGCTTGCTACTGTTATTGCTTCAAATATTGCCTTTGGAATAGTAAGACACAAACTTTTTTAAAATAGTGAGTTTTGTCTGTCTCCATGTCAAAGGCAGGGAACACAGTGGTTAGCACTTCCCAGGGAGAATTCTGCTCGCTTTCAGCATTAGAAATGGAAGAAGTTACAGAAGTTACAGAGCTTCTATGCCTGAAATGAATCATCTGTCTGTACCTTCTGTCTTTTTACTAAAAGTAAGACCTGTCTTCCCTTTAATTTGAGTGCCATGAGTTTCAGGGATCCTGTCAACCTCATAACTTCTGGTTCCCTTTCACTGTACTGGTGCTGAGCTGGAGAGTTTCACCTCTGTCATGGCATGGATGCAGTGGTGTCAAAACTCCCTACAGTCAGAGTATCCTCAGGTTACCCTTATTTTCTTGGGTGAGTGAGTCATACATACAAAAATGTTTTGTACTGCTCCCTGAACCTGTTCTGCTAGGTACTGACCACTCTTCTTTTCAATGAAAGTCATCAAGATTAAAGTAATAACCTGTCCTACAAATTCAACACATCCACTACAAGGGAAATTGCACTTAAAAACTGCATGGGGTCTGTTAAATCCTGTTTAAAATATTTCATCCACTATACGTTTTGCTTAAGGAATGCTGTAGGAAGTTCAATATTCATTCACCAAACCTTAATGTTACTATGTTATGCAGAGCTGCAAGAGCCTGAGGTGGCAACTCACTTGATGGGGTTACTTTTGAAGAAACATTTCTCCCAGTAAAACTGCTATTCCAGCTGCCTTGTCAATACATCTTAAATACTTGAAGGCAGTTAATTATAAGAAAAATGAAGCTTGCATGCAGGAATACGACTTTAGTATAATATAAAAAAGTAATATTATCATTATTTGCACTCCTGAAAGTAAATATCTCAGTTGCAGAACTTGAGAGCCATAATTATTTCCATGAAATAAGGGAAGATAATATTTAATCCTCTCAATAGTTGCAGTCAATATTTATTGTGGGCTATAAACAGTGAAGATAAATGACCTCCTTTGGAAAAGTTGTGGGTTTTTTTTCCCCTTAGGTTGACTTCTCTAATCAGAAAGGGAAAAATACAACCTTATCACTGCAATTATCCAAACAGTCAATGAGAGCGGAGATGGAGAGAAACACTGTACCACAGAATCTCTCTGCAAAGGATGAACTTGTCTGTACTTAGAAATATTAGAAATAGGTGCACAGGTATACATCTGATTCTATAAGCTGACAAGCACACGAGTGTAATGAGTTACAGAGGGATGGGAAGGGTCCCCAGTGTTTTACAACCTCAGCTACGGGAACTAGAAATCCAACTATGATTGGATTTCTAGTTAAGTCAGAATGAAGACACAGTTGATTGTCCCTTAACCTAAGAGAAGAATCTTCTGTTGCCAGAATTCATAAGAGTACAGTCAGATGTAAAAGAAAAACAAAATACACTATTAGAGAAGTTATCAGCAATATTGAAATTATCTCAGCAAAGGGGAAGCTATCAAGCTCCATTAGTCATTGATATTATTCTACTATGTTCAGAATGAATACATATAAACTGGATAAGTTTATGAAGTAAAACATAATGATGATAACATGGGAGCTAATACATTTTGCAAGAAATTGTTGAAAGTGTGACAAGCATGGAAATAAGACATTTTCCTCCTTAGATTCCCCTGTAAGTTTGGCATCAGCCCTGCTGGCCCGGCTGCATAGGGTGTACATATTTGCTTAAATTTTTACTGTGGTCCTCAAAGTCCTTTCGGAATCTCTAGTCTTGCAGAGAGAGACCCCCACTCCTTCCAAGCGTAGCCTACCCTTTCTATGATTATCTGCACAAATTTCTGTTTGAGTGTACCACCACGCACTTTGCTTGTTGCCAGGTCACCAAGTGATTCAGATTATTCTGAACTGGTCACCTGTCCTCAATCATTGCCTCATCTGTAATACTAGATAACTGTTATATTTTCTTCCAAGCCATTAAATATAACATAGCATTACCAACAGAACCCAATTATAAATGCAACAGCTCAGTCATGGCTCTTTGTTTATAGTTTTACCTTGTTAATTTCTACTCCATTCAGTATATACTGTATTCCTATTAGATTACTACTGACATAAAAGATATTTAATTTTATATGTCCACAATATCTGTTCCCTAGAGAACTTCCCTGTTACAGTTAGAATATCTGCCATTTCTTCACCTATTAAAGATTCTCTTTTTATTATTATTATAAAGGAGTTGTTTAACATTTTTACCTTTCACTCTGTTGGTGATACCTATTTTCTTACGTGCTATAAATTTATCAGTTGAATTGCATTACTTTGTCCTATCTACATTTACAGTTTTCTTAGTTTTATAGCTGTTCCTTAACTAAATTTTATTTTGCAACCAGCAAAGTTTTAATTATGGGCTTATGACTTATGAGGCATCTAGTAAGATGTTTTGACACATTGCCTAATTATCAAACATATTTTTCTAATAAATTGTCTCTTTCATCTGGCATTTGCCACTTTATCTCCACTTACTTCAATTAGCTCTTTGTAGAAGATGTCTTCAGACTACTGATGGACACAGAGCTTCCAACTCAATCTCAAGACCCTCTGAGGTGTGATAGAAAACCTCTCAAACTCTGAGGTGAATCCTCACCTTATTCTTAAACCTCCTGAAAGTCCCATCTACCAGAACTCTTGCAGGGGTGGCTCTGATGGTGTGTAATGTGATTCCTCTCTTGAGTTCAGCATACCCTCAGAACCAGTTCCCTAAAGTTCCCAACCTTAATTATGCCTCCTTTGTCTTTAAACCTTATAATACAGACCTGATGGGTCCATCACCTAAAAGGTCACATAATGGAAACCTTCAAGATCAGCCCTTTTCCTACCTCAAAATCCTTTACAAAAATATACCAATACACTGAGTACTTATATTTTTTTATTGCCCATGCATAACTCAAACAGCAATTTTGCCTTCAAATCTTATAACATGTCAACCAAGTGTAAAAGAAGATGGGATGAGTGGCTTGGCAGAACCTGATCTTCTAAATCCTTTTAAGTACTCTCTGAGTTTCAAGATAAAAACACCGGTCTTTTGAAGTGACAGATGTCCCTAATACAACATGAGACAAATTCTTGGCTCAGTAGATGGGGTTGTTGAGAACATAGACTATATATTCCATCTTGTGACTCAAGCACATTTTCCTTAAAACGATGAGGTACCAGTTTCCCCTGGAACCTTCTCCTCTTCCTAACTTCACAGCTAAGCTTTACACAAGCAAACTGAACAGTAGTACCCTGATCATCATGAAGTTCAACCCACTTTTTATTTCAGAATGTCTGAAGACAATACAATAGATTGCATGATTTAAGGTTAGGGAACTGAATTCTAAACCTAATCAAAGATGGTCAGAAACTTCTGAAAATCTGATAAACATAAAGTGATCTGCTGACTGTCCTTAAGAAGTGAACTGAGGGGTCCTAACCTCTAAACCACTCTCACATCCATCCCAAACATCAGCAAATCTGATCTCAGGAGATGCAGCCTTCCAAACCTTGACCTAAATCCACCTCTCAGTCTTATGTACTCAGAAGGAATGTCCACATCACATTCAAGAGGCTGTAATAACAAGTCAAACTCCTTCTCAAGTTAGCATGCTACCCAACATACCCAGGAATCAACTTCCAATACACAAACCATGCCCCTACCCCTGTCTCCAGGGCACTGGCTGGTCTGTCACATGAGAAGAAAATGTGTCAGTCTTCAAGTTCAGACGCCTTTCAACTCTTACTGGCCTCTGAAAAATGCCACCACCCTCAGATCGCATGGACCTTGACTCCAAACCTCTACTGAAGAGTACACTTCCATGGTGGGTGCAGAGTGAGGAGAGGAAGGAGCGCCACTCCCACTTCCTGTGATGTGGGACAGTAGCAAGGGAGCCTGGGGTTCTCCTCCTACATCATCACTTTTGTCTGCATACTTCACTTCTACCCTTTACCATCAATGACAGATATCACGACTCCCAGCATTCCTGTCCAACCTGCAAAGGAGACCACCATCGTCACCACTACTTTCACCACCAGAATAAGCCCTGATGATGGTCGCTGACAGTACTAGGTCTGTAAAAGAACTGCCACCATCATCTTTCTTGATGTGCTTTCTCCACCTCTGTGAGCACCCAGACTGAATGCTAGCACTACTCTCACCTTAATTCTAAGCCCACGGTAAAGATACCTGTAAGATAAGATAGTCTTAAAGAGCAATGAGGCCATGGTGGTTATGAATACAAACCCTATTTTTCACTCTAAAAATTCTGGCAGGTATGTTGGTTAAGAAGACCAATGAAATTTATAATTCCCAAACCCAAACCCTACAAGCTTATGCAGATCCCTCACATCCTGTGAGTGGGAAGGCCAGTAAGGAAAAGGCTAGGTCTGATAAATGAGATTCTATTCTATGATTCTATGATAAAAACCAGCTTCCTAATCTATTGAACTCTGCAACACACACCAAAATCAAAGCTCCCAAGTGAATTAGATAATCAAGATGTAATCATAAGACCCTTAACCACTCTCACAGTTCCTGTAAACACCCAAATCTACGAAGAGACCAACTTCTTGCATGACTCTGCAGTCCTTGCAGGTCTCACTAGTAAGCTCTAAAATACAGATTTTTTTCAAGCCCTTTTTATTCCTAACCCTATCCTTACTATAATGGTAATTAGAGCCAGGAAATAAATCCCTGAGCTAAATGAGATCCTATTATTTCGATCCTATTAACTCCATGCCCTCTTCCTAGCCCTGCAGGCACTTTTGAATCCAGAAGTAATCACGGCTCTGAATATGTGCATTCTCAAATTCTAACCCTAACAACACCCCTGAATTCTAACCCTAATTAAACTTAACTTTAATTATTGAAGGACCAATTGTACCTTAAAAGAGAACATGACTCATTGGACCTTCCCTAATTCTGTGGGCCCTTCAGTGACTGTTAATAAAATGGAATTTTGAAGGTTTATTCCCAAGTCCCTCCCCAAACTTACTCTCTACTCCAGTCTACATTTACAGCCTACAGTGAATGAAACACATGACACTGTCATTTGTGGACAGCATTCCCTCTTCCTAACTTCTAACTCTGAAGTAATGAACTCAACTTTTGAAGCTTTGTATTCCCAAATTCTACATGAAATCTCAGCCCCATCTCTAAAGTTAATTGTATTCCGAGTGACTGGCTTTTACTAAGCCTTAACCCTAAATCTAATCCAAACATTATGATGCTAAATGGATTGGTCACTATGCCAAAAAACAAAAAAAAAAGAGGAAAAAAAAAAAGAAAAAGAAAAAAACCCAGCTTTGATCCTCATCAACAGTAACCCATTCCCTTTCTCCAGGGCCTGTAGAGGTTAACAATAGACTACAGGAAACCAGAAGGTTTTAGAAATTCTGAATACCCCTTTCTAGCTAGTTCTTAGGCCTTGGAGAACCCAGTAATGAATTATATTAATTAGAGGTTATATTCCCAAAATCTAGCCTAACTTTTTATTATAAGGACTAATCTCTATGCCAAAAGAGAATCTAATGAATTTTTTAGCACCAGTGGGTCCCTCTCTAACTCCTTGAACCTCACAAAATACAGCTATAGATTTGCTCTCAAATCAGTAGACATCAGACCCATAATCCCCAGCTTTAGTTATCACCAAAAGACTAATCCATGCCATAAAGAATAATGAAAAGACATCAGCCTAACCCAAGAAGCCAAAGAATCTAGTATTAAAGTAGTGTCTTGATATTCTCTAGGTGTAGTTTTGATTTGAAATATACCTTCTCTAAAGGTAATTAGAAACATAGTTCAGATACATTCCTACATTAGATGCAAATACAGAGGAGTGGAGATGCTGCTAACGCCACTTTTACTGTCCTTATAACATGAAACTACCAGTATGTGTGACGTACTCCAGTTTATAGTGTAAGAGTGGTTTTGAGAGTGGGATGGTTCTAGATAACTTTGTAGGGTGAAGGGGTCCAAAACAGGTATGGTATTTTCCATACTGGGTAATACTGGAATCAGCCTAATGCCAAATGTTACCAGGAATAAAAATTTGGGATTTATTTTAGAGGGAACTGGATTGTTCATTCCAATATCAGAGATAGGAATAAACTAATCTTTATGCAGTGTGGACAGGTGAAGGACCAGAACCTGAAGACTGAGAAGAGAAGAGAAGACTGAGAGGGGACCTTATCAACACATACAAATATCTTAAGGGCGGAAGTCACGAAGATGGAAGCAGTCTGTTTGCAGTGGTGTCCAGCGACAGGACTAGGGGCAAGATTGCTCTAGGAGAGCCTGCTCTAGCAGGGGGGTTGGAGTAGATGATCTCCCGAGGTCCCTTCCAACCCTTGCCATTCTGTGATTCTGTGATTCTGTGATTCTGTGATTCTGTGATTCTGTGATTCTGTGATTCTGTGATTCTGTGATTCTGTGATTCTGTGATTCTGTGATTCTGTGATTCTGTGATTCTGTGATTCTGTGATTCTGTGATTCTGTGATTCTGTGATTCTGTGATTCTGTGATTCTGTGATTCTGTGAACCTGGCATTAAACGGCACAGTTAAATTCTAACAGCACTATAAGGTTTGGTTGTATGGTACATACAATCTGATGGATCTCCCACCTTTGCTTGGTACCCAGAAGAGCCTTATTGCAGGGACCATTTTCAGATGCAACCCTCTATTTGCCAGAAGGTAGAAGGGTACTACATTTAGCTTGATTTT
>NW_009258947.1:4580436-4591618 GCF_000687185.1 Egretta garzetta
GCTCCTGATCACTACCTAAAACAGGACTGCATAATCCCTGGTGCCTGATGCAGGAAAAAAAAAAAAACAACAAACAACCATGCACTTGTTTATCTTAGGGGCCAGACCCTCAGCTACTGTTAAACTGTAGATGCACTAAAGTCAGGTCATAACCTGAGGATATAGATCAGTGAATTGTAGGATCCAGTTTGTTATTGTACAGGTTTTGAAAACTTCCTGATTATTTTAAAAATCATTCACAAATCATTACCCCTGCACAATTATTGTACATGTCTAATTGATGTACAACCTCAGAGGATCATTTGCTTCATACTGTACCTGACACATCATTTCTCAAACAGAGATTACTATTAGTCATCTCTCTTCCATGCTTTGCATAGGTCACTAAAGTAGCATCAATCTGTGATAAAATGAATTTTAATCTGAGTCATATTCTGATCACAGCTACAATGGTGTAAGTGCTTGAGTTCAGTGGAAAATCATCTGTAAAATAGATTTACTAAGCTCTTCCTTTCCCTTTGTTCTTTTTTATTTCCAGCAAAAAGATAGAACAATCTACTATTGAAAATAAAAGACAATGGTTCACAAAAAAATATCATATGTATTATGTATTGGTATTTGAGTGCTGAAGGATTGTAATTAAAGAGGTGCAGTTAAAAAAGCAATGTCACACTTCTGAATCTTTCAAAATCTCAAAGCATTCTACATACTATGAATTAAGCCTTATGGCACATTAACAGTAATATGTTAAAAAATATATGGATTATATATTAATAGTGGATAATCTGAGTCATATACACCCTTCACCTTGACTGTATTTGCAAATGTCAACAGTATATCTGTGGGATACAGGAAACAGGATTAAGTTCCCCATTCAGTTGATGATTTCTTGTAGAAATTTGGGACCGTATTTTCAAAACAACTCAATTTTCACCAACCCAAGGCTGTTTATTTTCAAGATTATCCAATATCCAGAGTTTTTTTCTTTCTATTCCTGTCTTGTGATATTTACTGATGAGCTTTGAGAAGGACTAAACATCTTGTAAGCTTAGCTCTGTAAAAATCAAGTTATTTACTTTGATGCATCTAATTGGTTTTCAAAACATGTCAGTCACTCATCTCACAGTCCTTATTAGTTATAAGGAGATATTATTGCTTCCTTTCCTTTTCACAACAATCTCTTTAGAAATAACTGTTTATTGCTTTGTGCAGTATGTCAGCCAGTACACAAGCTATGTCTACACTAGTAGGTGTAATATGCCTGGGACTACAACATCAGTTCATTGCTGTTGCAGCCAACCGAATGACACATGGTGCAGCCACAGTACTACCTTCTAAGGGCAAGTGTCGAGTGCTGCACCTGGGGAGGTTTAACCCCATGCACCAGTACAGGCTAGGGGCTGACCTGCTGGAAAGCAGCTCTGCTGAGAGGGACCTGGGAGTCCTGGTGGATGACAAGCTCACCATGAGCCAGCAGGGTGCCCTTGTTGCCAAGAAGGCCAATGGTATCCTGGGGTACATTAAGAGGAGTGTGGCCAGCAGGTTGAGGGAGGTTCTCCTCCCCCTCTACTCTGCCCTGGTGAGACCCCACCTGGAGTACTGTGTCCAGTTCTGGGCTCCCTGGTTCAAGAAAGATGAGGAAACCCTAGAGAGAGTGCAGAGGAGGGCAACAAAGATGATTGGTGGACTGGACCATCTCCCCTATGAGGAAAGTCTGAGAGAGTTGGGCTTGTTCAGGCTGAAGAAGAGAAGACTGAGAGGGGATCTCATCAATACATAAAAATACCTTAAGGGTGGATGTCACGAGGATGGAGCCAGACTCTTCTCAGTGGTGCCCAGCAATAGGACAAGGGGCAATGGGCACAAACTGAAGCAACAGAGGTTTCAGTTGAATATGAGGAAAAACTACTTTACTTTGAGCGTGACAGAGCACTGGAACAGGCTGCCCAGGGGGGTTGTGGAGTCTCCTTCTCTGGAGACATTCAAAGCCTGCCTGGACGAAGTCCTGTGTAACCTGCTCTAGGTGAACCTGCTTTAGCAGGGGGATTGGACTAGACGATCTCCCGAGGTCCCTTCCAACCCTTGTCATTCTGTGATTCTGTGGTTCTGTGATTACACTCCAAAAGACAGCATCATGCAGACTGTCATCAGGAAATGATCCCAAACTGCACAACAGAATTCCTGGGAGAACATTTGGTGGCTTCAGTCCAAACACAGTGACTGTTCTACCATCTCAACGCCTCCACGGTACAGACCATGGATGAAGAACACCAGGAAACTTTCTCGGTACTGTTTACATGTATAGAGAAACATGAGACACCTGTGTAAATTAGTCTTTGTAATGCATTACTATTGATAATAATGACACCAACATGTGACCTAGAACCTCCAAGCAAGTTGTTAGATATCAAACTATGCATCGGTCCTCAGAAATGCACACCCTAGTTCAAAAGGACCCAATTACAGTTCATTGAGAACAAGGCAGTATAATATTTAATTCTTTCCATATCAGCATAGTAATTGCATTGTAAAGCATCTTCTAGTTTGGGGGAGAAGTCTGCATTCAAAGTATACTGAAGACAAAGCAAACTATATTTTAGCTGTTATAAGATTAAGCAGAAAAATGTTTCTAGGTCAGCTTAATTTAATTTTCTTTTTACATTCTATAGGCATGTTTGCAAATTCCTAAAGAAAATACAGTTTCACAAATTTGCTGAATTTTGTAAAATTTATGACTAATGGGCATGGGTAAACTTTGCTAGATGGAGGAGTAAAAATAGTATATGGTGTTAAGTGTGGAAAAAAATAACCTGTGTTTCAAAGTTGATGATTGGCAAGAAAATTTGTTTGGCCCTATGGACATTTATGAAAAAGTTTGCTAATATGAATAAACCTGAAGGAAGCACTTTCATAACCCATGAAAATGAAAATTCCTCATGGACATTTGCATCATGGATTCTCCGAGTGGTTAGTTTGATTACTTAAGAAGGAATACTAGATAGCTGTAAATAATACAACATATATCTCAGTGGTAGCTCTGCATCCAAAATACTGTGTTCAGTCCTGGTCAAAACAGAGACAGAAGAAGAAAAGATAATTTAGAGAAGGGCAACAAGAATGATTAAAGCTGTGCAAAGAAATTCATAACATGCGTAAAAAGAATGAGATGGTTTATTTTTAATGGGAATTAATAGAAGAGGGCATGATAAAATTAAACAGAATAGTTAGTGATATTAAAAAAATACATTGTGATCTGCTGTTTAGTGTATCTCATGAGACTATAATGAGATGATACGGTCTCCTTGCTAAATGTTACTGAGGCCCAGGCACACTTCAGTTAATCAGTATGTAAATGATCTGTACCGTAAGAATATCCAGTTTTGGCATGAAATCTCAGGATTTATGTAGGCTGTCTGCCATCAGACATGAGGAAATCTGTACTTTTTGTGGCCCTGGAAGGAAGCTTCCTCTGACGCCAGGTGATTCCTGATCCTTCTCTGAACTTTGCAGCCATAGCCCAACACCATGTCAATGTGTTGGATACACAAGTGGTAACTCCTGGCAGGGTATCTTCCACTATACAGACATCTATTACTCTGGAGAAAGGGGGGAAGAAATAGGGAGAATATAGCATATGTATGTCTGCTGTGAGATTTCTAATACCAACTAAGCATTACAGAAGTGACTGTAACATCTGCAGTTGCATTTTTTTCAGAGATTTCCTTGAGTATAATGCCAAGTTTATCTTCTTCTGAATGAAAAATGAGATTTTTTTTTTCATATAACAGATAATATTCTTCTCCCTACCTGAACTTTTCTGCATCTTACGTATGGATTTGCAGCCTGTCCTCTTTCATTTCCTTTCTTATGATGCCTCACTTCTAGATACCTCATTTTCTCTACGCGTTCCCTTTTCTACTCTCAGTTATAAGTCCCTTTTTCCAGGTGTCCTCTTTTTTTCCCTAGTTTTCACCAAGAATTTCCAAATTTTTACTTATTAACATTGTCTTTTTTTGGTTTCTTTTCTCTCTTCCCATGCTTCTTTGCACCCTTATTTTCCTCATAACCCTCAAATATTGTTTTCTCTGTTGCTATGTCTCTCTGTCCCCTACAGTTATTTTTATGGTCTCTCTCCTAGACATGTATCCCTTTTTTTTTTCCCCTCAATTTTTCATTTCTTGTTTCCCTTGCACAGTTCTGTGGCTCTGTGTACAGCAGCTACAACCTGTGTGAAAATGAGGGAAACAGCAGCAATTGACAGATGGTCTTTTTTCTCTGATTTCTATCTGATAATGATGCTAACAAAACAATGAAATCTTAGAAATCTTATGACAATTGACCAGAGCATCACTCTCCAACAGCATGAAAATTGTCTTAACCAGGCTTAACCAAAAAGTAAAATTATAAATATTTCCAAATAACTCTTAAAACAAGAAAAGAAAAAAATACACATGAGAAATAACTAATTCCAACTTTCGTTTTTGCCTGGGAAATGTTCAGGATAGAAAAAGAGGAGGCTACTAAGTGGCACAGATTGTGAACTAGTGGCTGAAGCTAGAGCTTGACAGATGTCCAGTGTTTGATAGGCCTCTAGCATTCAAATTACTCTCGGATTAGCCAGCACATCTCCAGTAATAAAGGAGAATAATGATTTCAATTCTCTTATTTATTCATTTTACACTGAGTCTGAAAGCCATAAAACACTGTGCTGATGGATTAAATTGTCTCAGACAATTAGCTCCGATTGTACAAAAGCAAATTTGAAGTCTCTCCAGTTTAATAAGCAAGATGCCTTGGATTGCATTTCAAATATTAGTGAAGTAAACAAAAAGAGGGGGAAAAAAAGGCTTATAGTGGGCAGACAGATGCGTAATGTCCACAGTGTGACTGGAAAGCACTGTTAGGAATATAAATTTGTGATGAGGACACTTCAGCACAAACTAATATTACTGCTCAAATGCAAATCTGCCCATCCTTTGTGTATTATTGTTTTTATCTTTCCTTAAAATTAGTAATACTGTTATCCTGCTGCATTGGGTCTGGCTGAGATGGAGTTAATCTTCCCAACAGCAGCCCTCATAGTGCAGTGCTTTGTATTGGTATGCAGAAAGGTGTTGATAATACACGAGTGTTCTGGCTACTGCTGAGCAGTGCTCACACAACATTGAGGCTGTGTCTCCAACATTCTCCCACCCCCACCTGGTGGGGGTGGGCAAGATCTTGGGAGAGGACATAACCAGGACAGCTGACTCAAACCGACCAAAGGGATATTCCATACCATATGATGACATGCACAGCAATAAAAGCTAAGAGAAAGGAGAAAGAAGGGGGGACATTGATTATTTACAACATTGGTCTTCCAGAGCAACCATTATGCATGCTGAAGCCCTGCTTCCAGGAAATGGATGGACATTGCCTTCTGGTAGGAAGTAGAGAATAAAATCTTTGTTTTCTTTTTGCTTCCACGCATGGTTTTTGCTTTTACTTTTTATTAAACTGCTTTCATCTTGATCCATGAGGGTTTTTTTCTATTTCATTTTGTCCCCCTCCCATCCTGCTGAGGAGGGGAGTGACAGAGCAGCTTGGTAGCATTTGGTGTCCAGCCAAGGTCAACCCACCACACCTGTTTTTTATAGTACTTTTTGGTTTGATTGCTGGGTCTAGATAGATTCGTGATGTTTACAATTACTTCACTAAACAGTCACTGAGTCTCCTCAAAAACTCAGAAAATCTCTCTGCAATGTCCCTGGCAGATTTTTCAGTAAAAGAATCCTGAAGAAGTCTTCTGCCTCTGATCAGTCAGCAAAGTCATTAAAAAAAATATAGATAGTTTTATTTTTATGGTGCCAAAGAACCACAATTCAGTCTGGACACTTTCAAGCTGTGCTGTAGATACTTCCCTAAGTCTATTTTTTTTTTACAGTTTTAATATTTCCTGGGAATGCACCATGGATTTGAACCAAAAATTCAAGACCTAGCAAAGTGGACTCAACTTCTTAAGCATCATTGATTATTAATTTCATTCCTGCCTTGCTGAAATTTATTTCTCTTGTTGGTCCTGAGAGGTTTGCAGCTGGAGGAGGATTGAGCCCTGGTCATTCAGAAAGGAATTTGAAGGAAGTGTAGGAAGTGATAGCTTAATCGCTTTCAGATTTAAGACATCCTTTACCCTCACGGACATTAAAAAATTCATGGTTGTATTTGTATAAATGAAAATCATGACATACACACAGCAAATTTAAGGAATACCACAAGCATCAGATTTATCGCCCTTTTGCTGGACTTGTGCAGCAGGTACATCGTGTTCCCAGCATGCCAGGATGATGGCAGATTTCCTGAAAAATGCTGTAGAAGCCTTTAGCACAATCTCTTGTGTTACATATCTAGTCACAGCGGCTCAATAGATCCTCCTTCAGTTGGCTCAGGGCTGTCTGTCCCATTTGACGGTTTTAGCTTTGAAGTTTTGACAAATGGCTTCTATGAAGTTGACATCAAAGCTGAAACAGTGGCAAAGGCTGAAACTGGATGATCTCTGTGGAAAGTATCGGCTTCCACAAAACTGATGGGAAAGTAGTGGGGATCTACAAATCACGAATTCACAGCAGTACTGCTAGTTATTATCTAGTACTCCAGCTATGAGTGCTGTCATTTCATATAATTGGTCCCAAATCAGTGAGTAAATTTTTCGGTGTTGTGAGGGAGGAAAATATTATAAATGTAAGTGAGATGAAAATAAATAATATGCTTAATATAACACAAGTAATCAATAGAAGATAAAGAAAATCATCCCAGAGTCCCTTGGTGAACCTGACCTTTGATACCTCGACCACACTTACTTACTTCATCAGCAAGAGAGAGCTGCAAGGGATATCAATTAGTTATTACAAAGAGACAGCAGTACCTGAAGCAAAAGACCTGGTTCTCATTTAGCCTAAGGCCTTTTCCACTGCACTAACAGTGTAAATGAACTTACACAGTATGTGAAAATTGCAATTGCAGTTGTAGAACAGCAAAATGGGCTTTTGTATATATGTCAGCTGGATTCTCTCTATTTCCTGCTTTCCAACACATCTGCTATTGAGATGAGAATGGTCCTGAAGGACGTACTTGGTATGTATTAACAGTCCCAGTGTGATCTGGTTTTTTCACAATGACTGTTTCTGCTTGAAGTTGGGTCCAAAACAATAGCTGTCTAAATGGACGCCTTGCTTGAGTTTCATTCATGGAGGTCAAGATAATTAAATATATGGTTTGCTCAGCCAGTGAAAACTGAGAACAATGTGTATGATCTGTACAAACAAGTAAAAATTCTGTATTTAGAAGATATACATTTAAAACACTATGCTTCCTCAAATTCTGAACTGCTTATAAACAGGCTGTAGTACTAGCAGGATTTTTTGGTAAACTAAGTAACAATAAAATGAGGTTTTATTTATAAATGCAGTTTTTCCTGCAGCAATTGTCATCTTCCTGCCTTTAGCAACATCTTAGTAAAAAAGTCATTAAGACTAGTCCCAGGAGCAACTGTTGACCATCTCAGTAAAAACCTCCTTCCAATGTGATAGCCTTACCCATTCTCTTTTCTCCTTTCATCCATGGCTGGTCAATACTACATTCCAGTTGTTCAGGTTAAGCAATTATGAGTTGTTTTGGGGAAAAGCTGCATTTATTCTATGTTTTTTATTAATTTTTATTAATATACTCAATTACTTTGCATTTCAAAATTTAGCCTAAGCTTTACATGACATTATTAAGCTCCTGCAGAATCTTCCTGAAGAGTGAGCCAAACCATGCTTCTTTTTTTAGAGGAAGAAAGAAGTGCCAGAATCTTTACCCAGACCTGATTGCACTAATGTCTCCTTTTCCTCTCTGTTCTGCTTTTGTGATAGAGCTCAGGATCTTTTTAAGATTTGTTTTAATTTCCTTTGCAAAATCTAAGTCAGCTTGATCAGCTGAGTCAACTTTTGGCAACCCTTATTTTATTACTATATTTCCCAGCCTTTAATGTACAACTTTCTTTGCTGATCAGTCCCTTTCTTCACTCCCTGTAGGCACTCTACTTACTCCACATATCCTCTTTAAGGTGTTATTAATTGAGCATAAGATTACATATTTTTCATGTCTTGTGCAAAGTATTTTTGAAATCACAGAATTTAACACGTTTATTTAAAGCCAATATTATAGTTTAACAAATATGGATATCTATCAGCATATCTGCACAATCCATAGTGCACACCAGTTGGTGTCAAAGTAGTAATTAAATACAGCGCAAAAGCAAATCAGGTCCTCCAAATGTTAATCTCATTATCACCTTCTCAGCACTGCTTGCCAGAAAGTTAACAGCCGTTAAAGCTCTGCTGCTCATCCAATCAGAATATTAAATTAATCAGTATGGCCTGACACAAATATTGCCAGTGGTGTTAATCCTTTGCTTTGTACATAGCAAATGGGGAAATAAGCGGCTGTCTATGGAGCTCGATGCATTCCTATTAATATTTCAAATGTGCATCCCGCTTTGGAATGTTTTATGTCATGGTGTGCAATGAAAAGTTTCTCAGAGACTGGAAAATGCATCTCATGTCTGGTTCCCAAGCTCTTTTCCCTGCATTCCCCTAGTGCTGGTCATGGCTTTCTCTCTATTCTCTCTCTCTGTGCTGTCGTACGAATTCTTGGCAAATTTTTAAAAAATGTGCCAACAGTCTATGCTATCAGATATGATTAGATAGATGTACACAGACAGGCTCCAGCATTCAACAGGCATCTGTTCTTCTGAATCACAATATAACATTGTTCCTTTAAATGCATTTTGGGTATCACAAAATCTATATAGTCTTTTTTTTTTTTCTTTTTTGCTATAAGCAGACAAATGTGTGAAAACAGTGGCTGGAAGAATTCTCCTGTGTTGTAAATCTTAGCTAATGAAAGACGTCATGTTCTCAGAGACTTGGATACTGTTTGACTGAGGCCTTTGCCCTGCCTTTGTTATAATAGTTGCAGCTAAGCCATGATCCTGTCAGAATTAATCATATATAATAAAAAAAATATTAAATGTACAAAATTTCACCTTTCATGTGGATGCTTCTATTTATAAATAATGCACATCTATAAAGAGCATGTTTACAGCCTTCCAGAGTTACAACTGTGTGTGTACATCCAGATGTGTGTATGTGGATGGATGGATGGATGTACATGAGAATACACATATATGAGAGAACCGATATACATGTATGTCCATCTGTATAGAGCTACCTAAATATTTTTGTATGTGCATATCTATATAAACACAGAATATACATACATGCATATACTCATGCTGCAAGAAGAATAAATATTCATTGCTCATTTTAATAATTCATCATAATAAATATTTATATAACATACACAATGATGTGTTGTGGTATAAATGTTTCAGTGGCATGAGTTGGGGCTGAATACATTATTTATGAGTGACAAAGCCACAAGTAAGTCATGCAGGTCAGCAATGAAATCCTTCCACTTCACTCTCATGAATTTCTCACATAATATCAACAGAAGAGAACTATTTTTCAAAGGTATAGAACTGTAAAAAAATATTACTTCTGTTATTTTCCTGTATTTGTGTCCCTTGTTCTGACCAGAAAGAACTCAAAATTCCTGCAAACATGTACATAAATTTAAAATTTTTATTTTTTTTATTTTGGTAAAATTAAATGCCATTGTCATTCATTAACAGGGAGTAAAGACATCATTGAAACAAAGATGTTATTACACCCAAATTACCTATAATATTTTGAAAGTAGACCTGTGATTCTGATAAGAACAGGAGGAAGAGCACAGCCTGATACAAAGCAAAATATAACACAATGATAACTTTTCCAAGACTCAGAGTTGCACATTTGGTGTTTTTGTCAGGTGTAAGTGCTGGAAAAGCTCCATATGGAACAATATCTTCTTTGGTAGGATGATTTGCTTTTTCCTTACTTAACAGACAGTTTTCCGAAGCTGTTCAAAGGTGTGGAATATTCAAGCCAGTCTTAGAGGAGATGGATTAGTGGCAGGAAAAAAGACGAGACAGTCAAAGGTAACTGATAAATTGAAGAAGCCTGAGACAAATTTTATTTATAGTGTGGTTTCATAATTTATGATATGACTATACAATTTATCTCATTGCTATTGCTATTACTCGTGCAGTAATGTGCATTGGTTTGCATGTTTTTACCTCTGTCTTTTCACTAGTTTGGGTACAAGGTGCCTTTGTTTAAGTCTGTAAGATATTATAAAAAAATACAAAATGTATCCTTTCCTATACCATTTAATGCTGTGGTGATGACGGGAAATGACTGGTATTAATATAGATAATTCTGGATAAAAAGCATACTCGTCAAAAAGTGCTCAACCTAGGCAAATAAGCAAGTACAATTCTGAAAAATATAAGTGTGTGTGGATAGTTTCCATATAGATATTTTATTGTGATGGCCTGAAAAAAAAATTACTTTTTATTAGAATAGCATGGTACTAAAAGCTCCTCTGTGAATAATGCTTCTGTTTAATTTTTATATATATATATATATTTATATATACACACACATATACGTTCTAAAAAAAACCTTATTTTTATTACATGATCTTTTACCTCTGTTTTTTGGAAGAAGGAAAAGAGAAGGCACCAGGCAAAGTAACATTTTTCCACTACCACATTAGCAAACAACTGCTGATACCAATACCTTGCAACCCCCTGCAACATAATACCAGTATCTCTTCTTCCAAGCCCCTAAGCCTAACTGAGCATATTTTCATTAATTATAATTTGGAGGAGATGGAGAGTTTCTTTGAGGTGACAGACAAACAGCAGGATATCATGAATATGTATTGCATGTCTGAGAAAATAAATTAACAGGGGCCATCCACTCTGGTGACCCACTTAGGCTGTCATTGATGAGTGTGACAGGAAGGTTCTGTAAGAACTGAATTTGCATGACAGACTTTTCTCCTGATCAACTAATTTACCCTATGCATTTAGATTATTTTAAGCACTACACAGCAGTCAGATAATTAATCACTAAATCACCAATAGTGACATTAAGGTACAAGCAATACATTATTGCTGATTACCACTTAAAACTCTAGCTTGTCGGGCTTCAGCTCAAAAATTGGTGTAATCTTACACTGAGCAATGAAATATATCTTCTGATATATTCATAAA
>NW_009258947.1:4591675-4637410 GCF_000687185.1 Egretta garzetta
ACAAATGATGGACATTCTCACAGAGGTACGTGGTTGCTGCCAGTTATTAAGTTATTATTTTAAAAAGAAGTTCCATTAAGTTTAAGCGTTTAAAATGCCTGGAGTGGAAATGTTTGCGTGCATGCACACACATCTATATATATATAAATATACCTTTCTGTGGCTCAGATGCCTTCATACAAATGTGTGCATTTTCAGCCAAATAAATCTAAATATTAAAAGAATATAAATACTGAATTAGAATAAAATGGGTCTCTACAAATATAATAACATTACTGTGTGTGTTTATATGATGCAGCAGAAACATAAAGATAGCATCATCCTGTGTTGTAGATTTTTACTAATTCATATTAGCTTGATCCGATGCCTGTAGCAACTTACAAGAGTCTCTCAGTCACTTTCTTAGTGAGTTGAGTCTGGCCTTAAAGTTAAGCTATGAAGGCCAGATATAAACTGTTACATATTTTAACAAATGCATCAATGAATGCGTGTAAAAAAGGTCACCTGGTCTCTTAACAACTGAAAAATGAAGAACATTTTTTTTTTTCCTAGCAGACATACAAGACGTCCTCTACTCTAAAAACTCTTCAGCCATCCACAATCCTGTTAATCACATAGGGAATGCGCACAAAGAACCTATAATACTTTGTTTTGAAAATGGGCAGAAAACTCTTAGTGTTTGCTTGTTTTTGACTGACTTGAGGCTACACAGTTTTAATAACAGCACAAAGATCCAGCACAAAATTCCTTAGCCCAAGAGGCCTTTGACACTTAGTTGGAGGATAACACATTAGTGTTTAAGATCTGCTGCCTTTAATCATCTATGCTTACTTGCGGTCAAAGAAACAAGTCAGGTCTAGAAGGCTTATTTATCCTGAGGTGCACCTGGAGTATCACTTGTTTGCAGCTCCCTCACAGTGACGGGGAATTCATCAGTCCATGCACATGTCTTGGGCCCCTTTTGGAGACATCCACCTGTTGGGATGTAACAGACTGGGAAAATCATAATCCATTTGGTGGCCAAGGTAATTCTTGCTACATATAATTAATTAGTTTTCTTTCCCAAGCAACAGCCACCTCTGACTTTCTTTGGGCTTTTTTGTACATTTATTGAAGAGCATTGAACAGTACCGAGAAAGTCCCAGGAAGCAAAGTTGTGCAGCTAATATTTTTTATAAATCCACCTTGACTCCTATCACTTAGCAATTTCTTGTGAGCTGAGCAGCATTGTATCTTAAAGTCTTATTTTAGTGCCCAGCCAGCAGCTGAGTTTAAGTGACTAGAGTACAGTAAGAGGTGAGACCATTCGAGTCATCAGCTGAAGTACTCTGGAAACTTAGAAAATTGTGCAGGGTTGTCTTGCTCAGAAATGCTGGAAGGACAGCTATTCCCAATGCACTCCGCAGGCAACGAAACTTCTCCCAGAAGTCTCTTAAAATCTATGTTTAATAAATAAAGCAGTTGCTTTTTTGTGCCACCAGCAGAGAACAGGAAAGGCTGATGTCCTAGGAAACTGAGCCAGACACTTCAGCCTCTCTGCAGTACAAAGTCCATACCCTGGGCTACAGAGGTAAGCACACAAACAGTAATCACAGTCAGTTTGCTGATCTTATAGGAAATTCTCTACCTGTACCTACATTTGGAAAGTGGTTTACCTCAATGTGTGTCAGCAAGGCAAAGCTATTTCTATGCTTCTACTGTCTGTAACTAATTTTTACATGGTTATAGGAAGACTTTCCATTTCCTAAACCCCAAATTGTACCTATTGTCCTATCGTTAGAGTCCAAGGACACTTCATCTGAAGTTCAGATCAAAGCTGTTCTTCATAAATAGCTATGAAGATCAGAGACTGTGAAATAGCAGCAGGTTTTCCAGGCAGTGCTGAATCCCAAAAGGAGATAGAGATTGTGCGATCCTTAGCCCAATCTGACCAAATATATATTAGACCAAAAGCAACTCCAAATCCATCTATGAATAAGCTGAAGTTTGTCATCCTGGAAAATATTTGTTCACATCATGTATGTTACTGTGGCAACAAAAAAAAGTGGTTGAAACTGAGACATCTTGCAGAAAAAAATCCAAGATTAATTTCAGTGGAAAAGTGAGAAAGAAAATGTGAAACCAGAAATATAATCACAGGCTCATATGTAAGGGCTCGAAGGCAGATGATGGCTTTATCCCCTGCTCCAAATCCTGTATATGATGTGGTGTGCATTAAATATGCAGACAACGTATCAACAAATCTTTACTGGGAGGGGAGAATCCAGGATTCATGTCCCACATCTCATTTTGTGAACACAAGTCCATGTTTAAGCTTGTGGTCTCTCCCTGGACCTTCACAGTGGGTATGGAGGGTTTAGTGGGTATACAGCCACACCCTGCTCCCCCTTGCATTGCACCCAGAGTCACGTGCAGGCTCCAGTGCAGCAACGGCAAATTCAGTGCCCCTCACACCAGGTAGAATAACACCAGCTATCACTGAGAGCACAATATCTGTCCTGGCTCTACATCTTTTCCCCAGCAATAATACCATACAAATTCCCACAAGCTTGTCTCTTGAATGTCGGCCAGTCTATTAGCTGAAAGAAAGGAATTCCACATTTCCTGGAAAGAAGGAAAGAAAAAGGAATTCCCTGACAACCTTGTTTACTTAGATAAAATGCAGATATTGACATTTGTTCAAGGTTTGGAATGCTAGCATAAATCCTCCTATTTTAGCGGGATTAGTGGGCAGAGTGCTCATGTAATTCAAGAAATTTAATATGTACAATTCACTAGGTTTCAAAGTGAGGAAATGGGATGTGAGTCATTTTTAGAGAAGAGTGGTTTGTGAGCAGAGATATAAGAAAAGACCATGTAGCATGAGATATAATAGCAAGGAAGTCCTTTCATAATTTTTCTTTCTTTTTTTTTTCTCTTTATATTACATGATGCCTCAAAAAAGCAGTCTGTTCCTGGAAGGATATTAATTTTGACCAAGTAATTTTGAACAATGTCATCTTGGTAGAACATATTTTTTTATTATTCTGTTCAAATATATTTTTCTTGATTTATATATTTCCTAGAGGGTTGTCTGGATTTTCAAGACTCATCTAGAAGGAAAAGGGCTATGGCCACTAAACAACTTAATGAAATTCTTCCTGCAACTAACTTGCGTGGGGACAAAGACCCTTTGTAACCACCGTTTCTCATATTTAGGGTTTAAAAAACCACACACACAACAAAAAATGGTCTGTTTTCTGCTCATGAGTCAGTGTCTTTCATTTACAATCAACGGAAACACTGGATTTTTTACACCAAAGGTTTCAGGAAGAAAAGTAACTTTTCCATTTTCCAAACATTTCCAAACAAATGTACCAAACTGCAAGTGAAAAGACTTATTTGCATGCTTAACTTAATCATGTGAATAGGTCTGTTCAGTATGTGCATGCATGTTTGCAGAATGGAAGCCCAAAAGACCAATCTTAGTCCCAGTGGAATTAGGAAAGGCTTTACCAATTACTTCAGTAGAAGCAGGATCATGACTTTACATACGAATGAGAATTGATGGTTTAGAGACACGATTGTTTTCAGAGCAACTGTTTTGTACACTGCCAATTTGTCCAGCTCCCTATGGTCTGTTGCTGAGTCCCACGATTCCCTATCTTCACTGGGAAAGATGCGTACTGCTTCACCCTTACAAGAAGCTGTGAAATTAGCCATTCAGTTTGGGAAGCAAAGAGTAATTTCATAATTCTTAGCAGAAGAATTTTGCTTAATAATTGCTTAAAATGCTTAATAACTCAGTATTAAACTAGAACAGAACAAAGAACAAAGTGAGATTAACTTATAGTTGAACAGTAAAATGTCATGAATACACAGTCTGTGGGACAACTCCATCACCAAAGAATTATGTAGTATTTAGTAAACAATTATATTTAGAGAACAGTCGGCGGATGTAAGAGAGGAGGTACTATTTAATGAAATGCAACCATCCATTTATTTGGACTTTTAATTTTTCATAAGAAAGAGTTACAAATATAATTACTTTTAATCTGCAGTGAGAAGTACTCTAGTTGAACTTCCAAGTTTGCAAACACTCACCAACTCCTTTGCTTAGCTCATTCTCCACCCTCCTTTCTTGTCTCCTCCTGTTGGTCCCTTTTCCTTTCCCTGCAGCCAAAAAAAAAAAAAAAAAAGATGGTAAAAAAAAAAAGAGAAAGAAACTGCAGCAAAGAATGACCATGTAATTGCATAATCATACGAAAATTAGGCCAAGTTTTCAGACAAAAAATATAGACTCCAAACATTCCTTTGCCATGGTAAATCAGATTTTCTTTAGGTCCTCATAGATTGCTTTTCCACCCAGGATCAGGTCACACCCTTGCATTTCAAGGTCCATTCATTTGCTCCCCTAAGTCCTTTGCCATTTATGTTATCAGATCAGCAACAAAGTGATAAGCTTGCTGATCATGAATTTGGAAGAAATCACTCATTTTCTTTGGAAATACAAGATGGCTGAAGGGCTGTGAACGTGCTTAGCGAAAAGACAGAGGAACTATCTGTAAGCTTTTCTTAAGATGACCCATTAAGGGCAAATCTAACTGGGATTTCCCATCTTCATAAAATACGCAGTAGGTGTGTTTGTAATGAATCATGGAGACACAGATGACTACTGTAGGTGCAAAACCAGCCATCATCCTCCTGCCACCCTTTGCTTTTTTAGGGGATCATGGCAGAGAAATACTTTGAAATATTCTTCACCTTCATGTAAGTCTGTCTGCACTTTGTTCCCCTCCTTTTCTTCCCTTCCTCTGCAGCTACCATAATGGAAGCTTCCACGTTTTCTGCTTCCTCATCTGGATTTTCCCTCTTCTGCTTTTAAGGGTATCTCCTCTGTTCCCCCACCCCTTCAATCTGTGTGTCCTCAGTTTTCCTTTTCTTTGTGCTGCCAGCATCCTCCACCATCCATCCTGCTTGCTGTCCTCTTCATACGCCTGCAAGTAAATCCCCTCTCCTGGCAGCAGCCCTGGATTCCTCTCTCGGCTCTCTCTCACCATTTAGCAGCAAGGCACTGCCACCTGCAGAGAACAGCTTTGACAGTGACAACTGCATGGGAAATGGGAAACAGTAAAATCTGACTGCTGAAGGAACAGCAACTACCTAGATTTTGGAGGTTTTTACTTTGGATTAGGAATCAGTTCTCCTACATTTTCTTAAATCCACTCTAATACAAGGTAAAAGAAAGTGTGCCTGCTTCAGTGTCTAAACAGGATATGGTAGTGGAACATCCCTTGCAATACAAGCTTAAATTGTATTATATTAAAATGACAAAGTCTGACCAAGCTATGAATGGTTTACTGGACATTTAGTTTGACATCCAATCTGAACACAGGTGCACTGCTGTCTATTGCAAGTGGCAGTGCTTACCTATGTCAGTCTGATTTAACATCTAAGCTTCTTCAAAGGCACCAAGAAAGGAACCAAACAAGTTTGCGACCTGGTTTTAGGTACTGTCTTACCACTGAAAATCTATGTTAAGACATACTCAGAGCTATGCTGCTCTGTTGCTTTCAGGAGACAATAAGAAGCACTTCAGTTTGAAGAAATTTTCTTCTGTCCTTTTGGGCACCATTGGCAACTACAGGACCATTCAACTTTGGAGCCGGAAAATCTGTATTGATAAATTAAATGTGCTCTCTGGAACTGAAGGCAACTGAGAAGATCCCTGGCCAGTGCCAACTCCTGAACTGTACTCAAGCATTGTTTCTGAAAGTGTTCATTATCCTAGGCCAAGTGTTTGCCAGAGCTGTTATAAAAACAGAAGTTTAGACAATGGAATTATAGTCTTGGAAAGGATCCTTTGGCAATTTTTACTCTACTTGATGCAGCCTTTTATCATTTAACTCTTTGGAGCAAAATCTAGATGCCTCAGAAATGTTTGTTTCAGACTGATTTATTTCCTCTCTGGTGATATAAGGCTCTTCTCCAGACCAGCTTGTTCTGCTCGGACGTGCAGACAGGTCTGCATCTCCTTCTCCTCTGTGGCTCCCCTCTACTAGCACTTTGGTTTTCACTCTGAGACAGAAAGCACATTCCCTGTCAATGACTTCCAAAGAATGATAACCACTCCCTCCCCTTCCATCCTGTACTTTTGCAGATTCAATGCATCACAGATGCCAACTACTGCAGCTGAAGAGTTTGTTTAAGTGGGTGGACAACACATCGCCTGTACTGTGTACAACACCTTTGCCATGTCACGGCCTAGACCTGGGCTTGTTGCTGACTGTCCATCAATCACGTCTCTGAGAACTGATTAGGCACATCTGGATATGGAAGTGTTTGATGAGGAGGTAAGAGAGTAGATTTTACCAGTGATGGACAATTAATGGACAGGGTAAGGGTCAATGACAGCACTGAAGAAGCAGCCAGCTGTGTCTCCTCTTTTCTGAACAGTGAATGTCGTAGTACAACAGCTGTGGAGGGAGAAGACAACAACTTGTGGGGACTTAAACCACAAACTTCTTCAACTAGGCTTACAGAAATTTCACGGCAGACTGTAATCAAATGAAAATGCCTTGGTATCTGACATATTTATGAAACACCAGCATTTATCAAAATCTACAGTTTTATTTCACTGTCTCTGGATCGCTAAGAAATATTGAAAACCATTTGCTGTAGCTGAATTATTGCTCTAACTTAATTCCGTCTAAATTCATTTTCACCTATATCTTGCTTGTGAGATCTAGAGAAGTCCCCAGGTTAAAACTATTCTTGCTCTTATTGACCTCAAGCCTGACAGCCAGATTCACAAATAGAAACAGTAACATCCCTAAAACTTAAACACATGCAAAGTTAGTCTGCTTCCTTAATGGAACAGACTAAGTTACTCCAGAGGGCAAACTAGTCCTGTGTGTGTCTGAGAGATGGTTTCAGCTCCTGCAGAAACCTCTGTGACTTCAGGAAATGTGGAGTTAGTCATGGAACTATCATTCAAGGAGAAAAGAAAATGTGCATAAAGTAGGCTTTTAAAGTAAAATTTTAAAAGGAGAGACTTAAAAGCTTTCACTTTAATTCAGAGCTGCGAAAAAGATGTGGAGGAGAATCTTTGTTTCCATGCAGACCTGGCCTAGCAGCACAGTTATACATAGCATTTGTGCTGCCCTGTGGGAACTCTGCTATATGTTACATGCACAGTATTTTTCTCTCGCTCTCATTCTCGAGATAAGCTAAGGCTGAAGCAGCGTATAAATGCATACCTGGCAGGAGGCCAGGGCAGAGTCATTAACAGTGCTCTGGAAAAAGAAGTGTCATGTAATGTCTGATCAAGAATTATGCAGCTGCTGAAGATAAGTTTTTTTCCCCTTAAAAATCATGAGAAATGAGTAGAGAGTCCCGGAAGCTGGGTGACCCACCCTGTCCATCAGCGCAGAGGCAAACCCCCGTCTGCCGTTCTTATTGCTGCCACTGCACTATCTCACAAGTCCTCCTGCCCCGACAGCCATCGCACTGCGGTTCGGCTTGCACCCATTCAAGTAGCCTGGGTCATCCCAGCAGCCATTTGACGCGGTGTGTTCCTTTACAGGTGCACTGCCATAAATCACAAACAGGACCACGGAGGTTGGAGGGTTAGTATCAATATATAAGCAGCGTAAGCAAAAACAGGCTCAAACAAGAGTAAAAACTTTGGCCAGCTTTCTAAATTTATACCGAATGACAGATTTATGGAGTAGATTATAAACTATTCAAGGCAGGGACGATCCTTTTTTTCTCCAGTATTCCACATACTGAGACTGGAGCCTCCAGAGTATGAATAATTATGTCTATTATAAGGAACATTTTTATTTTTAAACATGAAAAACAACATTGTCAGCAAAGCATAAATATATCATTCGAGAAAGATGGCTCACCCACCCAATCTTTAGTAATGACAGAGGGGAAAAGGTCGGTTCTTAGGACTATACTGAACACATATCACCAAACCTACCATATCCAGTATGGCACTGGCATATAATGACTGTGTTTTCTTTCACTCTTTTCCTTTCATGTTCAGTGTTTTAGGGCTTTTCATCTCAGAGTTTCACTGCTATCTGTCTTTGTGTGCGGATGATACAGGGACTTTCCATATGCTCAGAATAACTTAAATAAACTCTTCAGCCATTTGAAATGTGGGTGTTACTGTTTAAGGGGAAAAAAAGAAGATGGAGGGGAAATGACAGATGTTTTTACTCAGCAGTGTGCTCCCATGATTTTAATAAAGATTTTTGATATATAAATAGTGCTTGCAAGGCTAAATATTTTTCATGTGGTATTCAGCTGTAGCTTTGTTGTTTTTTTTTTCAGAATGAATTTCAGCTGGAAAAAAATATGATACAGTATTAATATACATGTATATGTGTCTTTATGGTTCTATAAAAGTATATGGTTCTTTAAAATGAAAATAAAACCAGAGTAGGAATTAAATAACATTAAAATATTAGAAACTTGAACTATCTGAGCGTGTAAGCAACCATGTTTGCAAATATCCTTACAGACTCCATATGGTTCTAACAGTCAGATCACCCCCCAGTTTGAGACAGAAAAGTTAGTTTCTAGGTGGTACAAATCTAACCATAATGTCAGTCCCACGTAATCAGGTGTGCATTTAAATGTGTATCCTGAGAATGATTTTTTTTGTACAAGATGACTGAATATAGTCACAAAAATTGGGGTAGATTCACAGTTTACAAACTGTTTACTGGCACTATGTCATTTTCCTGAGCTCTATATAAACGGTACTTAAAAATGGGTCCAAGGGCTGGAAAACTGAACTGTTTTGAACTAAGGCTCACAGAAATCAACAGCCTTTTCTGTCTTTATTAATTCCTTGAAATTTGTATCAAGGCTGAAGATCTTGATTTAGCAGGGCCAATAGCCACAGACTTAAGACCATCCTTCTTCAGCACAACGTTTAATTTTAAACACATATCCAAAGCGCTTTGCCTAATTGAAACCTCATTAACTTCCAACTATATATGGAGATGTCATCATGATACCTTCCAACAAGCAGATGTGCACAAGACTTATTGAGATCCCTGAGAGAGAGGGGTGGCCTAAAATGAAGAAGACAAATTTTCATCTCCAGGCTCCAAGTCTTGCTCTAGAAGGGATCTTTTCTGCCTCTGGGTGAGTGTCTAGGTGTTTCTCCAGTTCTACACCCATGCTAATATACTATGGGTGGGGTTTGTGTCTTTTAACCATTGGTGCTATCAAAAGACGTAGCCCAGCCTTCTCCACCTTGATATGGCTGAAAGTCCCCATTACTTGCCTTGTACCGGTGCTAGGAGACATCGTTGCACAGTGAGCTGAGGAAGGGACTTGACCTGACGGAAAACTGACCACTTTTCTTTGATGGGTGAATTTTTAGCTGGGTGACGTCTCTGAGATTTTTTTCCAAACAGCCGAGAGAACTTCAGGCCAGGCAAAAGGGATTTGACAGGAACACACAGGCAGAAAAGGGGGAGGTCTGAACTACCCTTCCAGCCACATCCTCTGCTGTGAAAGTCAGCCCCCAGACTTTCAGCACAGTATGTTAGCTCTGGTGCAGCATGTGGATAGAACTGTGTCTGGACCAAAAATTTAGATGCAGACGCCTACATTGGTGTCTTTTCCCATCATATTTCCAATTCCAATATTAGCACAGGAAGACTGAGCTCAGTTCTGCCTGTACCTGCTAATGTACACCTACACAGAGCTTCTGTGCATCTGCTCTTTGTCTGGTAACTTGGGGAAAACTGTGTTACCTTATATGACAGGGAAACATATTCTGAGGCAAAATGCTTTCACAGCTTGTGAGGCTTACAAGCACTGAAGTAAGATTCACCAGTCAAGTATCTTGGATAACTATGCCAAAAATACGCATATAGTTTCCAATGAGAAAATTATTAAGATGCTGAGAAGAGAATGCTTGTATTTTAGTATCCTGCTCTGTTCAAAGACTGTGCATGTTTTAAAGAGGTTCATTTAGGCATGGGTCTCTGTCTCATTTTCATATGGTGAACTGGTTTTAATCCTTCATCAGAGAATACTGTACAATTATTGAATACACACGTAGCCAGCATGGCTCAGGGAAATTGATCTTTCAACAGTTTTGTTTAGTAACATGATTTAACGTGTGTTTATTTTAGGCCTGCTGATGCAATGCGTGGTGTATAATAAAGACTGTTAAGGAATCCTAGTCTAAATAAAATTCAGTCACAAAATAAAGAATACACACTACTACTGGTTTTGCTCAATTTGTGGATTGCTGCAAGCAGTATACTGCTAATGGTTCTGATTCATGTTAGGAATATTGTACGGACCTTTATTCTCCATCCTTATTATGTTTTTGGAATATTTATTTAAATAATTTAATTTTAGGTGGGAGTTTATATATCTTGAACAACTTTGTTACTAATATGCCACATTCAATACAGGGATCAAACGTCATTTTTTTCATTTACAAATGTGATATTGTTTCTGTTTAGAAAGGAAAACACATTGAAGTTATTATTGGAACCAGATTTCCCAAGTGCTTTTTAAATAAACTGTACAAGACACTTTGATCTAGTTAGCTGACTGATATCACAGTTCCATGCATATGTCCTTCCCAATTCTACTGAAACCTTATTACCATTTCAGTTCATGTGTTGTACTGCCAATGGGTTTGGTTGCTAGAAGTTAAAGCCAATAGCAAAGGGTCTGTAACCAAAAAAAAACCAAAAAACCAAAAGCTATCTAGCCGAAATATTTTACACAAATTCAATTCATAAAACCCAAAAGGAATTATTTTCCTTCCCTTTTTATCTAGCCTCTGTATATAACTATTGTTTAATTTGGGTGAGTGAGGTCAGTGGAATCATCATCCTTTAAAATATGATCATTCTGAGTCCAAGCTTTTGGAATCCGTCCTATGTTTCCAGCCCCCATACTACTGGCTTTAGGCTGTGGCGGAGAGGCGATTGCCAGCTGACGCGCGTGTTACCTCTGTGTGCATGGAAGGCTGGTGCAACATTTAGCCTGGTGATTTATCATTTGTGCACAATATCATGTCATGAAACACTCACCAACCTCCTGAAGAGAGTCAGAACAATATCTACCATAATGAAGTACAGTTCCAGTGGGCACCAAATTACATCTTAGATATTTTGTTACTTGTCCTTTATCAAGCAAATGTAAAATTGTAGTGGGGATACTGACAGACTCTATAATTCAGCTGTCTGCTGCTTTATCACAGCTCTCAGTAGGTCTCTAATGAATATTTCTGTATGCATGTTTCTGACTGATAATCAAACTAAGAACAAGTCCTAATTGGGTTTTCCAGTGCACAGAAAAGTGCCTATATTACATTGGCAGATATCCCAACTAGTGTTAAATTAAAAATACAAACATAACAGAGTTTCTTTTACTTTTTTTTTTTTGTAAATTGAGTAATTTTTTTGCTTGTTTGTTTGTTTTAAATGTGTGCAGAGTACAGACACTTATGCATAAAGCTACACAGTGCCCTAGAATAAGACGGCAATGAAGGGGTATGTTGCACCCAATGAAAGTACATAAATCAGTGACTATGGGTCTGATTCTCCATAGATCCACACCAAGGCAAACTGAAATGTCTTCAGTAGAAATGGTGGAAATGAGATGAAGGCTTACGTCTTTATCAGACTTATAGCGTAATAATGACTATTATTTGGGACCCAAATCTGCACACCATTCCCATTCAGGTAATTTTAATGCCATTAAGGATTTAGTTCTGACTTGCAGGCAAAATACATCTTTTTGTTAAGTGTACACAGCATGGGAGCCATTGGAAGTTACACCAACTCACAGACATGAAGACTAGTTAACCAATTTCCCCGTACATAATTTAAGCAACTCCTTTTAGCTTGCAGTGGAGAATTAGGTGAGTGACACAAGAAAAATCCACCCTCTATCATCTTATAGGTTGCCATGAATAAGATATCAGCATGCAGGAAAGTAAATGATGGTTGTATAGCCAGACGAGATATTCCTCTTTAATCAGTGAAGGAGATGTGATCAAGTGGTATCCAGTGACATATATACAGCACGTAACAGTTAGCCTTGCATATTTTGTATATGTTAGTTCAGAACCTGATCTCCACTGCATAAATCGCAGCTGGACTACTGTATATGGCTTCAGTTGCTTTAACCTGATTTTCTACCAGTATAACAATTCACAACCCAACAAGTTTCAGTTACTAGAACCATCAATGAAAGATTTTTCAATTTATTAGAATTACTTTTCCATAGTTTGTGGAGTCTAGTTTGCTCTGAATTAAAATATACATAGGAAAAAATGTTAATCCAAGAGAGATTGAAGAAGGATCCAACTGACATAAACAATTGGACAAGGTTATGGTTAAGGTATTTCATATGTAAGGGTAAAGTGATTTTTGGTAAGAAGACAGTTCAACACTTACAGTCCTAAATTATCTATAACCATAGACTGAAGGCAGCTAGATATCACAGAGAATAACATTAGGTAATGTTATACAGAGTACAAGATGCAATATAACACAACACAATAGAAATCATTTAATACTACAGTTGGGTCTTTAGCATGAGTTACTTGTAGCTTCCAATAATTCTGACAAATGATCCACTTGCAATTCAGTTGTTTCATTTTGTGTAAAGAATATTCCATACTTTACAGACCTTTATTCATCACTTTTCTAAAACTCTCTGCATAACATCTAGACATCAAAGTGGGAAGAACAGGTAGTAAAAGGGGAGATAAGTGATATTAGCAATATTAAAATAACAAGAAGGATCATAAGAAAAGGTAAGGTGCAGAGGCGGAAAAGCTGCAGTCTCTTTCATACAGACACAGTTTCTGGCACCTTTATGGACTTTTGCCAAAGACTCTCTCCCCATCTTCCCACCTTCCCCCCTACTCCACAGTCAGGGAGTCATTTTAGCTGGGGCACCAAGAGGTAATGTCAGCTACATGATTCGTGTGCGTGCTGCTGGCCCCTGCAAGCCTTAAAATGCTTTGTCTGTTTGAGCTTAAGTGAACTCCTGACCTTCTTCAAAGAGAGAACCAGAAATTTCTCATTATATCCTCCCATTCTGAACAAGGTGGAATTAATACACTGAGACAATGAATTAAAAAAGCTGTTTTTCAAGGCTAAATCATGCCTCCAGCAAAATGCAACAAGAAATAGATACAGAGCAAAGAATAGGTACTCTCTTTCATTCAGAGCAGAAATGAAAGTTTCATTTAGTTCTCAAGACATTTTTCCTCTTCCTGTGAATTATCTTTACTGGCCATGGCTGGAGGCAAGGTGCTGGATAAGGTGGAGTATTCATCTGGTAAATTTGAGCGTTCTTAATTTCATATGCCTGACTTCAGATGAAAGTGTTTTCTTAGAAAGGTTGTTTTCTAGACTTCCTAGACATGGGTTAGGTTTCAAACATATTAAAAGTCAGAATGATGATGAAAACAAGCAGGAACTAAGAAATGTATTAAAGATGTTGTGGATGCTGGAAATCTTCAATGTACTTTCTGCTTATATATTCGTAAATATATTTTTGATCCCAATCCCTGAGAGTTAGAGAAAGATCCTGCAGCTTTAGACTGCTATGTGTGCTAAGACAACCAATGTCTTGGTGTTCAAAACATGCCTTACCAGCCTTGAGGAGATGTATAAATTTGACTGGCAGAGGCCAGAACTCCTCACATCTGCTTCATGAAAGTAGTTCTTGAAGAGCAGATATCTAATTATTGTCAAATCCACTATGCAAGTTTGCAGTATCTGATCTTATGATTACAGACAGGTGCACTTAAAACAGAATACAGAAAATGTTTCTAATTCAATTTCACTGATGAGATAATCAGGACTGACTTTCTACTAAGGCCATGTACTCTGCAGCCTTGAACCTTTTTGTCTGTGCCACTAATGGCTGTTCCTACTTTTTTTATAAAGCAAACCATGAAACCCGTACTGGAATTGAAAGTATGTCATCATTATCTTCAGAAAAAGCAGACTGGGTGGGGAAAGTAAGTTAGTAATTATATGTAACTGGTGAAAGTGTGTCCTGGTAGGAAGCTGAAGAACTTCAAAGCTAGTTCATCCTAATAAAATGAAAGCCAGGCCTCATATCTAAGGTCCAGCCAGACACTTCTAAGGTCCAGAAGGGAATTATTAATTTTACAACCTTGTAGAGCAAATACAGTTTGATTGACACGGTTTTGTTCTCCTCCAAAAATTTTTCAAGGAAGAGTCAACCATAGATTATCTCATGGGACAATGACTTAAGGAAACTTTAATCTGTGTTGCCCTCTAATATTATCCACTTATTTGAAATAGTGCTGTTGCTATTTAAAACAGATGTAAAGAGTCTAGGGTGGATCTGGGATTTTAATCAAAAAGCTTCAAATAAGATTAGTCTCTTAAACAGTGAAATCACTGGAGCAGTTATTAATTATAAAGATAATACAATCTTCTTATGTTTTGAACAGCTACAGTGAAATTTGATATGAACTAACTCATCTGTATAAAATGCAACTGAATACTCCTCATCCAATTGATGAATCTTTCCATTGTTGTGGATCTAGGGACCACAACAGACAAAGAAACCCCCCTTTCTTATAAATTAAATATCTCTTACTGGTATTATTTATTTGACAGGAGCTCTAAGAGGATCCAGCTGAGAGAGGGTTCTTGTTCTTGATATGGTACATGTGTGTAACAAATCTTTTCACCTGATCTCTCTATGAGATGTAACCATTGCTACTCTGCCAAAACAATCTGTACACATGTGTACATCTGTAAGGTAAGATAAATGAATGGTTTATAAAATGTATAGCTATGCTTTTCTTTTGCAGCAGCCTGCACTGTGTGCATAAAGCAAGCATAGCTAGAAAAATCTTATTTGAGATTATTTTGAATTTTGTTTAAGACACATAACCAGCTAGATTTTCACTTATTCATCCCAATCATTCCCAAAACCTGAAGGTCATCACCCAGTCACACAGTGCAGATTACTACAATCGCATCCCTATGTTGTGCTAGCAACCCAGACACTCCCACTCCCATCTCCGATGTTTTTCTTTCCTGCCCGGGATAAGCATGTGGCTGACAATTTAACTTTGCTGTTGTTAGGGCAGGATTTTACAGCAGGGTGAGCCACCTTTCCTTGAGGGTATCCTGGTAACAGTGGATTGATTCATATCCCTGTGTTTCTTCCAGAGAAAACAGGGATAGGTAAGCAGTAGATTCAGTCCAAGGTATTGTAAATTTTCTTCAACGAGTTCGGCAATTTTTCTCTCTTTAATAGGGACATTTCTGTCAAGCATGAAAGTAGGAAAACAGCATTTGTGCTCATGAGAACTGAGGAAACGAATAAAAAACAGAGAGAAGACAGAAAGTGGGTGTGCAGCAGAGTCCTGAGGCATTTTTTGCTCCAAGATTTATGCCATCCAGTGCTGTCACTGCTCTTTCACCCTGTTCCTTGCCTGTAAGATCAAAAAACACCCCAAACTCTCTCTGGTTTTGTTGAAGTGAAATTTTAGCAAAGTTGAGAATAATCCTGACCTGGAGAAGGAAATAGGGAGCCTTGCTCCCTTCAAGTCCTTTATGCAACACCTTGACAAATTAAACAATTTATTGCATAAGTACAAGGACAAATTAAAATTGGCATCTCTTTCAGTGATGTGCTTGTGACTCAAAAGAAAAACTACAAGTAGAAAAGAGAAAAATCGAAGAATAAGACCAGTTGAAAAATGTACGGAGACCCTTGAAGCAATCGTTCCTTGCCTTCCTAATTCTCTTATAATTGTTTACTGTGTCACAGGGACAGTGGATTTGATTTTGGTAAGACCAGAACAGTTTCTTGCAGCCCTTAGGAACAGGACAATCCGTTTTATGGCAGGCTACACAATCTTAGCCTCAAGGCTTCGCTTCACCAGTGAAATCAGTTTATCTGATTTTTCCAGGGGTTTCACAATTTGTTGCCAGGCTGTGGTACCTTCGCTATAGCCGGTTTTTCCTAGTCAAGCTGACTTTGACAAACGTGTGCTTTTTGATAACACAGCTGTGGAATTATCACATTTTTCTAGATATTTTCTTGACTTCTGAGAGGTGGCAACTTCTCATCAGAAAAATGGCATCCTGGCATAAATTGTGGGTTATAGAGCAAAAATAATTTCAGCTAGTAATAAAGAAATAATAAAAATCTCTTAGCCAGGAGCATATCTCTATATGTTTTATATGATTTTAAACCCTGATTCCTAGCAAGGAAATCTGACCCTGCATAGATTCCAGCTCCTTTTCAATACCGGTTGTCACTGCTGTTTAAAGTACTTCAAAGTGTAATGAAATGAACTGAGTTCAAATGCACTCCAACATATCTTTGAAGCAATAATCAGACGTGCCTAAGTATCAATACTAAGTTGAAACTTAATACAGATGATGTATTACACCATGTCTTTGTACAGATGATAGATATTATCAAGGGAACTGCTTATTTTTATGTACAATACTTCGATTTACAGGCAAAACTGGCTCTTGCAGGGGATTTCCACTAAAATGCATTCATAATTTGTTTGCGAAATTAGAATAAGTTTATATAGCCAACATGGCAGAGCATATAATCTGTAAGGACATCTTCCATTTATAGGCAGATTATGCCACCTTTACCTTTATTGATTTGAACAAGCACACTCAAGCAGCGAGAACAATACTTGGTATGGATGAGGCCCTGGAATAGGTCAAAGATAACTATATTAGATGCCTCAGAGAAGCAAAGGAAAATGTTTTAAATATTAACAAGGGACTGAGGTAGATCTGTATTCTTTCAGATGAGATGGAGGCAGGGAGTTTAACCTTGTAATTGTATGACTCTGTGTAAACTACGTAGAGACTCATTGAAGGGCTTTGCAATTGCTCGTTCTCTCAGTTTGATATAACTTTAATCCCAAACCCAAAGAAGAGCTGTGAGAAGTATGGAAGTGCTTTTCCAGAAAATGAGCAAATGGATCTTCATCCGTCAGCACACCAGGGAGTATAGTGGTTTTCATGTTACAGTTTTAGACATCAGCTAAATTACTGTTTTAATCTCCCTCAATTCCTCCTGCAGCCAGTGCAGAGAAAGATGGGTTTGGTCTCAGCTCTGGAGTGCTCCATAGAAGTATCTAGCTTTCTCTTTTGGCTAAAGAGGAAAAACAATATTAAAATAACTGTTGTGAAATGCTCCTAAGGCATCAAAAATAGGCAACTAAAATAAGAAGCATCAGCCAATATTGCAGTAGATATTTGTATTTCGTATATATATATATATATTTTATAATAATTCTATGAAAACATCAGATCAATGTTCAGCAATAGCCAGATAAACTCTAAACAAATGTTAGAAATTATTGGGAGAGAAATAGCAAAGCAGAGAATAAGTCTAGAGTATGGCTACAGCTACGAGTACTTTTTGAACTACTGGTTCCTTTGACTCAAAAAGTATATAGTTTAACTGAAAAAGGTTCAGAAAAGGACCAAAAAAATAATGCACTGGCTTCTGTATAAGGAAAGACTAAGTGGACTAAGACATATGAGGAAAAGAAAGAAATGGCTAAAGGAGGAATATGAGAGAAGAAATATAAAATCACGAGTGGCCTGGAGATATTCAATATAGAATAGTTGCTTTCCATTTTTGTCAAAGAAAAAAAGAAAGCTAGTTAGCATCAAATAAAACTTGTAGATTTTATACACAAAACTAACAAAAAAAAAAGGTTGTTCATCTCACATTGTATAAGCTTCCTTGCTACAGTATGTTGTGGCTGCTGAAAAACTAAAAAAGGGGATTAAAAAATACCTGCATAAATTAAAAGAAGCAATAGCTTTTGGAAATTGTTAAATACAAAGACACCTTTTCCTCTGGAGGTCCCTGAGCCCTAAATCACTGTGGATGCATTGCTACATCTAGGCAGATGCTTTTGTCCCTTTTCTCTAAATACTATCAAATAGATCACTCTAGGAGGCTTGATTCTCCTGCAGAGGTCAATATCTCCTGTTACATTCAGTCTTGCGGGAGCAAGCCCATTGTGAATTAGATTGCTATTCTCTTTCATTTCATGGCATCACATACTTGGAGCTGTTTGGGTTCTGCCAGTTTAACAACACAATTTTCAGTGATTTCCTTTTTCCGTCTTGTTTTGCAACCTTGCTTAACTGTGAGACTAATGGATATGTTTAACTTTGGAATAAATTAAAATTGATGACCTTAGCTGGCAAGAGAACAATGAGCTCGCATGAGGTGACGACATTTGAAATCAGAGATTAGGCGCTTTGCTGAAGTTCAAGAGACACGGAGTTCCAATTGCAACTTGAAGTAACGCTTGGCTTCAGTGGTGGTGGGTGTCCTGGTTTCGGCTGGGATAGAGCTAATTTTCTTCATACTAGCTAGCATAGTGCTGTGTTTTGGATTTAGTACCAGAAGAATGTTGATAACACACTGATGTTTTCAGCTGTTGCCAAGTAGTGCTAAGACTACTCAAGGACTTTTTGAGCTTCTCCTGCTCGGCCAGGTGCATAACAAGCTGGGAGTACAGCACAGCTAGCACAGCTAACCCAAACTGACCAAAGGGCTATTCCATACCATATAACGTCATGCTTGGGGGGGGTGTTAGTTCGGTCGGTCGGTCGCGGGGAGACTGCTCGGGGCTCGGGGACTCCTCGCGGCTCGGGACGGGCTGGGCATCGGTCGGTGGGTGGTGAGCAATTGCCTTGTGCCTCATTCGTTTTGTATATTCTGTATATTCTGTTATCATTCTCATTATTACTATTATTATTATTTTCTCTTATTAAACTGTCTTTATCTCAGCCCTCGGCTCTAACCTTTTATTTTCTTTCCGATTCTCTCCCCCATCCCACTGAGGGAGGGGGGGGAGTGAGCGAGCGGCTGCGTGGTGCTGAGTTGCCAGCCGGGTTAAACCACGACAGTGGGGCAAGGAAACCAATGTAGTTGGGAATTTCTATAGGAAAGTACATTCACTTGAGCCGCAGGACAGGCACTTTTCAATGGACTTCTGCTTCTAACACTGAAGGTGTAAAAAAAATGGATGGGTGGGGGTGTTTTTGTTCATTTGTGTATGAGTGTAATTAAAATTACTCACTTTTACTGGCAAATTTAGCAATGATTTAAACAGAACTGAGTATGGATAATAGTGATGAGATTCCTATCGCTAACCATGGTTGCTCAGAGCATAGCTAGCAAAACGTGAGTAAGTCACCTGAGGCTGCTGAAATGGTAATTGGAGATTGAGTCAACACAATAAATGGATCCCAAGACATGGTACATCTTACCCTAAAATAGACACTTATACATGGATGAGTTGAATGCTGTCCCAAACCCATTGCCTGCAAAAGTATCTTCGGGTGACTGACTACCTCTGGAGTATGTTCCCACATTATAGATACAAAATAAGGTGACCATAAATACTGCCTCGGGTTTCCAAGTTTACACATTATAATTACTGCATCAATTACTTGTGTAAGGATATTTTCACTGAAGTCAGATGTGCCATTTAACCTGTCAAACACTACAGGTTTTAAAGATGCTTAAAATCCTGTGATACCTTCTGGGGTGTGACTGTTTAATTTAGTTATGTTTTTTAGAAATTATTCTGAGATACTTCTTTATTTACAGCAATTAGTTATATGTTTTAGACGATAGTAAAATTGCTTTAAAATTCTGCTGTAAACAAACTTCCATTTAATTTTCAAATATTAAAAGTTATCAGCCAAATTCCCAGCTAACTTAACTAGCAATTCTTTATTGATTTCATAAGGATATACTCAATTAACACCAATGACTCTGAAGAAAAGCATCTGAGGATGGCGTACTCTCACACAGTTGGATGTTATTATTCTAATTGGTGAATTCTTTGACCACATTACACCTTTTGTGTTTGCACTTAAAACAGCAGAAGTACTTCAAAATCTTCCCAGTGACTGGGTTACAACAATATCTTATTAGTTAAAAATATTATATCCTGTGACCTCAGGTTTGTTCAGAACTGGCCCACAGACTCTTTTTGTAAAAAAGTCTGTAAAAAAAAACCCTATTAACACCCTGTAAAATTAGCTGGGCACAACTGAGTATTTAATTTTGTAAGCTCCTATGCTTTTTGCATCCTTATGGCAAAGTTACAAATTTGCAATGGGGAAATTAATCATTTTCAGATTGGTTCTTTGAGTTCATTTTCATCATCTCACCAGCAGAAATAAGTGGTCTAGAGGAAGAAGGGTTGAAACATGATTCTTCCTTGAGTGGCTGGAGAATCACTGCTCTCTAAAACCTACAGGTGTGGATCTATTTCAGTCAGGATCTCAGAAGAAATTGCACGGCATTTCTGTACTGTTTTTAATTTCTGAGTTTCATAACCATTTTAACAACTCAAAGTAAAATGAAGCTTTTTTCCTGCAAATAATTCATTTTGTACCAGTTCTTAAGGCATGCAGAATCATAATGTCACAGCCTCATGTGCCGTCATCTCCCCAGTAGAATCCCCCACTGCAGTTTTCTAACAATTCTTTTCATTACTTTATGGTAGGATTCAGTGAAATTGTAATACCAAAATATTTATCTGTTCATCTAGTGAATTACCTGCTTGTGACAAATTCATGTTTATGATCAATTTCCTAATGTTTTGTCCACTTGCTTTAAATTATAAAGGCCTTGTTTTAAAAGTCTTTAAAACTATGAATTTCACAGTTTTCTTGGAAAGTTATTAGAATGAACACAAGAAAAGGGGGAGTACATTCACCATTCAGGAGCTGTTACCTGACAGCTTTTCTCTGTGCTTGTCATGCAGGATTTAGACTTTTTTAATTCTCCACTTTTATTCATTCAGTAGTAAACTCATTCATAGCATCCCCTGATGGTGCAGTAAGATGTACTAAAAGGGCTTTAAACACAAGGGTATATCAGAAAACAGATGAGGACAAGCCTTTAAAACATGAAGCAAAAGCTTTTGCATATCTTCAATAGGTGTGGCTTGCATCCTTGAACCATCTGAGAATGAACATAAGAAAGGAGAACTACCAAACACTTGAGAGAGGATGCTACCAGTTGTTCTTTTGTTGTTGTTGTTCAGTCATTTTTAACTTATAATTTGACCCAAAGCTTAAGGTGAAATTTTATTTCTTCCAGCACTGACACTTAAACAGCATCTGTACTATGTGTGGGTAATGTAAAAGGTTTTTGTAAGTAAATATACTATCTGTTCATTAACTTTCTTTTAGTCCTGAGTAATTAAGACAGTTACTTCCCCTGGCCAACAGAAAATAGCTTGTGTCAGAGAATAATTGTTCTGTACAGAAAAAAAAAAAAAAAAGAGAACTTGTTCTTGGCTCTGGCTGGGGTGAATTTCCAGATAAATTGTAATTGGGGTGTCCTCATTCAGGTCAAGAAGAAATAAGCTGTTAATGATAGAAGAGCTTAGACAGAAGAACCACAGCAGTCAGATGATAGCCTTCAAGCCAACCTTAATCTCAATTCGACCCTGGAACTAAATTTTGCCTGAATTTAATCATTGTGTCAATAAAAAGACAGTGAACTGTCACAGTATCTCCCATACCTGACTATGCACAAACACTTCCAGCACCACCATATTTGTACAGCAGGACACCCAGCCATGTAGGAATAAGAATGTTTTGCATTTAAGTGCAGACTGTAATAGACTGCATAGTGACATGCCCTCCATCCTCTGAGTTCTCCACGTAGATCAGGACTATAGTACATAAAGATAAATACAATGCCAAAGATAAATACATCTGCCATAACCAAATACAGATATTTGAATTGACTGTAAAAAAGTTGGTATAAATTATTAAATTACTATCATTAATAATCTCATCATTTACTTGAAAGATTCCCCATGGTTTCTGGTACAATCTTGCAATGTATACCCATTGAAAGTTTTATATAAGGTACTGGGGTACTCCTATATGATTTGAACATCCAGCGTGGTAACAATTTAATATGTGGAATCATCTCAGATACAAGAGGAAGAAACTCTGTCTCTTATTAAACCATCTCGTACAGCTGAGAGAAGAACCAAATACTATCTGGTGTGGGGTTTCTGTTGACGTACTTCTATCCCTACCTACTTGGTGAAGTGAAACAGATACAATACCATGATAGCATCAAACTTAAGAATTATGCAAGATGTAGGGCCTGTGACTTCCTAACTATTCCTTTAGTGCTTGTGAAGTACAAAAAGGAGGGGAAACTTCTTTACTGAGTCCATCTTGAAAGCTAATATTTCTCCCACCCCAGTTAAATGGACTGCAAATATGCACAGGTGTGTAACCTGTGAATAGGGTTGACTGAGCTGGTGAAGGGTGTGATGGGAGTGTAGTATGTATGTTACTGTTAGCCCAAGCCAAGGAATGTCAACAATATACAAGATATTGCAGAGGCTGCAAGTTAATAAAGAGTTACAAGGTGGCCTTGTGTAAAAAAGCTGCCTTATCTTTTTTTTCTTTGCTGCAGAGTGTGGATACCATTTGCATATCATCTGTATTGATTAACTACTAAATTATCTTTATCTATTGATAGTGGAAGCAATAACTTTACTGTCAGAGAGGGGCTACTTCTCAGACATCTTTTTTCTTCAGAATATTTTTAAATGAAAGAGCTCTTTTACATCGTAACTAGAAAAATGCACTGAAATAGATGAACAGTCTTTTAAAAATTAACAGTGTGACCCAGCCCAAAATAAGAGTGAGCAAAATTAAACTCCAGTGTAATGATATGTGATTATACACATGAATAGTGCCAAATTGAATGGTTCTCATGTAAAGTTATTCACCTGCTTAATCTTGAAAGTATCTTTTAATTTTAAATCTGACTTTAAACTTTGCAGAGTTCTCAACTTCTGTTCTGCCTGAAACTGCAGATGTGATATAATTACTGAATGGAGAACTTCCTTGATACGTTTAAAATTATTGCAGAGCATAGTTTGATTTCAGAGTAAATTGAATAATAATTATGAAACAATGTGTTGCCATTTTTAAGAAAAGTTTTCAGAGTAATTTATTCAAGTGTCTTTCAGCATTTCACTGAAATACAGAGCAGGGATTATCTGGAGGTAAAGAAGGTGTTTCTCATTCAGTTTTTATCTGATCTAGATAACTGCGTCCAAAGCTACTCAGTAAGCTTTGCATTTTAGAATTATTAATTTTCATCAGTAAGTTATTTTTGTTAACATTTTATTCATCTCTTGATGATATATGGGCCATATAAATAAAGGCAGATACACACTTCTCTTTAAAGACCTTGCATCTCTCCCTCCCTATTTTGACCTACTTGTCCTTCAAAATATGAGAGCTGATTATATGATTAGGATGCCTGAAAGGGACTTGAAAGAACTGCATTTCTTCTGTTTTGCTCATGTTGCTTGTGCGACCACGAACATTTCCTTCATTCCCTTTGTGTATCAGGTCTCCAACTGAAAAACCCAAACAGCAGGTGCGCTCTCACCTCATCTCTGTTTTTTTTCTGCCTACTTGGGATATAAGTACTTTGGGGAATTTTTCAGAAAAGGAACAGTGGCTGGTCACAGTTTGCACAGTTGAGTAGAATAGTCCGTAGATAAACAAAAATAAAGCTAGAAGGGATCATCTACTCTGCATATATCACTGATTTCAGATCGCTGAGCATTTACCAGCTGCAGTTATGGTTTCGACAGACTGAGCTGAATTCTAAACATACTTGAGAAGATGCTCTCTTGTCCTGTCATCCTCCAAAAAACAAACTCTGCACCAAAGGTTAAGCAAAGGAAAAGCTTTTCCTTTCCTCATGGACAAACAACAAAAGCCCTAATATAATAGGGTAACAACCTGGTTTGATTTCATTTATTTATTTAATGAATAAGGAGAATGTTGTGTAAATCAATCAAACCTTTGCAGCACAAACGCTAAGTAGTAACAGCTCCTTAAGCCCCCTTTCCACTGTTGAATTCAACTTGAGGAAAATTTTTATTATTATTTAAAAAAATGATCACAAAGCTCAAATTAATATTAACATAGAAAAAACATTTTGCCTTTGTGTTGTCCTAAGACTGTACTCAATTGCCAACGTTATTAACAATCAGAGATTACGTTTTCTTTCAATTCCCTCACCTCCTTGGGGGTATTAACCAACCAGATACACAACAGCTCATATCTCAAGCTTAAATTTTAACTCTAGATAAGATCCTCAAGACACTATTATAAGTATCAAAATATATAATAATTAACAATGCTGTTGGGGCTTTCTCTGCTTCAGTTTTTCCTTTCTTTCTCTGTTTCAGTATTTGGTCAAAGTCTGTTTTGTAGTCTTTCATTTGTGACAGATTGCTCTAATTTTGTGTGTCCGGATCCTGTTAGCCCTGTTTATGTTTAGCCTATTCAAACTTTTCTCTTCTACCAAAAGATATTTCCTTTGTTCTGGATAGTTGAAAATGCTATGTCTTTTGGATGGAAATCTCTGGTGGGCTGCTTGGATCTTGAGGGAAAAAAGCCTTTTGTCTTAGCCCTTGCAGAAAGACTAGTTTAAAGTCAGCATGAAAGTAATCCGCTCCTTTCTTTGCTTTCCTCTTGTTTCTTCTTTCCCAAAGAATCACTGCTTTTGACAAAGAATCTAAATGTGTTTCCTTCTTTGATTTATACCTACTACCTGTCAACACCTTTTATTCATCATCAAACAATCTCCCTTCACTCAATTTCTAGACTATTCTGCATTTGTGTTTTCAAATTGGCTGCTGATGAAATAGGAGGAGAACTTCCTCTGATGGGACCTCACCATCCCTGTTTGTGTATTCCCTCTCACCTTGTGGAGCACTAATATTACACCCCAGAGAGCTACACTTTTGCTGCTGCTGTGGCCCACGTGGTATCAATAAACCTCAGGTACACATCTGACCAGGTTATCAGAGTTGCACTCTGTGGTCAAAGGCTTGAATTGTTCAGGAAGTCTAATTTGGTGCAGAATGTTGTCAAGATGTGGCCCATGTTGTTGCATTTGTGTTGATTGCTCCACACTAGGTACTTAGAGTTTGAGGTATTTCCTTGGTACCTACAAAAGCATATTTAGGCTGCCAGTGGGTGAACTTAGAGAGGAACAAAAAGGTGCCCAACACCCAAATCACCTGGAAATGAAAGTAATGAAAGCCCTTCAGGGACTATCTTGAGCCTTGACTGTATGAGATTGGGAAAGGTGCTATGACTCCACTTTTTGACACCGGTAAATATAATCTAAAGGTAATAAATGGAATCAGATTTCACCAGAGACAATAGGTTCACCCTTGGATTTATTTTAATGTGTTTTTTTCAGAAACAGAGCCTGTACAGTTCTGAGAGAAAGATTTCTCCAATTAAGAAGCTAACAACTGGGTTAAATCGGTTCAGTTATGAGTAATCTTGTAAGTTTCCCTCAGAACAAAGGTTTAATGTAAACTGTCTTCTGGGTTGAACATCCAGCTAAAACATGCTTGAAGTAAGTAATAAATAAACAAAATTTTGACTTCAAAAAGCTGAAAGTAAGGATTAATAGGGAACAGATAAATGATGCCTTTGTAGATATGATACTTCCACCTTATATGTTGCAACTAACTGACAACTATGTGTTGAGATTTGAGGGTCTTTTTCCTTTCTTTTTTTTTGGTCTTTTTTTTTTTCCCTTTTTTTTTTTTTCTTTAAGAGGGAAGAAAAGATTTGGGTTGGCTCTGATCCCGTTGCCATGAGGTAGCTGGAGCCCAGCCATCTGTCACAGCTGCTGCTTGCCGTCACTGCCACTCTAATTGACAATGAACCCAGAACCCTGTAATAATTGGGGCTGTGCTGGGACTTGGGCAGGTAATGGCACCCTTTTAGCATCCAGCAGTCCCCATCTGCGTGCCAGCCCTGCCTCCCTCCCCGGGAGCAGGAGCGCGGTGGCCCCGCAGAGCAGCTTCCCAGGTGGGCAGGGATGGCCGCACCCGGGAAGCGTTAGGAAGGCCTAAGGGAAGTCATGCCCACACTGAAACTGAAAACCTCCTCAAACTCACTGGAAGATTTTAATCCTGCTGCCAAGGCACACACACAACATCTGCCATTCAGCCCCTTTTTTTTTTATATTAAAAGAAAAAGAGAAAAAAGTAACTTCCAATATTGAGCAGTTTATGAACTGTCCCGGTCATGGCTTCTTTACTAAATCACCTCTCAATAATATTTCAGATTGAATGCTCTGGGTTTTTTCCCCATCACAATCACTAGAGACAGCAAAAGCTTTTGCGCACAAGGTACGTAATTCTGTCATTTAGAAGACATCTTTACAGCAAGACTTTCTTCAAGGTTTAGGCATTTTGAGGGAGCAAAGCCAAATCCTCACCATTTTTCTTGACTGCAAGGCATTGGAAAAGTCAGTCTTTCCCTTGTGCTGTGTGTGTAACCTTGGTCCCAAAATATTTCATCCAGGCACTTCTCTGTCCCCTACAGGCGCTAGTCTGCAGAGTATGAACGGCTGATTTGCAAGTTTTCTGTTATTTGATAGTATTTGGGGAGCTGCTGCCTTCTTAAGTGGAAGTAACTCAGGTTTCCACAGCAGGTGCATGCATGTTGTAAAATAAAGGTCTACTCTTAAATTTAAATTTTACAGACCTTTGGGCCTCATCTAGAACATAATGAAGTAAATAGAAATAAGTCAGTTTACTCCAGAGATTCAGTCTAATATCATAGGGTAGTTTATGGCCTAAGGAAACATTCTGGGGCTAAATCTCTTCTTTCTTCAATGCCTTCACAATCCTGTATGAATTAAGATATGTATGGATGTCAGGACTAGGTCCAGAAATTCTGACTAGCCTAGAAGGATTGATGATATCAGTTACTTCATAGAAAGTACCTTTTGTTTTTAAAAGTATTATGTAAAGTTTTAGTGATTTCTTATTCCAGGTAAGTGCTTCCAGACCAGGCCAGGCCAACTGGCCAGTCAGCCTGGCAGCCTGTCTCCAATGGGAGCACTGTCCTATGCTGCAAGGCAGCCCTTGCTGTCCGCATGACTTTGGATTTTGTCATACATTGCTTTAGCGTAATTTGGACACTACTCCTCTACTTCTTTTTTTCATCATTATTATTTAAAAAATAGCATTTCCAGTTTTATTATCTTGCTTTTTGCCCTTTTGTGCCCGAAACAGAAGCTCAATATGCTTTCAGTTCCTTTGCAAAAATAAACTTTGCAGAGAATTTAACCCATGTAATTTTTAATATTATTGATAGGTTTATTATTGGGAAGATCTGTCTGAGCTTGTGCAAAACTGATTTACCAGCTCTTGTCTTCAGATGTGTGATTTTTTCTCCACTTTTGACAGAGTGGTGTGGAGTGATGTTGTACTAACACTAAGTAAATTACTCCAAGGGCAGCTTGTAGCAGAGAAATACAGTGTAAGGGATTTCAGTGTTTTCAATCCCTGAACCACATATCAGCAAAACTTCACCTGAAAAATTAATGAAACTGTGAGCTGAGTGGTGGGAATTGTTGAAATGAGAAACACATTACGCATGAGTTGTTAAGTAGATGGAGATGCAGTTACTGTACACTTGTCTCCTAAATACAAGAAAAGACATTTAAGCCTTGGCGTACAAGGAAAGACAGGAAGTATTTCCAATAAAATATGTAATTAGTCAAAATTCATGTGGTTAGAAAATGTTGCTGATGTGTGAATTTTTCCTACAAAAAATAAATGATCATGAAGAGAAACTGAGCGTGCATAGACATCCACATGCACGCACAAGAAAGGCCAGAAGGATGTTTCTGAACCTGACATGAAATGCTTAAATCATTTTGTCGGGCCTCTGTCTAGTCAGTTTTCTATAGCACAATATTAGACTTGCAGATATCAGTGGATTTCTACATCGTACATGTTTCTCAGAGAATTAATTGTAAAGCAGCAGATGCTGCAATAATTTAAGCAAATTTATTGCAGGACATAAAATAATTTGGCAGGAAAATGATAACTTCAAAACTTTTGTTTCTACTACATTGGCTAGCTTCATTTTAGCTCAGTTTATTTTATTAGCCTGGTTTACAGTGTGGTTTCGAAAGCAATGAACTTAACTGATTTGCGAAAACTGTGGCAGTGTCACCTCTCAGCAGAATGAATGAATGAATGAATGTAACGCGCAACAGCCTGCAGTGGCATGCAAGGACATCTAAAGCTCTAAATGCTTGTCAAATTGGGGTTGAGATACGTTTCTTAATTTTACTTAAGGAAGTATATTAAAACCAGATAAATGGAGGACAAGTGAAAAGGGAAGAGCAGAGGGATCCTGCCTCCCTTTGCGAACGGGCAGCAGCCTAGCATTCCAGCCAGCCTGCAAGAGCCTGTGCGGGCACGTCTGCTCTTCAGCTGTGTGCATGGGACACAGAGTTAGATACATTTCCTGAAACTTACGGGCTAGAGATTTATGTGGCACGGAGTTTAATTGCCCAGTGTTTCCCTAAGTTTAGAGCTGTGTTTTCTAATGCACCTCCTATGGGTTACTTGTGAATAGAATCCCAGCACTGGAGGCAGTTATTCAAAGTAAAAGGCTTGGCCATGGTCCAGCATCTAAAAAGAGAGAGATTGAGGCAGAACTCATCTTGGATTCCAAAGGTGTTACTCCAGATTTATAGGAGTGTAACTGAAAGCGGGGGGAAGTTCGTTGTCTATTATGTCAAAGACATAAGGTCTTTCAGACAATGGGCTATAGATACCCGGCAAAATGCACTCATATGTTTTGCATCCTATTCATTGAATTTCTTCGCTTGGAAAGTTTCATAACTTTAAATGCAATGCTCACATATTGTAGGGGAGCTTGGAATATCTAAAAAAGAATCTGTGGGAAAGTTTTGTATCAATTTTCACACAAAAATCTGTCCAGAGATTGAGATAAGCGATCCACAGTTACACACAGGACTTCAACAGTATTTGTAGACCAAGTTTAATTGTCAAATAAAGCAGTCTTGCTGTTCTCTTTATATTCTATATGCAAAATGAAACACATCTCTTGCTTCTAGCTGGAGTGACAACTTCATGCATCTTAACAAGTCATCCCATAATGAAAGATGAACACCTCTGTATTCATGGTAAGAAACTTGGCTGTTAGGTTTGAGGTGTATGACACTTTATGGCTGACACTATGCATTCTCTGAGGGTGAAGCACAGCTTCTGCAAAGTCTTTATGTCTTGATATACTGTATCTGTTGAATATCAGCTTTTTCAAGGTAGACTGTCAAGGTTCTGTGCTCCTTTCGATACTTGTTTGCTTTTAACATGCTTTTCAGTTTAGGAATTGAAGCTTTGACTTTCTGTGAAAGGGGGGGTTCCCTGAGGCACTTGAGTTGCTGTACCTTTCTATCCTTGCTTACCACTACAGCAGCAACTACTTAGCTCACACAATTCACAGCGGAACATCTTTCACAATGAAACCCGAAGTTTCATTAGCATATTGTTGCCTCTTCTAGATCTTTATTAAAGAGAAAAAATATCACTGCATCTAACACGGAGTCTCGCCATATCGTCACAGCAAATACCTGCTGGTTGATTACCAGGCTTTGTTACTTTCCTCTTTTATGTCTTCCCAAGCTACACAGCTCGTTCTCATGTCAGTTACACAGATTTCTCTGGCACTGCCAGAACAAAAAGGAACCAAGATACGAAACTGGGTTGGTTTTTTGCCATGCACAGGCAGTCCTTCAGCCATGCCTGACAGAGGCTTGCCCATCTTCTGGGCAGTGGCTGAAGAGAATGGTTAGGAGTAGGAACAGGTAACTGTGTTGGATTAACCATGAGTGCCAGTCTCCAGAAGCAATTTCTCATGAGGACTGTCTTTAAGAATAGTTAGGGTGAAATTTCCCAGAGCTACTCAGGTATTTAGCAATGCAATTCTTATTAAAGTCTACAGAACCTTTATTCTTGATTAACAGGGAACACTTGTATAATCTTTCTTTGTCATTTGAACGCTGAGTGGATTGAACTCTGTCACAATATTTTCCTCCCTGAGACATACTTTTTACTACTGATAAATGTCAAAATGGCAATATTCTTTCTTTATAAAGCAATTGTAAGGTTGACTTTCTCGGGAAAGCTCCTTCTGCTGTGGTCACAGAGCTTTGAAAAACTGTCTGCTAAGCATCATTAAGGTACTCAGCTACTGTAACTTGCAAACCTGTTCCACCTGAAGTAAAAAAACCCATCCTGGTCTAGAAAATACAAGTGCTAAAAAATGTAAAAGTCACCTTCAGAACTAACCAAAACCTTCCTATAATTTTTCTACTCACCAGTAAAGAGGTCTAAGCTGCTCCTGACCTGAGAGTGGGGGAGAGATACAGAGAAAGGGTATAAAAAGTGAGGTCCCAGGCACAGTTAATGAATCCTTCAGTCAGGTTTAGTGTTCTGGCTGAAGTGATGACCATAGTGTGGGGTGGGAGACTAGGATTCAGCGGCGCTCCGCTTGCTAATTGTATCCACCACCTGCTGCACTTTGACTTTTGGCTCAGCGGTAGCTGCAGAAGCTAATCCACTCAAGAAAAGTGAGGGAAAGCACACTTTTATGCTGGTTGAAAGGTAGCTAAAAGGCAACCAGAGGTATCCATCAGTATTAAAGAGAAAAAGTTTGTCACTAAGTCATGAAGTGACAGAGTCCTGACTGATACAGACTTCTGCTCTTGAGCTCCCACTTACACCGTGCAAATGTGCTTGAGCAGTCATGGTTTGACCTCTAACACTTAATACCACTACAGATACTCATCTAACTGAACAAGAAACCTGTCTGGGAAATGCCCATTTAGGTATTTTAGAATAAGAGTTATTTTTTTGATTAGGCACCTGTGCCTAACATCCCTGTACAATTAGTTTCTAAAAGGAGAGCTCAACTAGTCCACAGAAGAAATGCTGAGAAAAATGTTGATGTCTGGGCCCCACCTCACTAGGATTAGGTGATGGCTAAGTGGGGTTACGATGGTTAAATAAAGTTTTGCAGTTCTAAAGTTTGAACTCGGGAGGGAAAAGTAATGGTGAGGTAGTTAAATCTCTTTGTTCTTCTAGCTCTTTTTTCAGATCCTTCAGACTGACTCCTGAAGTCTGTCTGTGTTTTGTCATGTAAGTATTTGCACTGTAAAATAAATGGGGACTGTTTAACATTCCCTTCTAAAAATGTGTGTGTGTGTGTTCAGCTCCATTAACAATAGGGTTGTACGCTGGGCAGGAGAGACCCTGACCCCAGGAAATTATTGCCTAGCTGCTGTAATGGCAATTGCTTATCTCTTATTTAAATAATCAAGTTAAACACCAAACAAATCTTCTAAACTCTGTTTTTTGTTAAGCTCAGAGAAATAGTGGGGAGAATGAAGCACAAATCCTGCACAGGAATGGTTACAAAAAAAATCCCCCAAACCCTCCAATATCCTGCTGGCAAGCTATATAGTCCTTCCAAAAAAATATTAATATTTTAAAAACAGCAAACCAATTATAAACATGAGATGTCCCTATCCTCCAAATGCCTGAAAGGCTAGATTGCTATCTATGTAAGATTAGCAGGAAATTTAAATTATTATTTATTGTGGGCAAGAAATTAGTTTAGGATAAAAGCACTTCCATTTTGAAACAGCAGGGTGAAATTGGAATTTGTCTGTTAATTAAACCACCACAGTTTCACAGCAAAGATTTTACTACCTTTTTAGTTTTGACCTTCTAGTAACTAAACTCATTTTATCTGCATCTGGGTGACCATGTAATACACCACAGCACTGGTGTACCACCAGATCTCATTCACTAGTGAACACAACACATTCCCTATCATATAATAGTTTAAGAACCCACAAATTATATAATAAAAATATTTCATGTTGTTGGACTTCTAAGACCAATAAAACAGTTAAGCAGCACTAACAGTATCAGTAAAGTCAACTGTTAGTACAGGTTTCCTTTTTATTAAAATAGTCATAGGATAAAATCAGTGTATACAGTAACCATGTGCTGCGATCAGTATCTCAAATGACTATGAAGTTCTTACAACAGGGTAATTAGGGTTTTGAATGTGATCTGAATAGGGTAAGTTGACACCAAATTACATTCTGATGGTCAAAGAGATGTGATGCTATCTCCTTTACAAAGAATTAAGTAACACTCTGATGTTTATGTGCCCATCTGAAAGAAGCCCCATAAAGGGGAATAAATGCTTTTACATTCTTGATACTCTTGAGACTCTTCTTTCACTCAATGAAATAAATCCTGATTGTCCCCTCAGTATTGTTATTTTATAATTATATTGTTAATACATTTTGAAAATAGAAAATCAATTTTGCTATCAGAACTGAAGAAACGCAATGCATAATTTGAGGGCTTTTTAGTGGCTGCCATACCATCTTAGATCTCAGAAGTTCCTGGACCATTTCTTAATCTGTTACAGATTTTTTTCTAGTGTACAGCCAAAATCAGAAAGTTTTTTAGCTGTCTAATTCCTATTTGTTTAATACTCAGGAGAATCAGTGGAAAGAAGAAGCCTGTAGGATCCTGGCTTTGGTGTTTGTCTTTGAGGTTAAGACAACCACCTGCAGAACAGGAATGCTTCTGTAATTTTTCCTAATGGTCAGGATCTAAGACATAACATTGCTGCAGCAGACAGCTAACTTAGAAGAGGAAAACAAATGGACACTTACAGGTAAGGTGAATATTTAAACAAAGCCGTAAAAGTTAAGATGGAAGACCCACATAAGTCAATCTACTGTGCGACTGAAACAACTCACCAAAGTCCCAGACAATAATCCATGCAGCCTGGTGTCCACAGCTACTCCATGCTGTACAACCCTAAACTTGCTGTGCACCTCCTCGTGTTGTCTACGTTCTCCTAAGTGCCCATATTTATGCATTCACACCTATGTGGCAACCTGCACAGACAGGCATCCACCACTCCCTCAGGTTTCACCTTCTGTGATTGAGACTATGGCTAACATCACTGACTGTGTGCGGGAAAATTTCCTGGATCACTACCTATCGCACCAGTACTGGAAGCAGGCAACTGATTCTGTGATCTTTCCAGCCTGAAAACATAGAAATTTAGACAAGATATACATGAAAACAATACCAACTAATAAGTGATATTCCAAACAAGAGTGCTCTGTAGCTATCCATGATAAGAATGAAAATGAGAAATTACATCCTGATGAAAGGAGGAAGAAGATTTGGAGCTCTTGATATGACCTATACATATATTACAAGACCTGGAATCCCTCCATACAAGTTAAAATCCTTCTCATCTGATTTTCCTGTGTTTCCGTTTCTCATACTTCTAGTTGTAGAGCTTTTCTAACAATGGGCTGTTTTGCAAGAGGATGATACTTCTAATATCTTCCTTTCTCCTTAGACACTCAGTGGAGAGAGTCAGATACCTAAACTCTGTGGTTCAGTTTACTTCTGCCAGTCTAATGGGCATCATTGCATGCCGTCTAAAACCAATGAAGAATTGAAAATATGTGTTCAAAGAGGAAGAGAAGAGAAAGGAGTTTTCATATGTTTTAATAGCAAGTATATGATTTTTTCTGGAATCTGTGTGAATGGGGCAGAAGGAAAGAGAGAGGTGAGAGGTAGCCTGAAATTACAAATTTTTCAAAAAAAGTTGCCAGTAAAACAGGAAAAGGGGTGGAAGAAGATGAAAATAAGATGCTCAGGTTTTGCAATGCATACTCTAGTTGCAGTAAGAGATGAGATAGCTGTGAGAAAATACTGAGGAGCCAGCATAAATGTCATGAGTAAGACCTCACTGTCTGGAAGGAACCAGTATGAACAAAAAGGTAAGGCAGTATCACCTGAGGAACAGTGGGGACAACGAGAAGAGAAGGAAGAAGATTCAATAAATGTGATGTTAAGTAGGAAAAAGCCTTAAAAGGTACTTACTTCACAAAGAGCTACTTAAGAGGAGCTGGGAAGTGAACTCAGGAGAGGGACTGAATATAATCATAATGGAAAAGACTGTTTTACAGGTAGATAATAAGAAACTTTTTACTTTTATAAAGACAAATTCAGTATAGTGCATAGATTAGAATCAAGGCTAGAGAGGAATGAGGAAGGAGTCAGAGAGCATCATGTTGTGTCCTTGGGCAGAGATAGCCCATTCTCAGAGAGGACAGAGAGAGAGGGACAAGGGACAAGGAGAGGTGAGTTAGGTGCAGCAATGACAAAGAGCCCAACAAGGCGCAGATAGGGAAGGAATAGATAAAGGAAGTGGTTGATAATGTGTCAGGACTGAGGAAAAAAGAAGGAAGTTTGAACTGAGAAACAAGGAGGAAGGTTTGAGCTGAGGCATTTGGGAATGGCACTGGAAACTGATTAGGATGTGGTAAAAAGAAGTAAATAACAAAGGCACAGATAAGCTGTGCATGAGCCTGTCGGTTCTAGTTTTGAGACACCAGCAAGATCTTAGACTAAGGAAAGAAAAACTGAAAGTTGTAAAGAGCTTTTGAAAACAAGAGTTGGGAGAGGACACAAACAAAACCTGAAGAGCTACTCTGGATGACACAGGAGATGAAATTATAAAAGTTGTATTCATAAAAAGTATTAGAGTATGGAAATTTTCTCCAGAGCATTCAGCAGTTCAAGAGTAGGAATAGGCAGTGCCCACATAACTAAGAAAAAGAGCAAAGCAATGAATAGCAAGGTGGATCAAAAGGCCCATATGGTCAGACGAAGACTGGGGAAGAGCTCTGGGCAGTAGCACCTCAGGAGCTGGAGTATTGGGTGGGCAGAAGTTAAGCTTAGAACAGGTTAAACTGGGAATGATTGACAGTCTGAAAAACAAGTTTGGCAAGTGAATAGAGAGGCAGAGCATGAGAGCACCAGAATTAGGACTGGGCAAGGAAAACTCTACAATGGAAAAACCAGAGTACATCAGAGACCAGGTCTTCATACAGAGTAGGAGGTGAGCAAGCTAAAAAGCATATCTACTTTCAGGGAGACAAATTATGTAAAATATGGTTTAATTTTGAGAAGTCCATTTAAACTGAGCAGTTCTGCAGCACACGGGTTTCCTCACATGCCTTCATACTTCCCAGAATTTCCAGAAATCTTTTCTCCATTTTGGAGAGTTATGATGACTGCCTCCCCAGTTACCCTTAATGTATGTAATCACCCTGTAGTGCCCTTCATGTAACTTGGCATAAAGTATATTTGAAAACCTATCACAAATAGGCCAGTTTGAAATGATGCTGTACTGCACAAAAATTAGTTCTCCTGCCCTTTGGCTGCTGAACAAGAAAATTGATTTTTGTGCATTATGCAATGAATTTAAATGGTATATTTGAAACAGCTTTGTAAACATAGGGCTTTGTAAACAGAGAGACTGGAGGGAATCAAACATAACCAAAAGCAATAGAAACTATTCTGCCAACCTCTTAAATCATTTTTTACTGACTGTTGCCCATCATGACAGTGGACTGATGTGCAGGCTTGTCTTTGTGTTTTATGTGTTCATTAGAAACTCTGCATCAAAATGCAACTGGTCACTGCTACAGCTTCCATTCCCCATGACGGCTTTTAAAGGTGCTTCTGGTTACAGTACTTAGGTCGTATATGTATAGCAAGTGCTTTTGAAAAGGCAAATTCCTGTGCTGTCATCCAAGCAATCAAAACAGTCTTTGTTTGCAGAACGGTGGAAGATGGAGGCAAGGGGAGAGAAGAGGGGGAGATGTTTGATGAACCAGTGGCTGCCATTCACTGGCATGGCCGCCGCCTTCCCGCCTCTTACCGGCTGCCCCTCAAGCTGTGTGTAAAAATCCAGTGTTCAACATAGGGCAACAAATTCAAAGAATGTGGACCCAGCCCCAGCGCTAATGTGTTTCCTGGCCAGCACATCTCCTCCTTGCTCTGCTGCCTGCACAAAGCCCCCCGGAGCACTCACAGGGAATGGTGGGAGACCAATCACCGGTGCCACACCATCGAGGATAACAAATTAAACACTAATGTGTTTGCTAGAGGCTTAGTTGCAGGGCTGAGATGTCAGATAGGGTAACCCCTCTGCTCTGTGACCTTTGCTTCTTTTACTGGGGATGGGTGCAGAGAGGTTAAAGAACAAATACTCTGCTTTTGATCAGCAGAGCAACACTGTTCTCCAGCCCAGCCACCTGATGGGGAAAGAAAACTGTTCAAGCTTTCTACCTTCTCCATGGCAATATGCTGAATGCTTCTGCAGCACAGGCATTATTTTTCAAATGGGTTTAAGATCCTCTGCCACTAGGAGCAGCCTTTTTGCACTGCATGGTTTTATGTCTTGCAAAGATGACTCTACCTATGTGAAGTCAGAGTAGGGTTTTTTCCTCTGAAAATAAGTAAGAAATTATGTATTTATTAGCAATTTTTCTGACTGAAATTTTCTCCTACAAGCACCAGCTTCTCTCTCACTAAGCAAAGCAAATAAGCTATTAATTCTCTGTTTTTCCTCAGGGTATGTGTATGAACAGCAGTTGTAGAAGCTCATCAAGCTGCTATTTGCTCCTGATGGAACCAGAATCTCTGATGAATGTTTCATTATTATTTTCATCCAAAAAGGAAAAAAAAAAAAAAATCATTTCCAGGAGAGTTTACACTCCTTTAAATGACAGTGTTAGAACCCTCCTTTTGCAGGTGTGTCTAGGTTTCAGTTCATCTCTTCTCCAATATAACCTTTTTGAAGACTGGTACCAAACATTGTGGAGTAGAAGACCAGGTGACTGGCTCACAGCCTAAAGTCCCCACTTTCGGTACTGAAGTGTGCCAAAGGCCTCAGCTAGAACAGCAAATTGCTTCCCACATGAAGACAGGTCTCCATTACCCAGAACAGATCAATTGCTCTCAGGGTGACTGATGAAGCTGAGGTGAAAGTACAAAAAACAGAATGATGCTAGCTCAATATTTTATTTTTGGTAATGAAAGTGATCTATTGCTGTTTAACTAGTAATTCCAAGAACATCAACACAGAAGACAGGGTAAAAAATGTTGGTTACAACATTGTTTATGTAGCCAGATTTCAAGATGAAACTAACTGCATGTAGTTCGCAAAACATTGGCATTTCATCATCTTTTATTTATGGAATTCATTAAAATGTGAGACACTAATATACCACGCACTAAAAAGAAATCCTATAAACTATTCTCCTCCGTATCATCAAACCCATCAACCATACGGTAGTAGATGGCTTGGAGGAACACCTCATATTCCAGTGATGAGCCCCTTCATCCCTTGCGGATGGTGCATGTGCCTCAGCAATTGTTTTTCAGAGAAGCCATTTGTTTCAGTGGCACATCAGGACAAGCCAAGTAGAGCTGCAAGTAAGCAGCGGGGAGAGAATTCACCACCTGCATTTTGGCTGTTACATTTTAGATGTAGTATTTATTTTTATAAGCCCCTGGGGGAACAACTCTCCCAGATGCACAGTATCTGCATAATCATCCAATTTTAGAGAGATTAAATATTCATATCAGGCTTCTTGAGTTGTGGTAATGTCCCTCTGGGGTTCTGAGGATCCAGGAAGAGTTTTGCCAGAGCATAATGATCGGTGTCTGTTGTTCAGACTGTCAGGGTTAGTGTCTCCCCATCACAACCTGTTTAAAGGCAAGGTCTTCTTGTGAACTCTTGAGAATGGTGGCTTTTTCCCCCCATATAATGAGGCAAGATGTTATGGATTCCATAACACAAGGTAGTTCAAGGATGACCTGACCTGCATGAAGGCTTTTGGTACACCTGTACACTGAGGTTTATTGTTTGTCTGTTTAGTTTAGAACCATCTAGCAACATAACTATCTCAGATGAGGCCAAGATGAATAACAGGTCAAGATCATGGATATGATTAAACTAATTAGAGTAACATCTTTCAAAAAATGATTCTAGGACTTCTCTATTCCTTTTTTTGCTTGCTTGTTCATTTGTTACAATATTAGAATACTGAATGCAATTCAATTTTGGTCAATTAAATTGGTGATGAATATCTTTAATGAAAAGAAAACAAAATTACACTCTATCCCAATTATAAGTCCTGAAAGTTCTTTGGGTCGGTTAATTGGTTACATGATGTAATGTGTCTAAACGTTGTCCTTGCTGTGGTTGACAATTTCAAAGTTCTCAGGGCCCAGAGAACAGCATGTTTTTACACAACTGTGAAAAGAAAGCTTGCTGAAAAACTACCACCACCTTTCTTTGCAGTTGTGACTACAACCCATTTACCGTGTTGGCTTCTCAAAATCCAAGCATTTTAAAGGGCATGCATGGTTGTTTTTCCATTTGTTGTCATTATCGGCAATGACAAAAGATTTAGCAGACATCACCTTGTTTGCATCCAAAGGATGGATGTGCCTCTCCAAATTCAGGTGCATGAAAGGCAGGTGTGTACATGACAACTAGTTGTCTACAGTCTCTCTACAGTTAATAAAGAGGAGGTAGCATTATTCAGCAAAAATCCTTTTGCCTTAAAAAAAGTATCTAAAATAGTTATGATGAATTCTTCTCCAAAAGTGTTTTCTTCCCATTGCATGTGAAGAAATGTAAGTTGACTATCTCAGATATAGACATCTACATTATAAACATTTATAGTTAGGTCAAATGAATTACATCTTCTATGTTACAGGCTATTTTTTAGAAAATGTGGATGATTTAGAATCTGCTTTTATTATTTATGAAATTAACGCAGAAAGGGAGGGGGAGAGAGGCATCCCAGAGTGGCCAATTTATAGGGTAACTAATCTCGGCTGTGTATGGATAGGCATCACATCCAATTGATATTCAGACATTCAAGTTTTATAAGCTTCATCTAAAGAGAATACCTCCATCACTCAAATGTCTGCATACTGGGCATATGGCATAGTCTCAGAAGAGTGGATTTTTTAGCACTAAAGAGTAAGTTTGCAAACTTCTAAAAAATAATATTTTAAATTGGCTAATCAAACACATTGCAATGCAAAATAAAATTATTCACATAGAAATGGTTCTGGACAGTCAACAAATTATTTAAATAAATAGTGGGATTTCACGGAAGTGTTGGTATGTTTATACATTCAGTAAAATACTTTTTGTAATTACTAGAAAATGCTGCAATGTCTCAGACTTGGATGCCTAAAGCTAATCAACTAATTCATGTCTGAAATTAAAATAGGTTTGGGTTTTTTTTAAAATGCTGACTATACGCAGATACCACCAAAGCTTTTAAGAACACTTTTGAAAACCAAGCCAATTCATTAAGTTCCTGTGTAGCAGTCCTTAGCTAACAAATTTGGGGAAGCTGTGAAAAAAATGTCATGCTAAAATTTAGTAAACTTACATGCTAAACATCGGGTAGCAGCTTAAAATGCTGTGCAATTGTCTTTGTATTTTGCTGTATATTAATTTCATAGATTGACAAAATACTGCAGGTTATGATGCAAAATAGGAAACTGCTGTTTTCTTGTTAGATAGACTTTCACCAATTCCACATGATGTGATGCTGCTTGTCTTGCCAGTTCAACACAAAAGGAAACCAGCAGATGGAAGCAATGAAAAGCAGAATCTTTTTCTGTGCTCCTTGGCAGTGCAGTTTACTGACTTTCCAAATGTATAATATACATTACCGCATCTTCCATGCCTTCCGTGCTGATGGATGTTGGATGCCATGTCCTTCATTTCAGGACAAGGAGGAAAGAAGCAAAAAACTGAAGTGGACAACTGAAAATAGGACATACTGATTCTATTTCTACAAGTCAAAATCAGATGTTTCAGCTGCCATACTTTATATGTAATTAAACTTAGTATAATTACAAACTACTAAGATAGCTACTTTGCTCTGAATATGCAGAGGCAAAACCTCCTTTGGGAGAAACTAGCTTAATTCCACTGAAGTGAAAGGACTTGAGTTCCTGGCCCACTCTTAAAAACTGAGCTGGAATGGCAGGCTCTTTTCTGCTAAACAGTTGCCATTGTTTGAGACTCATGTGCTTATGTAAATTTTTTATTAACATGAGTCACTAAGACAGCCAAATGCAGTGAATGAAATAGGTTTGGTGAAATCTGTTTTTCAAAGAAATCTACTTAGAAATTTTTAAAATAAAAACAAATGAGTTTTTATAATGTATATGTTAAGTGTTTAAGCTCTGAGACAGATCACTAGATAAAAACAAGCCCAGTTTCAATGACCACTGTGAAAATGTAGATTTTAATAATAAATTAAGTGAGAATTAGAGAAAGAAGAGAAACAGAAAGTTTACTCTGAAATTTTTAAGGGCAGCAGGCTAGTGGAACAGAAGACAGACTATTTCAATGTTATACTCTATTTTCAGTCTAAGTGTAATTAAAATCTTCAGTGTGAGTGCTCAGTTATGACATCTATATTTTACTGGTAGCAAGTAAAACTGTTCAGGAAGAGTTTAACAAATGTTTGAAATTTATTTGAAATTCATTAACACATTTCCACCAGCTGGGACGTAGCCATGTCTGCTTTCAGTCTCACACCAAAAGCATGTTATATTGCTCCGACTTTTATATGGGAAGCTGAATTTGTAATAATTTGGAACATATCAAAGATTGGAAAGTATTCAAGCCCCAGTGGCAATGAGATGAGACTTCATGCACTGGTTGCATTTAGAGGGGAATGGGAGAAACTGAGCAATGGGTTTATTCTGCTCTGGATCTCTTCTTTCTAATATGCTCTGTTGTACCTCATTTCCGCAGAAGCCTTGTGATCAGTCTCCCTAACCACTATCCCGTCTTCCTTCACCCCAGGCTAAAACAAGTTGTATATTACAGCCCTGTTTATTTTTAGAAGGACTCAGAGTCCTGTCTATTCTGGTTTTGTTTTCCTTCTACTTTCACACTCCAATAAACCTAACCCACTTTCAACACACTAAGACAATTCAGCCTATCCATACAAGGACAGTGTATTTTAATATCATATATGCTTGTACTCATTTTTTCAAATGGCCCATATGTAGTCAAATCTTGAGAAAAGTAAACCAGCTTTGTTGTCTTGGTCTATACCAAATTCCACAAACACAACAGAACCCAGAACAGCAGCAAAACCTCAAATTGTTTTGTCTGAAAATGGATATTAATGTGCAATACAATTTTTTAATTTACAGAATGTTGGAGACTTTTTTGATAGTATTTTCAAGAGCAATGCATTTCAAAAGTCTTCTGAACAAGTCTACATCCTGATAATTTCCTTGAGGAAAGCTTTGGTTTTGTTGTTGTTGTCGTTGTTGCTGTCATTGTAACCAGGTTGCTATACCTTTGAGGGAAAAAAAAATCTTTCTTAAGTAGAGCTTACAAAAGGCTACCCAAACAGAGCTGTCCTCAGGAAATCCAAAGGACTGTGCATATACACAGTGTTATGCTTGCATGGAGTGTAAAGAAGGTGGATGTGGGAATAGACCTAGCAGTAGGAGGAAACTGTCATTATGGAAAACATTATGCACTTCACAGAGGGGAAAACATTCGTGGTGATCCAGACTCACCTTTCCCAAGTCCTTCTATGTCTCTTTCAATACCTGTGTCTTCTGACACCTCTACATGATCTCAACTTATGTCCTTGCCAGACACCTCTCATGAAGGTCGTTCAAATCCCCTGTATTCCCTCTCTCTCTCAGTCCTATTTTCAACTCACTGTCCCTGTCCTGTTGGCCCATGGCTGCTACCACCATACGACACTTGAAGCTGTGTCTTCAGCATTGCCCAATTCTAGGAATGAGAAACAGTCCCTCTTTATATATTTCTACAACACGTTTTTCTCTCCCTGCCTGTTTCCCCAACAGTTCTTTAGGGAATGTTTTTAATGTCAAGTAACACACTAAAAAAGTTTCTCAGCAATTTAATCAAATCATTGATAGTTTGTACTTGCAAAGAGTTGAAAAAAGATATTTCCCCAGAGTTTAATGACAAGGAATTTGCAAAACCTTTAAAAATCCTTTTCCAATCTGGAATAAAATTTTCCCAGAAAATTGATTTACAGTAATTAGTAGTGAGGCAACATAAATAATTTATGGGGAATCTATTTTGTTCTGGATTAGCTGGCAAGTACGACAGGCATGAGTGGCTGAAAACTTTCTGACAGTCTCAAACTCTGTCCCAGATATTCTCTGTCACAGCATCAAGGATGTATTGACATTCAAAGGTACATGTTCAGGGTACTTAAAAATGGAAAGTGAAAGAAAATAAACCCATAGAAAAGCATCTCATGCACCAACAAGAACAAGGTGGCATGATCACATGGTATATCCCAGAGGTGGCTGTCGGGAAAACTATGACTGACTTTACAAGCACTGGACCTATAACAAAACAATGGTAGTGTTTTATTTTAATTATGGGTATGAATGTGTTTCATTTATACTTTCAGTGGCTTCAGTCTCATATTGGTCACTAGGGCCGTAAGATATGTAGTATGGCTTATAATACACAGTGTTCTTTGTTGCTTTTGGAGTAATCAGAAGGTTGCTCATACAGTGTATTATGGAAATGGGTATGGTAATCCTACTGTTACATTACCAAAAAACGTGGTGAGTGCTGTTTAAAATACATCATGTTTTGTACTGCTGTGTTACTGGGACTCCTGAAGCAGACAAGATTAAACTCCAAAGCAAATGCTTCAACAAGAGCAGCACGCAATGTGGGCTCTCCATCGCCTCAGCTGATGTGCTGCCGTACCTCTTGGCACCAAGAGAGCGCCACACAGAGGAAACGATCCAGACCATTCACTTTAGAAACCTAAGTCAGATGCAGCAACACTTGAAATGTAGTTCCTTCACCTCAGCAGGGCTGCTGAAATTGTCTAAATTTTATGACTAGGTTCCAAACCCAAAAAACTTTATAGTAGTAGTTGTAAAGGAAATTTGGTCTGTTCCTGAAGTGGTTATTAAAAATCAGCTCCAGGAAACTGTATTGTTGCTCTTCTCTTGGGATCAAGCAATTCTCCATTGGAAAGGCTTTCCTGTAGAACTGCTTGTTACTGGTTTTACAGTACACCCCTAACGCGGATTTCACAATATGGTACTCTGGGGTGTTTCTGGTTACGAGTCCTTGGAGTATTCCTACATTTTCCTTGCAAAGAAAACAAGCGCTTAAGTGAAACCAAGGCATGCCTCGTGCTGGCTGAAGACCTAACCACCAGGCACCAGACCTGTGGTCCTTCCTGCTTATTCATAGACACGTTTAGGTTGGGAAAGGCATTTAAGATCATCAAGTCCAAGTGGCTTTCTGCTGCTGTTTCTAGCTGTGTGCTGCAGACAGCGTGATAGTCACTAGCTATCTTTAATTGACAGCATGGGTACATTTCATCTCAAAGAAGAGGCTAAGAAACTATATTCCTACAGTAATTATACCTGGCTTCTGCCACTCTTAAGGAACTGAACTTAAAAGATAACACAAATGTCCAGGGGAAAGTTGCCTTCTCAAAAAATTTCAGAAACACTGCACTGGGCCACCATACAAAAGGAGAGCTGTTTTCCTGCTGATCTCCTAGAATAATGAGTGGATGGTTGTGCTTAACATGGAGACTGAATCCTGCTTAGCCATAGCCCTCCTCCTTGAGGTCCCTGTTAGCTGGCTCCTGAATGGGATGAATCACCCCACAGGGTTTCTCAGTTCCTGAATGGCCAAGAGAAAGAAGTTGATCTTTCAAAGCTATGCCTTTGTGCATGGAAGCTGTGCAAGAAAATTTAGTGTTTTCCATAGCTGTTCTGCATCAGTGCTGCTACCTTGCTGAGGCTTTGCAGCTCTGTCCTCAAGCCTCTAGAGTGGACGATCAAAATGCTGGAAAAATAATACCTATGATTATACATGTAAGGGATTTGCTAATTACATTTTTCTTTAATTTGAAGAAACAATTATTGTTGGATATACTGAGAAGGTTTTGCTGCTTGTTGCTGAAGAGTCCTATCTAAAGTCACAACGGTCAAGAAAGTCACACCTCAGAGTGACAGATCTATGAAAAAGTTAGTAAATCTTGGTAATCTGCTCAGTACTCTATAGTGATTCAGATTCTGTGTGTCTACTTCTGTATATTACCATTTTAATTGCTGTACATGAGACTATATAATATATTCAGTAAGGCATGATGCGGAATAATGAAACATTTCATTACAGAAGCATAAGCCTCTTCATTATATTGTCATGGGAATAAATTTGTTCTATTATAATTGTTTTTATATTTACAAAAAAAAATCTCAAATATATTAAGCTTTAGTACACTAATTAGACTGTACTTTACAGTACCTGTATGTGTGATTTTCTTTCTGTTCACAGCTGGCAGATGGTGTGGAGCATATAGTTCTGCTATTAAGAGCTGAGGAATTTTAAAGAGGTGAGTACAATGTGTATTGCTCTTTGTTGCCTTTTCATTATGTCTGCAACATTGGCCTGTCTTCTGTTCTTTCTTTCTTTTTCTTCCTTTTTAACTTTGATTAACTTTACCTTTTTTATTTAGCTGCTTTTGCACTTTAGGTCTGCTGTACTACTTCCAGTAAGCCAGCAATAATGTCCTTAACCACTGCATTAAGTTTTGTGTGCTTGAACACAGTGAATTTCCATCCATATTTCATTTCATTAACTTCACTGGATTGTAGGCACATATAAAGTTAATCATGCTGTTAAATGTTCCTTTGAATAAGCCTATGGACACATAAAAAACCACAACAGAGGGCACACAGCATTATGCATTCATAGGCTGTCTGTCAGTTACTCAATAGTGTCTGATCGTATGCAGATTGTCTTTATATAATAAACTTATAGTCTCAGTATTCAACCATTTAATAAAGAGCAACGGATCCACTGGTAATTTTTACTCTAGGACACCATAAAGTAACTTGTAGCCCAAAAGTAACTCTCAAACTTATATGGAAATGGTGGGTTTGGTGAGTCTTAAATCTGAATAAAATATAAGGGATATATGTTCCAAGATATGATTTTCTGCATGAGAGAGATAATTATCAGATAATTAGAATATACTGCTTTTCCACAAATTAAGTAAAATAATAATGCAATAGAAAATGTAAGACCTCTGAAGTTTCATAGATACTCATTACAAAGTGTATACCAGTGTAAGTGCATAATTGCAATACTCCCAGTATTTCCTGGGAATTAATTCTAACTTGAAAAATATTATCATTTCATAATCAAAATTGTGATCTATTATTAATTATTACTGGTAAACATGTTATCCAACAAAATCCCTTACAATTATTAACAAAGCTGAATACATATACAGTATCTCATGCTTTGAAAAGCAGGGATAATAAAAGGCAGATTTTACATTTTTATCCTGAAGAGTATTGTGTATGTCTTGATTAGGTTATTATCATGAAAAATTACCTCCTGAGGCTGATAGCTCTGCCTACTGATGGTCTTAATGAAGACCAGAATGAAGAAAAACAATATGCTTGTAGTCTACTAAATACTAGTTCCTAAATTCTTTAAGAATATTCCAACTCCAAGATAAAGTATCTCAGAGTAGGAGATTCAAGGCCATGTTTTTAATGGTAGGAGCTTAAGTTAAATACCCCAGTGAATGAGTAATCTCAACAAGGCAGATCAGGGCATCTATTTTATATACTCAGGTATTCAGTCAATGTAAAGAAAAAGATAGCTCCAGAAATGAGTCTGAAGGCCTTTACCTCATCCTTCTCCCTCAGCTATGGAGAGAGCCCAAGTACCTCTGTGGGGTGAGAGCTGCAGTGGGTGATCTTTCACACATTAGACACCTTGGAAATTAAGTTTAAAATGGAAACCCCACCACACTCAGGTGCCT
>NW_009258947.1:4637429-4680022 GCF_000687185.1 Egretta garzetta
CAGGAATGAGTGAATGATCCTTATCCGCCTAAGCATTCATCGTGATGAGTAAGTGTGTTCCTGATGCCATGTTAAGTGATCTGATGCACAAGGCTTAAATGCAAAAACATCAGATCCAGCTGGCCACCTTCCCTGGAGAGCAGACAGAAGACCCCCCACAATACAGGCTGCAAACTACCTGAGATTTGCAAGACTGTGGTCACTTGTAGGAAACTCCTTTGTCTCTAGCAGGTTCTGGAAATCCCATCAAGTCCCAGGAGAAAGTATGTTATTGGCCATTTGAAGGGGGACACTGAGGCGAGGAAGGATGCATAGGAAAATAGCTGTCTGTATTTTTTCTGGGGAGGTTGGATAGATGCTAAATGTCCACCACCTCTTCCCCATTCATTTTTCCCTTAACTAGCCATAAATTCTTACATCCAGAAGAAACTGTCAGACATAACCTACTACTGCAGACCTTGCAAAGCACTTGAAAGATCTTCTGTGCATGAAAGGACAAAAAAAAAATACTTTAGAGCTCTATTTACTTGTTTTCTTTGAATATTTTCTTAATAATTAGCTAGTGGATAAAACATTCTTCATGTTGTTTGCTTTTCTGTTCTGTGTCTCCCTCAGCTTCAAATTCATAAGACGCTATCACAAGCTTAATACTTTCCCAGACAAAAATGAAATCAATATTTTCCCAGTAAAGGAATACAACATTTCCAGATAGCAGGAAATATAACAAAAAGAGAAAGAAAAGTGGCATAGAATAGTTGTCACATAACAACAAAATCCCTTGCTCTACAAAACTACAAAATCAACTTCTGTTCAAGATATCCCAAATAACAGCATGAACAACAAACATTTTCCTTAAGAACTCTGATTAGAGTACATATTATTCCCTCTGTTGATTAATTGAACTAGCATTTTGATTACATTTAATTGTACGCATTAAATAAGTTAATGCTGTGCAAGTAATACACCAATGCATATAGAGGGCTTTTTAATTTAATGTAAACAATTATATCCTAAATCACACAAAGCATTGAAACACCTTTTTTTTTTAACTCAGTAAACATTATTTCCCTTCATATATTTTGAGAATCATGGTTCTGATTGAGGTTATAGAAGCACTGTTGTGAAATAACTTTCAAGGCTTTTGATTGCCTTGCAGGACAGGCATCTCAGAGCTCCAGCTGTAGACTCTGACTTTGCCACAGAAAAACCTTTCCCCTTAAACAGAGGAGATTAATCCTCTTGCCAATGCTTATCTGCTCCAAGGGGTTTTACAGTCAGGAATGTGTAAAGGAGGAAGTTCCAACAGTAAAAATAATGATAATGAGGAGTATCTTGCAGGTCTACTTTGAAACTTTCAGTTTTATACTTGTTTGAGATAAGATCAGTCATTTGCCTGGGAAAATAGGAAAGAGTTTAAACATGAAGGGTATTTTTACTACAAACAACGGTGTTTTAAAATCTATTAGCTATTTTTATTAATATCTAGATTGATCAACCAGCATAAACACACATGCTAAGTTTAAAAAAAGCAAGCAGATCCAGCTTTGAAAACCACATTTTTCTTCCGTTTTGACGGATTAAGGTCTTTGCAGACTTGCAAATATTCTAGTTTCTACTATAATGCTACTCAGGGTAAAAATACATTTCTCACCTAGACCACAAAAGCCTTTTGCAAATATGTATTAATCTAAAGGAAATGAAAAGTTAAAGACTGGGAGAGAGGAATAATGTACAAATATAATTGCAACATAAGAAAGATATGGAAGTTTAAGGCCTCAAGTAAACTGGAAAATGCCTTTGTTAAAGTCTGGAAGTGAATTAGTAATACTCTGCAATATTCTGAAAGCCCCTCCAGTATGCTTGTAAACAGAGCTGATTCTATAATACATTTAAAAATAAAGGAAAGAAAACCTCTGAAATATTATGAGTGACTCAGAAATAAGTGTTAATTTTTAATTAGTAAATGGACAGTTAAATAAATAAATAATTGTTAAAAAAACTTTATATGCTGTCTCAAGGAGAAGTGAAACAAATTAAAAAGTGTAATGAATAAAAACTGCTTATGAAAAAGTAATTCATTTTTTTAACAAGATGAAAAAAGAGATGAAGGAATACAGGACAGCAGTCACAGCAGGTACATATATGTGCAAGTGCAAGAATGAACATGTCATGATAGGAAAATATAATAATAAATAATATATTTCTATGGCAAACTTTTTTAGAAACTTTATAGGAATCAATTAATCACTAATAAGGTAACTGATTATTTAAAAAAGCAAACAAACAAAAAGATAATTTTCAGAAGACTCTTTAATAAGAAGACACATAGCACATTGCTAAAATTAACCTAATCAGACTAGCTTGGTGTCCCTTCCTAGACCTGATAAGAAGGTTTTGTCTGTATCTACAGTGAGCTGCAATGCAAAAAGGCAAGAGGTGGAAGGAAGGACATAGTGTGTAGGAGGAATTCAGAAACATTGCCTGGACCTGTAGGGAGGTGTCAGGAAAGCCAAAGCTCAGCTGGACTTGAGACTTGATAGGTGCACAAGAAGAGATTGTACAGTAGCAGTAAAAGGCTGAACAGGGGAAATGTGGAACTGTTGCTGAATGGGAAGGAAGATTCAGTGCCAGGAGAAACAGATAAAACCAAGCAACCCAGCATCCCTTTTGGCCTCAGTCTTCTCCAACTATTAAACAGGATTTAAGTAATTTTTTCATGTACATGGGAACAAAGACCATACTTGTATTTTCATAAGTAAAACTACAGTTTGGAATTTCTTGTGAAGACAGGAAACTATTTCCCAAAGCATCGCTCCCCCAAATAATCATCTTTCCCTTATGTACTTCACTACAATCCTTACACTCCAAATTCCTGCCTGAATAGTTATCTATATTTGTGATGCACACAGTTAACAGCTGCTTGGCAAAGTTAATAAGGAGAGTTGGGTTCCCTGTCAGTTCATCTTCCCTGAAATTAGAAATTAGTGAATTCATCCTCATATTTTTGATAGACAAAAATCATCCCTATCTGAAGCCATCAGCCTTCAAACAGGGATATCAGAATAAGAGGTCATGAGCACACTCAGGGCTGATTTTGAAAGTGCCTTGTCCCAGGAGCAGACGAAGAACCCCAGTGAGGAAACCATGGGGTTTATGAAAGTCGGTGAGGAAGCACTTTCCCAGTGGATGGACATTTCATTAACACCCCTTTTTTAAGGGCAAAATGACATCCTGGCTACACCATTTTGGGGTCTTGACCCTCCTCAAGAAACCATCTAATTACTATCCTCTGTCAAACCTCCCTTTTTGGAGAAGGTGATTAAGGAGGCAGTTGCTAAGCAACTTCGGGAGCACCTGGACAAAGTGGGATTTTTAGACTTCTTCCAGTCTTCAAGTAATGGTTTCCAGACAGGTTTTTATAACAGTGTTAGCTTCATATTTCATAATACTGCTCTTGGGACACTAATGAAATATAGCTTTATATCAACTCTGTTAATGTCTTTCACATATATTTCAGTTATTGATGATTCAAGTCATCTTATGCTGAGCAACAGAAGGATCATGTTATTACTAGAATTTTATAAAGAACATATGCATATAAAATCAAATGTATTTTACTTATATTCCTGAGAAGCAAAGCTCACCTTGAAGAACAGATAATGATTTTATTCATATTCATCTCCATGTTTCTCTGTAAATCCCAGATATCAAATATGCAAATCCCCTAGCTTCAGTCAAGAAAAAAGAAAAACTGAAATTGTATCACCATCAGGACTTCAAATAATGAAGCCATGAATGTAAAGATCTGTGATAAATGAGTTTCTAATAACAGTGGGGTTTCTAATAACAGCAGCAATCAGATTCTGAGAACATAAAGTGGAAGTTTTGTGTATGAATGGTTTAAAGAACTACAGCCTTCAGTTTTCTCTATTGCTTAAAATGAGGAATGATGCAGACTGTGGCTGTCAGAGTTCTTCTGTGGATCTGCCAAACCTCCTGCTTTCCCAGGACCCGGGGCTCAGCTGCGAAATTGTGGCTAAGAAATTAACCAAGTGCCACAAAAATCAAACAAGCAAACAAACAAACTGGCAAAGAAGCTTCCTTCAGAAAACCCGTACAAGCTGGAAACATTCTGATGATATGAAATATCTAGGTTTGTTTACGTAACTTAATATATAGAGCTATTTTGCCTGATGTGAAAGAATTGGTCATTTTCTATTATATAATTAACCGAAGCAAAGATGTAAAGGGCTTTTTGTTGTAAAAGGACGGTGTTTCTAGAAAATTATTCTGTTTGGCTCCAGCAAGACGTGGTCAGTCTGGTGCTGCTACAACAGCAACAAAATTCTCTCCCTACATTCAGACACCTTGTCTGTGAGAAACAGCTGAGGCGAACTGCAAAAGGGTTAATACAAGGTAGTGCCAGTGTGTAATTTCAGCTCTGTTGCCCTCCTGTATTGACTTTCTCTGTTATCAAGTTTCTATTACATAACCAGATTTATGCCGTGGCTCCGAGCATCGCCAGCATAAATCAGCAAGTGGGAGCAGCCAGCAGAGGCAGACAGCGAAATTGTTGTTAAGTCCCACGGACATTCGGTTCTGAGTCTGAAACCCTAGCAATGTTTGTGAACTTGTGACCGTGGAAAGCGGTGTCGGTGGGGGAGCTCAGCCCCTTTCCTCAACCATGCCAAGCTCTCCACTGCTTAAGCTGCTGAGGAAGCTGCAGCGAACATACAGGGGGACGGAGCAGGGTGGAGGGAAACAGGAGGCAGCCAAGGCACAGAAGCACCAGGGAACAACTCTTACGTCTATCACAGCGCCCAGTGTGGAAGTACTTGAACATTCGTTATCCCTTGAGGAGCCTGGCCAAGGGATCTTTTTTACTGTTTTCAGACCTTTTTAACAATAAGTTAGTTACTGGCAAGGAAACTTATACTTCAGAAAAGCAATTTTTTTTTTTTTCTGATTGAATGTAGAAAATAAGGCTATTTAGACAGTTTCTTCAATACCAAGACTGGGATCAGCATAACAGCTCATGCTTTGACTTCTTTCTGTTTCTCTCTCTTCAAGACGAGCTTGTTTCAGGACAAAGGACACCTGAAAAAAATCCAGGTTTTGAGGGGGGAAGAGTAACAATGACAAAGAGCTGTATGTTCTTCTGTGTTAAATATGCAATTTTTGTTTGTTGCTTTCAGAATAACTCACAGCCAGGAGGGTGTTAGGTAGATCAATGGTCCTTCTGTTCTGAAGAGCTAAAGGCCATGGACAGTTGTAGAGCATTCATGTCTGTCTAGCAGGAAAGGGCCTCTCTCCAGCATTTCCCATGACCTGGTACCCTGGCTGTAGCAATACAGAGATCCACTAGAATGCAGCATGGCTGCACATTGGCACACAAATACAAATTTCTTCTGAATCAGACTTGGGGTAGCCTAGGCTATGAGCACACACCTGAGTCTTTTCCTGCCATGAACTCTAGGCCCAGTCATAGTCAGCACTTTTGGCTTCCACAGCAAAAATATAAGTACAAATATAAACTTAGAAGGAATATTCACTGTCTTGGAGGGAATGAGAGCAAGAGAGTGATACTAGCAGAAAGGTATTTTCACAGATTTGACTAAAGATAAAGAGACTTCCTTGGATCTTTGCAACTCTCTCTATTCTTAGGTGGTTTGAACTCTTCCTGGTGGTGTGCTTGACCAATTTCCTAACACGTTATATCTCTTGTCCACCATTATCATGAAGATATTTTCTGGCTGCCTATGAATTACTTCCAATTGACAGCATGGATTTCTTCTTGGGAAAAAACCACTGCTTTGGGGATGTTGCTATTTGATGTTTCTTTATCCAATCTCTTCAGTTGGGTAAATTGAAATTAACCCACATTTCCTTCTTAGGCTAACATGCCTCCTGACAGGCCCCAAATGCTCCTGCAATGTGAAGGGGTTTTGTTTGCTTGTTTATTTTTCCAGGGAGGAGCTGTGGCATTTTCCACAAGCAAGCAGTTGTGTACTTTATACCTGCAACTAACCCTAATGGTAGCTGATTAAAGAAGGCAAAGAGGCAAGGTTACCTGCAGTTCCCCAGTGATTGTGGAGTTAGAAACAATTTCCTTTAAAGAGAATAGCTCTTGACAATACCTGTGATGAATGACTCTTTTGCCCCTGGAAATCCAGGCAGGAAAACACTTTCAAATTCAACTTGTTCTTCTCTTCCTTTCCCACTTCCAGGTAGATATTCCAGCTGGTAACTATTGCACAGTGCCATCACCTTTAAACAGTCTTTCCAAATAGTAACACTGTCAAAACTTATCAAATTCCTATAGGAAGTTTGTCTTCAATTAGTTAACATTTTTCCACCCAAGGAATTTTTGCAAATAGCACTTATCTCTCTCTCTCCTCTCTGATTTACTTAGGTAAGCACTTTAGAGTTGTTGTGCTTCAGTTTCCTTAAATGAAAAAGCAGGAATAGAGCATCTTGTTTTCTGGGACCATTGCAGAGTTTATATAACATTCACTCCCAGAAGATCTAAAACTCTGTAAGTATTAAATATATGGCCTTACATTTGTAATACTTGTTCTGGAAGTGACATTTTCTTCTTATTGCCATCCAACATCAAGCTGAAAACAGTTCTTAAAAATTAATGGCCTATGCTAAATAGATACTGAAGGATCACTGTCTAATTTTAGCTAGACTATATTATAATAAGTAATTACTTTCTCTCATACCATGTTTATATAGCATGACCAAGTTTAAATACCTGATTTAGTAAGGCCCTGAAATTATTAATACAGTTTCTTGAAGGAAGAGTAAAAAAACTTGTGTTACTCATTGAACACTTGCACAGAAGTTTCTTTCTGTTTCTTCAGGCTCCATGTGGATGAACTGGTATCTGTGCCAATATACTGGGGAAATATATAAAGAAAATTGTGTCTTTTAACAGCTTTTTGTAACATTATGTTTTAAAGCAAATCAACCCTTTCCCTAGAATATTTCTCTGGATTTTCTGTATGGTCAGTAAAGCAAACAGGTTTCAGCATCTTCTAGTGTCTTGGTGGTGAATGGATGTACATGATGGTACCAACAGTCCATCCACCTCAGGGCCTGGTTCTGCTTCCCTTTCTACAGAAGTTCACTAGACGCTTACACTGCCAGCAGTGAGATCTTGTTTCTAGCAGAAGAAATGAGATCAGATGTAAAATCCAGTACTGTGTAATGGGAGTGAGGGTTTCAATATCTGTCCCTCAGAGTTTTTTAAAGGTCTCTTGGCACTGGATTCTCCTTTTCTCTAAAGAGATGGTTCTTGAAAGCTGCTCTTGCTGAGGTAATTCCTAGATAAAATGCTAAAGAGCCAGTGCATGGCTGTCTGAATCTGTATCAATAACCATTCATTGCCAAGAAGTCTAGAGCATTCATAATGCCATTTTTGATCTTGTTAGCTTCAAAATGCCTTGTAATGATACTATTTTTATGTATCAGTGCACAGAGATCTTACCACAGAGCACAGCTCCAATATAAAATGCTCTCTTCAAATACAGAGCAAAAAGATGGTTTCTGTCCCAAGGAGATCACATCTGAATATGACAGATAAGTGACTTACAGACATAAATAGAGGTGAAATAAAATACTGGTCAGCCTAGAAGGTTGTGTTCTTAGGGCATTAGCAGCTTGATCACTGTTTTGGGGGGAGGGAAGGGGTGTAGTGAATACAAGTAGTGTTTACATGTATTTTCTGCATTTTTCCATGTGTGTGTATCCCCATTTATAAGAAATGCATACCTGGTACAATAAATTTTCCCACTTCTGTGGTTACATTTTTATAGTTCACTTTGAGTCTCTAGCAGGAAAAAAAATCATGGGTAGTAGCAGAACTGATGCAAAACTCAATAAAGGTAAACATATCTCTGTATGCATGTATATTGTATACACATTCAGTCTATATGGTGCTTTATACAGACTCCCAGTGCAGTTTTCTCTTGCTGAACAGCTTCCACAAGCAGTTTCATTGGATTTCCACTACAGTACCAGCCAGTCCAGGCAAGTGACATTATCAGTCTCACAGTAATGTGAATGAGATTACATGTGATAATGTCAAACAGCAAATGTTGAGGTACCCAATTCAATCTGGTGTAACTTGATTTTGAGAAAAACTACACTTGAATCAAAACCTATGTCTAGACATTATAGCCAAAAGTCTTTTTTCTTTGATTGCTTTTTTTTTAATATTTTAAATTATTTCAGAATAGATTAAATGTACAATAATCATAGTGTTTATGTGAAATCCAGATTTGAAACTGAGTGGTATTGGTGACTACAACTTGTTCTTAACATTCTCACTGACACAAATGTATTGACTGTATAACGCTGTCATATGAATTCTGACAAAATATTGTTATATCAGAATTTTTTTGATTAATTGGAAAATTGGGAATAATTACAATGATTCTGAAAAAAAAAATCCTTTTCAGAGAAATTATGAAGCTCTCATACTTTTGATAGCCAAAATTCCAAGATGTTGGCAAAACTGATAATTGAACTGAAAGAATACGAAGAAAAATGTTGATTAGAAGAAAAAAAATCTCATAAAAATGCTTGAAGGGGAAAATTGGTTCTTGTTATCTTGATCAATGTGAGAGAATAATTTAGCACTATTCATACAGCTCGCATTGGCAAGAGCCTTTAGGGCTCACGTAAAAAGCAACATACACTTCCTTTCCTGGGCTCATCCACAGTCACCTGTAATGATGAATTCAAATGTGGACATAAAATTCATTTCGACCTATGATTCACAAAGAAAGTCTTTCTGTATAAGATATGATAGTCATCCCAGAAGAATGAACAACATTTTTTTTCATGCTCTTGGATGCTGGGACAAGTGGAAAGGGCAATAAAAGCTGTGATATTTTGAAAGGAGACGTATAATACTGAAAGGTTATGATTTCTCTTTTTTCCTTGAGAGAAGCAATGTAAAATAATATGGATTTAAAATTCTACCTGGACAAAATGTAATTTGTAGTTGAAATTACATTGATTTCATTTGCTGATACCCCAAATAAAATATTATAAACCAAACAATTTTTGTTAAACACAACAAAAAATTAAATTCCTCTTTAGTTAGAAATATTAGTGGCACTCCTGTAACACAGCAGGTGTTGCTATTCTTTTGCTGTCCTGTGTTGCTTTTTAATAAGCTACTATCCACAGCAGGCATATCTTGCACATACAGACATCAGACATAGGTAAATCAATCTAAGCAATATTGATAAGAAAGGATAAGAGGAAAAAAAAGTAGGTGTGTGTGTATAAATATATATATATACACACTCCATACACCCCTCTGCACAGAGAATTTTGAAGAACTTCTTGCAGAAAAAACAGCAGCATACACCAAAAATCTGTTTATCCATTGCCTCATCATCAGTTTTACTCTCAACTGTTAAATACCGTAATTGAAAGGAAAAGCGGAACAAGGACAGAAATGTCATAAACCCTGAAGAAAATGAGAACTCCTATTAGCAGTGTTTGTCCCCCCATTCCCAGAACTGGGAATATTTTTTAATCCTTTTTAAGGATGAAGTCATGCAGATCTAATGATGCTGATTCACAGACACACTGAGGTAATGTGCTTCAGATAAGAAGGACATTGCATCATTTCAACAGGTCTCACAATGTAAATATTAAAGGGAATTTCACCATGGCATCAGCTTTTACTGTAATCAAAGACTCCAAGGTATGATTACAGTTAAAGAGGTCACACAGTGAGATAGACTCGCTCAGGCAGTAAGATGGTCCTGATCTAAAGAACATAAGGCAGGAGACACAATCCAATTCTTTTACTGTAAAATATCACATAATGTTATATTATGTCTTTAAAAAAAATCAATTTAAGGTATGCCCCAGCCAACTGTTTCTGGTTAAGGGGAAAAAAACCCTAACATGAGGACTGCACATATTTATATCAAAGTTAAACATTGTGGAAAGAGGCTGTAAAATGAGATTCTTCCTCACAGGACAGGATAAGTAGCAATTAACTGAAGTGTGCAAACAAAGTGCATTGTTTAAAGACCTGTGGGGTTTTATGTGCTGCATTTCATATTTGGAAGGAAACAAGAAATCCCATGGTTCTGTTGCTTATTTTTAAAAAATGAACTCAGGAAGAGAATATGGCATGTAAACATGTGCCTCTTTCCTTGGGAGAGCAAAGATAGCTCCTGGAGGTATTGTCTGCTAATCTTTTTTATAGAGTCCTGACCCAAACCTTCCACGAGCTGCTTCCACCAAGGCCTGTGGTTCCTCCCCTCTCCCAGGGGACAACTGGGTGTGAAATGGAGAGTTTTATTTATGTAGGGTACGCAGCTGTTGTGAAATATAAACACTACTCCACCTAGAAGTTAGGAAAAGCAGCTTAAAACTTAACTTTCTTACCTAGAGGACATCAGATAGTGAGGTCTGGGTCAGCCCTTCCTCCCTGCGGGCATCCCTCTAGGCCAGGCTTACACACTCTGTGCTCCAGCTGGAGCTATTGCTGTTGATAAAGGAGACCTGAACCCACCACCCAGGCACAGGCACCGCTGGTGGGTCAACACCATCATTTTGCTGGGCTAAACCTTGCACTAGCTTGTACCTCAGGGCTGAAGTCTGGGCTCTCCTTGCTCTTTGTGTTTTGTGTGTGGTTGGACCTCATGTCTCCTCTTCACTAAGTATTCCACGTAATTCATAGCGCTGCCCAGCATATTGTGTAAGAGTTTTTTGCTACACCTTCTTTTAACACTCGGGAGCCCTTTCCCAGACTATCTAGAGCTGTGTTTTGTAAAGTAGATGGAATATGAGAACGATTGACTCCTTGTTCTCTTATTCTCCCGTTGCCTGCAGGTAGAGGATTGCCCATCGTTCAGCTCTTCATGGTGACCCCAGCCTCGGTAAAGAGCTCAGCCAATTTCTGAGCACCACGGCACCAGGGGGCTGAGCCTCCTTCTGGCTACAAAGGCTCATCTCTACCAATTTTCTGAAATGCTGAATGTGTAAATAGGCCAATGTGTGGGTTATTTATTTTTGCCTGTTCCTAGAGGAAATCTATATCTATGAAAAGAAGAGAGACTTAGTATGTTTATATCTGAGAGGAATTTTCATTTGTTTTAGTCAGAAAGTGAAAAATCGTCTCTCACAATTCTTCCCCAAAACCTCCCTTGTTTTATTTCCCCAAGAAAAGCTCTGTGTATCTGTTTCCAAACTTTATCTTGGTGATAGCTGTCTATAAGAAAAAACTGGCCTGCTTATTTAAGCTCTGTCATTGTATACGAAATGAAAGCTTTTATTGTATCACATTACATATATGGTGAGGTAGGAGTGAGAGTGTATAAAAGAAGTCCAGTATCTACATTTGTTCATTCATTACATCACTGTATTTAGTTGCCTATTCACATGAAACAATAATGCTTTTGTATAAATCCGATGTTTAAAAACTAGTCTACCATGTAATTCTTATTCTACAGCCTACATTATTTTCATTTTCGTAATGCTTGCTTTACACTTTGCAGGGATATGAAAGTATCTCACCGTTTGACTTAACATCTCCTTGGGAGAGGCTTTGCCAGGGAAGAAGGGATAATAATGTGGTGTGAAAAGAAACGTGCATGGGTGTCACACGCTGAGCTCTGGTAGAAGTGACATGTTTAATGCCACTCAGCTTTATTTGTTATTAGTGTGCCAAGGGGTCTCTTTTGTGCGCGCTGAATCCTAGCAATGTCAATGTATTTCTCTAAGTGCGCTTGTATGCCAGTGAATCACACAGTGGTACATAATGGTGCTAAAACTGGCCAGACTCTATATCTGTGCCGAGTTAGAAGTGATTTTGAAAGTTTCTCCTTTTTTTCATTGGAAGAAAATTTATCTAAGAACAAAAGTTTTGACGATAATTGAAATAAGTGTTTCCTATCAAATTACTCTGTAACAATAAGGGCAGTTGCTAAATAAAGAACCACAGTCAAATAATTGTGTCTGATTTTCCTAATGTTAAATGAGGAACTTAAAGTAAAAAGTAGAGTTGCTTACACTGTTCTCCTGCCTTCTCTATATCTTTCATTGTAAAGCATTTGCCTCAGACTGTCCCCAGGCTTGTCCCGCCTGCCTTCCTCTTACAAGTTTTAAAGCAAAAGAGTAACACTGCCTCGAGAGGGCTGCAGAGCCCAGGCGGTTAATCTGGCAGAGGCTGTCCTCAGGGACACATGTCTTCCAGTTTTTAAAGCTATTTCCAGATTAAATGATCATCCCAAGCTGCCCCTTTTCCGCAGCATCATTGCAGACTTTCAGCTACCCCAATTAGCGTCATTAAATGTGCAGAGCCTGTCTGGTTATACCGTCTGTTCAGTGCACATCCTGATATCTAGGTTGTCACATGTATTCCAGTATCAGAAAACTCATGTGCCACAAATTTACTCCCAAATAATTACTTTTTTTTTCTTTTTCCGTTTTGCAAAGAGCAGTCTCTTGCCTCTGGAGGTTGCCTGCTAAGCCGCCAACATTCCAGCTCCTACCTGATACCTTTTCTCTGAAAAAGCATCTTTTGACCTTCTGGATCAAAAGCTGAGCGGGTGTAAGTCGGTGGAGGTGGCTGGAGTTGAGCCAGCGGCATTAGCCAGGCCCCCCTCATGGAGGCAGAGGCATTCACCCACGACACAAGCCCAGCGCTTAGGCAGGGCTACGCCATGGAACAGTGTCTCCTTCTTTATGTTTTTTTCCCTGTCCATTTGCTTTTGTTGGGGCATCTTACTGTGCATGTAACTGCATGGATGTATTTGTACCTTAAGCACACAATCGCCTTAAAAGAAGAACAAAACTCCCAAATATTTATATAAAACACAAGTTTGAGTATTCACAGAGGAAGAAAAGTGTCCAAAAGAGCATTCCTGTGTATTGGTGAGATGTGCGTACACACACACTCGTGCACAGAATGCCCAAATTGGTAAATTATGTCTATGCACAATTTCATGTGTCTCAATTTGCCATACCTCTACATAACTACGAGTGTATGTATGTGACACAGAACTTCACATAGATATTAAAGCATTCTGTCAAGCTAAAAAAAGTGTTTTATATTTCTGCATTGCTTGAATGCTGAGCTGTGGGAGAGTGGGACCGTGGGCTTTCAGGGAGCAGCAGGGCCAAGGACTGAACGCTGCTGGGGCAGGGACTGGCAGCCCTGAGGTTAGCTGAAATGGGGCCTTGGGGGCATGGGCAGGGTTGGGGGAGGTTGGGCAGGGCCAGTCAGGCCTCTTGGCACCTTCAGGACCCTGAGCGTACACGGCTTAGGGAAAATACCCAAGCAAAATGCAATAGGAGAGACTCTTAGAAGTAGTTCGAATGATACCAGTAAACACTCAGTTTTTAAATTACTCTTCAAAAGGCATGGAGGGGGTGAGTTTTTCAGGTGGCCATCCTAAATGTCTTGCACACATGCACACATGTACAAAGGCAGACAATTTTAATTATATTTTTGTGGGTGTCCTGCTGTCAGGGTAATCATAAACTCTGATGTTTCTCATCAGCTGAGCTGCAGTTAGAAATGAAATATCTCAGTGTGACAGCAAAAAGTTTTCATGAGCACACCAGTCAGATCCTGGAAGCGAGCAAGCTGGTACGGTGGATTATAAAAATGTTCTCACTACACAGGCATTCGATTTTTGTGATTAAATGCGTTTCACAGTGAAGGGAAACATATCATCTGGCTCCACTGGTTGTGACAAAATGGGTGAATTTAAGCAAAACGGGAGGGCTTACATGCTAAGACTGAGGCAGTGTCTTTAAGCAAGCCTGCAATTACTATTACACTAACTGTCACAGCCTCTCAGAAATGGGAATGGTATTTTGCTCAAAACCTGAAATTTTGAGACTACCTGTATCCTGTATTACCTTGCACAGCTCCGCAGGTCGGATTTCCTTGTTCAAAAATGGCTAAAATGCAGTTTTTCACCTGTATTTCTTAAAAAAACCTGTAAGTTTTTAAAAATTTAGTAAGTTATATTTTGAGTCCCTAAAATACTAACAATTTGGCTGTCACCACATTAAAATGGACAGGAGCTAGATGAGAAGTACATCCTTTCCTCTGCCTGAGTGAAGACCCACAGCCAAAGAGATCAGAGGGCGCAGAGGTGAACTGCAGCCACCACACTGCTGGTGGTCCATACAACAACAGGAAGAAAATGGTAAAATTATTGCAAAATCCTCCCCAATATACTTTTATATGGACTTTTTTACACCTGCAAGAAAGTGCATGAATAACATGCGGAAAAAAATAAAAGTAGTAAACTGAAATTTACAGCTCTGTCTCCTTTTTGTAAATTGCAAAAGAAAAAATTACCCAGTCTACAGTCAGTCATTTTAAAGTTGTTTTATCAAGGAAATAGTTAATCCTTGATTATTAGGGGTGGGATGGGGAGGGGGTGGGGTGAGAAGGCTAGATGATTCTTTGATTAAAAAGGTCAAGAGACAGTCTTTCAAATCCAACAGAGTTAAAGTTTCCAAGGAAATGCTTATAACTTATCTCCAGCTGCAGTTTGTCAATAAGACCTGCCACAAGTTCACATAAAAATACAGCAACGGTAACTCAAAGTGTCTTCTTCAGTTTTTCCTGCTAATGACAAAGTTATGTTTCAGAAACTTTGAATACTTTTTGATATTCAGATTCTTCTCTGGGAGCATAAGTTATGCAAAGGAAAAATTTACTCCTGATAATAATTTTATTGAGATCAATTGAAGTATTTCCTTGAAAAACTTCTACTTAGCCTAAGTAAATGTTGCAAATGCATGGTCTAAATTTAGTTCTTTCCTTGCTGTTAATATTAGGAACAGTATTGCACACATTTCTTTATTCCTTTAGGTATAGAATTTGATCCTAAATCAAGTACTGGGCCAGAGTATTTATTCTGACCCTAATGTCATTTTCTTTACCATCCTGTTGCATTGTTTTTGAAGTTAGCCTACCTCACTAAAAATTGGGGGGGTTTAAACACTTAATGAAAAAATTTCTGAAAATCTTCCCTTCTTTCTTGCAGAATGTTTTTAAAGAGAAGAAAGTATTTAGTTCCCCGTGCTCATGTTAGTACTCTTTTTTTTTTCTTATTTTTCTCCATAGGTTTTAATTTAAAGCATGCACAACTATTTTTGTTGGCTCACTCTGCTAGACCCAACTGTAACATCCTTTTCCAAAATGCCCACACAATAAAAGCTACTCAACCATGAAAAATTTAATTTAAGTAATGTAAAGATGACATTAACATCAGATTTAAGGGTTTGGCTTGAATTTATAAACACAAGGAAATTCCAGGCACTGTAAATTAAAGTTGAAAAAGGTTCATTCATTCTTTCACTGAGGAAGTTTACAATGATATCAGTCTATTTATTTAGCCCATCAGTCCCTAGCTCTGAAATTTCTTCCTTACTTTAGGTCAAACACTCAGTGTTGTCAAAGAGTTTTGTATGAAAGAATAATTTTTGGGAAGTATCTTTTTTTTTAAAAAAAAACAGAAGAGTATTTGAATTTGTGGAATTCTGAGTCTCCTGATGTACTTCAGTAACCAAACAGTAATCGAAATCTGCTACACTGTCAAGACTGGAGTGTGCTTAAAAGATGGGTTTATTGACATGAAGGGATCTTTACCTGGGCGGACCAACCCCCAAGAGAGGGCATCAGCAACAACTTCCTTGGCTCCAGCTGGAAGAGGGCTTGCAGAATAGGGCCCCCGAGTGGGTGCAGTCTCTCATGCCCAGGCTTTCCTGGGACCTTTCAGTTCACAAATCATTAGTGGATAGAAAGCAAAGCCTTCCAGGGAGCTGCTGCAGCCTCATGGGTCAACACAGGACAGCGATGGCTCTTTTGGAAGTAAAAAGCTGCACAGAAGGTGAAGGACGGTATTTACTTATAAAAATAGGTAGATAGATAGATAGACAGACAGATAGACAGACAGATAGATAAAGGGTGATTACTCAAGGCTCCTGGATAACCTGTATATTGATTTGTTTTAAAAGCTTGCTGAAATATTCACTTCCTGCACATGCATTGAAAATTAAATCTCATTATAGCATATGCATGCTATACACTTTATACATCAAAACACAAACACAGACAGTTTGGCAGAAAGAAAAGTGGTGTTAATGAAGCAGTTAGATCTAAAATAAAGTATTTCTTTGAAATGTTATTGTCATATCATGTTTTATTCTGGGAGAACGTTGCATGCTTTGAAATCACAGGTCTGGTGAATCTGTAATGGCAAGGCTGACAAACACATAGCTCTCCCTATGCAGAAACCATGGTGATGGTCACCTTACACATATGAATGAGTACATAAACTATATTACAGTAACAACAGCTAGACTTCCAAAATATAAGGGTGACACAGAATAATTGACTAATCAAGATTTTGGAAAAGTAACGATTTTTTTAATAGATGTTTATGAGGAATCAGAAGCTTTGACGCTTTTAAGCTTTTAAAGCTTTCGGGTATAGAGAACTAAGTGGAGAAAAATAATGCTATTACAACTATAATAATTAAAAATAGCCATATGAACAAAGGACTAATACTACGTAGACAGGTTCCTTTTGTTGTAGAGCAAAATACTCATGTACTTACACTAAACAGATGTAAGCTTTATAAATGTTTATTATGGCCCAATTCTTCTAGAAATTGCTACAGTTTTACTAATATTTTATTTAAAAAAATAATAATTTAATGAGTTCCCAGGAGTTCCTGTGGCTCCCTACAATATCTCAGACTAGAGAGAGAAATTTCAGTGATAAGGCAGGTAAGAAGTGTCTAACGGTTGTTGATTTTTCATATCCATTTGGTTTGATTTTTGTTCTGGCATTGAACCTTCCTCAGCTCTGACCTTAGCAAAGCTGGTGTTTTCTCTCAGGCACAAAGAAAGTACAGTGTGGCAACCTGAAGCCTGGGTGCCTTCACTCATGCCTGAGCTGCATAGGAAAAGCACGTTGCACCATGATGTCAAGACAAACCTGATTAAATCCCCAGGAACGATTTACCACAAGGATTTTGCCTGTCCCTTTCTGTGCAGGCAGAGAGGGAGAGGGGCTGTAGGGTGCCCAAGCACCCTCCTTCAGCCCGCCGGAGCGCTCCCCCCCTCAGCCCTGCCTCCCTCCCAGCCCTGCCGCCCCAGGATGAAAGAGGGGTGCCATGCCGCGTAAATTCGGTCAGATTGCCAATGTACCCGTCCGCATTCTCAGTCTCGGTGCAATGCTCCATGACAACAAGGTGAGACGGCAGAGGTTACCCGAACAGCTGCTTCCTAAGCCAGAAATTCCAGGCATTGAAAACCATCTGTCTATACATTCACAAATGTATATAAGGGCAATCTATCAGGCTGCGGCACTGCAGCTGCCACTCCATCAGGCCTGCTTCCTTTCTCCAGGCTGAACAATAAGAGCTAGTTCTTCACTTTGTGTCACACAGAATGGCTGATTTGATTAAGTCCCCAACTCTCATTATGCTAGGTAGGGGTGTAGAATTTCAATGATAATCCATAATGCATGACCAGTTTGTCGCCATGGCAACATAAATTCAAGGTTACTAGCTCAGACGCATAATTGGGTGTGCATTGAGTGCTGAAGAAGGGCTGTTAAAATTCTTGTCATAGAAGAGTAGCATCCATCATACTGTCTGAAATTGCAAAGTACTCATAATCAGAAAGAAAAATCCTTGGAGAAAAATGTTAATAAAATAACGATTACATCTAATACAATTGTTTAAGTTTAAAAAACCAAAGTGGTTAAAGTATTTTAGTTAATAAGAATGGAAAAGGCAACTCATTAAACGCAGAAGACTTTAGTTGAACATTCCCCACCCCCCAATATTTGCATTGTAAGATGGACCCAAAGCAGTTCAGCTCTGAGTCTGACTGATTAGCTCAGGATCTAATCCATAGGATACAGTAAAAGATGATGCTTCGCATGCAGACGGCACAGTCTTATAGGCGTCATTTGTCCAGTTTGATCTTTTGTGGGTAAACATTATCTTCAAAATTAGCTGCACTAAGGATAAGAGGACTTTTGCTTGCTGATTTTTTAATTTTTTAGATGTTGCCCTGAATTATTGCACTATACAGCAGCCATTTTAACTACCCAAGATGAAATAGGTAAGGTCAAATTGAACAGATGGAAACAAGACATTTAAAATCAGACTGAGAAAAGCTCTATCTAGCATGTATATAGTAGGGAATGATCTTACTCCAGCAGATGGATGGAATAGATGACCTAGAAAGGCTTCTCTTTTTTTTTTTTTTTATTTCTCTCTCTATCATTTCTATGCATTTGTGACTGCAACGTACCAGAAACCTGGCATTCAGTATATTATTTTAGTGTGGGGAGGGGATTGTTTTTTCCTTTTTCAAAAATATTCTGATATACATCTCTTCTGTATTCCTCTAATACTGGCAAGATAGATGTGACGTTTGCATTACTTACTCCCAAACAAGTCTTGTTTTGATGACCATCTTTGCTAGCGAGCAAGAATAGGCAAATGGGATTTTACATGAGCACTTCCAAGATGTCAGGGGCTTAAACGTAGCATGTCATTACATGAAGAAAGATCATTACTAAATGAATATTTTCCTCAGCTCCAACCCCATTTTCCTTGATATTGTCTGACTTGTATGCATCTGTTTTACAGCCTTGGCGAATTCTAGCTGAGATGCTTCAGCATATGGTTTTATTTATTATGATTTCTAGTAGAATTTGACGTTATTTCAATGTATGTTTCTATAACAAAATTAGGAGAGTTTCTTCAAAGGAATGAAACCTCAGTTTATGCCTTTCGAGTCAAATCTGCCCCTTGCTTCTGGGACTGCACTTTTATCTAATTCTGTTGGAGATGCTCATGATTTATTGGGTGAATTGCTTAAAAATAACAAAAGAAAATTCCCATTGCATGGAAATGGAAAGGCTCAGTAAAGAAAATATTATTCCAGCATGAATTTTTTGCAAAGATTAAACTAATCTGTTTGGGCTGTCCAGATTTCAGATTGCGCTGTCTTCTAATCTACTTTACATTTACATTTTGCAAAGAGAAATTGTAGAGAAGTTAGTGTAAACATATTTAAAACTGTAAAATTATAGTGAATTTAAAAAGAATACTTGAAAGTGGTTTTGCTGTTGGCTATTTTTTATAGTTTTGCAGGTTTATTTCTGAGAGGATTATATTTTGAGAACAGACTATTTTTATTAATGGAATTGCATTATTTTTATGAGGTTAGAAAATATGGGCACCAACCTGTAATTTTTAAAAATCAATTTTTGCGCTGAACCGTACAGATTATTTTCTGAACAAGTGAGGCTAAGTCATGCTGTCTTGTCACCATTTTAAAATTGTTCAGATCTGCAACTAATTTCCATTACAGAAAAAATGTGCTGGATCATAAGCCTATATGTCCCTCGTAGGCAGTAGGATTTTTCACATGAGTGAGAAACGGCAAGATCAGATCCCACAGTAATGGAGGCTAAGGTTGTATCATGCTGAACTCATTTTTGTCTGTGCGTAAGACCTGGTTTTGTACATAAAACCATATATTACTGTTCAATATCAGGATAGGACTGTATGTTCAATGATGTGTTTTATTTCAACACAGCCTAGCTTAATATGAAGCTTGCAAATATCGCATCTGGAGGTGTATTCTCTTCTTGATGTGCACATGTAATTCCAATTAACATTAAGAATGTTAATGAGAATATGCCCCTCTAGGGGCTGGAGAGGGGGAGGTGAGGGAGCAGGTTTGTAGTTCTGATTTAAATAACAAGTGACTTTTGTGGAGAATACCAGCATGTGGTCTCATGCACTTATATTGTGGAAATTCAGTGGCTCTGAATGAGAGCGCACGATTTATACATTGATGCTCAGTGATGCTTAGCCAAGTGAACCCGTTGTTGGGGGCAAATATTAAATCCCAATGTGCCTTCCCCAGGAAGGAGTATTTTTTAAAATGTTTAGTTCTGTATTTGTGCACAGGCATAAAAGACTCTACTGCGAGAGAGTGGGCTGTGGTTTGTGATTTATTCTTTTTTAAAGACTAGCTTAGTTTGAAGGAACAAACCATTTAATTACTTGTTGTTTCTCAAGTATGCAGAATGTATAGAATAGCTTTCAAGGCCTCAAGCAGCAATGTGCTCCTATGCTTTGGTTAATTTACTTGATGTTCTTTTAGTGTTCCAAGGAAGAAGTACATTTAATATCAGATTTTCAAACAACAACAATATCCCGCTAAAAATGGCTATTAAATCATTATCTTTTCTTTGAAAGTGTGATTTCACTGGTGATATTTTGAGGAATCCTGTGTAAGCAGAGAGTAAGAATAACTATAGCACTTCCATTTCTCAAAACGGAAGGTGACAGATTTTTAAGTGGTTTTAAGGCAAGAAAGTATGCAATATGTATCTTATAATTACAAGCAAATGTGGTTAATAGAACAAATGGAATTACCATTTCATTTTAAGAGATGAAAACAGAGCCAGTGTTTACTCGTGAAATATATTTTCCCATGTTATTTAGCCAGAGAATAAAGCCATAATGCAGCAAACAAGGATAACATGCAAAACAGTTATGAAAAAAAAAAAAAATAGAAAAAGGAAAGACAAAAATCCTTTACTGTCCTAAGAAATTATTACCTATTCTGTTTTTTTCCTGGTAATGGTTACTGCAAGACATAAAAATGACCAAGAAATAAAAAGACGTATTGCTGTTTGATGCCCCATCCAACGTTTTTGTTATCAGTGACAGAAAAAGATACCCCAAACAATACAATTTATCTGTTTTGTCAATTCTTGCTGCATAAACTTTCTGCATGCCTTTTCAATTTACACATGAAGAAGTGCTGTTCATTTCATTGATCTGACACATCACATTTCATTGTGTTGATTTCAATGCAAGTACTATCGCAGGATGTGCAACATGCAGCCAGCAGGATACATTAAAAATGTAAAGTGAAAGTGTACGTTTTGTAGATGTCTTTTACGGTGACATTTTTTTAGGTCAAACAGTAGAAAAGCTATTATTTTGAATAGCTGTCTTGTATATTTTATATGTTGGGTTTGGTATTTTTAAAATGTATATTTTCCAAGTACACAGAGGTATATTTGAAATTATAAAATACCATGTACCCTGATGTTTTAACTTATTCAGGGCCTGATCATATAATCTTGGTCACATGGGTAACTCGAGGCTTTTAATAAGACTATTATAGACAATAAGAAATGTCCCCATGTTTAGGGAGTATAATCCAAGACATAGATTTGTCCTTCTCTCACCTCCTCAAGTAATTCTGTATGAAATATGGGGGGGGTTATGAAAAAAAAATATTTTGCACAGACTGGTGTCAGTGCTTATTCAGTCCCATCTCTCAGCATGAAAAGCCCACATGTATACAAGATAAGAAGAGGTGGGAATAGTAAGAAGGGATGATGGAAAAACCAAGACTATTATTAGCAGATGCAGATGAGTGAATCTGTTTAAGAAAAGCAAGGCTAGTGCAATTTTTTAATCAGAGGTTTTTACCCCATTAATCTATTTCTTCAGGTTTGAAAAAGAGGAAAGTGTTCAGCTGCAATACCTCCACGCATTTATTTCATAGCAGCTGGGGAAGAAGCTTTGAAGAAAAGATCAGTCATTAAATCAGATGAACAGAATAAAGAAAACAAAAGTAAATTAAACTGACTAAGGGGGGTGAGGGATGGGGGAATGAGGGGCGGGGGGGAGGACATGGGACATGGGACATGACCAAAACACCAAGTCTAATAGTTGATTAAATGTTAAAGCTTTGTCTACCCCATACTGAGAGGGCATACACTTGGAGCAGCAAGAACCAAGAAACAGGCTGCTTCCAGGTCTCATAGTGGAAATCCAAGGAAATTTCATTAGAATCTATAGAGTCATTACAGAAAAGATCAGAATTTGTCTGTCTGGTTCTATCAGCCACATTACCTTGATTACTTTAGACATAAAAAATATTAGTAACGTATCTCCACAGAAAAACAGGAACAGAATCATCCTGAGAAAAGCAGCGCTTTGAAAAAAGTGTTTAAAAAATCAAGACAAATTAGAAGTTTTCCATTAAAATGTGAGCAATTTGTTCTTCCTGTGCCAATTTCTGGTAATAAACACACACACAAGTTAGTTTTTCACGATGTTTCAGAGGCTAAAACAAAAGTTATAATAAAATATTAAATAAATAAGTATGGAAACGTACAACCCAGTACATTAGAATTTCCTTTAATTCTAAAACCATAACCCTGAAGACAACAGGTTTTTATTGAATCATCCACACTCAGAATTTGCAGAAATAACAAGGGGAAGATGTAGTGGTACCTTTACAAACTGCATGGCCTCTTGGACTGAATATAAGAAAACAGACCTATAGATCTGATGATGCTTCTGCTGTTGGCTTGCCTCAGACGGGCCTGTTAGTATATCACTTTTCTGGAACTATTTCATTGTTTCACAGTGCTCTCTAATGAAGAAGAAACTGCTGAATGAGAAAAATGCAGGACAAGGATAAAATTCTCTGACCTGTGGTCTGCAGAAGGTCATGTTGGCTGGTCATAATCTATTAAATCAGTAAATGTAATACACATTCTTTAGGTGTTTCAAGGATCAGTGGCAATGTGATTTCCAAAAATTTACAGCGGTACCTTGTGTGCTGAGAAATGATCACAAATCCTCATAATATTGAACTTGTCTTGAGGTGACTGAAATGGGTCAGTAAGTTAAATACTATGTCCACAGAAGCTCTGAAAAAAATCTGAATAATTGTTTCAGCTCTTAAAGGCAGCACTGGTTGCTTATCTTTACTGTTTGGAGGGTCAGGAAGGGAGAGAAGTACCTTCTTGTTTTGTTTAAGCCTTTTCAAAGTGTTTTCTAAGTTCAAAATCAGTGGTATATTCACCACAAGTACCAACGGTATTGCAATAGTCCTATATTTGATCCCCTCCACAGTCCTTTGCTGCTGCTAATGGTGGTGTTCGGGGAAAGGAAGCGGACCCTAAAATAGATTTCCTATCAAAACTGCTTTCCTATCAGTTCAGCTGCTTCCGTTAAGAATGTGGTTTATTATTAAACATTATTCACAGACCAGTTGAACCTGTGGTGCAGGTAGAATCATACCATTTTATGTATGATGATACTAGTATAGCTTGTTCATTTCCCTTTCTGCACTAGAATCAGCTATCCTGATATAATCGGTTTATATCATTATAGCCAGGTTTGAAAAGGGACAGATGGGATGTGACCTGCAGTTTTACTACTTTAACTGAACCTGCATATTTAAAGCAATACAAATGATATGTTTAGACAAGACTTCAGACCTTGGAGAATTATGAATATGAGTCATTTACTGGGTCTTTTGTGCCAATTGTTCCAAGAACAAACCCCAGCCCTTCCCCAAACCCCTAATTAATGAAAACCAGCTAACCCTGCTTATCATGTAGGGCACAGCAAGTGTGTTGAAGGGATTCTACTTGGATTTTAGCTGACGCGATGGAGCACATATAACCTTGTTTTCCCCTTGCCAAGCTCAAGCAAAGGTGTTTCATCATAATGGGAATTACTCCCAAGTCAATTTTCACAAGTTTTTGCTCTGTCACTTTTCAATCCATATGATCACAGCTAGCTTTAACAATGAGGAAAAAGAGAGACTTTGGTTTACGGCAAGTACGTTTTATTATCTTCTGGATCAGAAGTGATTGAAAATATTTTGCTCTGCCTTTCCAAAAATCAAGTGCTGTTCTGCAGAGAACAAGCAGGGAGATGTTAAACTGAGGAGATAGATACTTTTAAAGTTTTGCACATGGCAGAATGCAATTAAAATTAAATAAAAATAATGACAACACAACATTTGAATAACAATACTGGGCTGCTTTTGTCTGGGACAGAGTTAATTTTCTTCATTGTAGCTGGCATGGGCCTATGTTTTGGATTTGTGCTGAAAACAGTGTTGGTAACACAGAGATGCTTACGCAGAGTCAAGACCTTTCTGCCCCTCACCCCACACCACCAGCAAGGAGGCTGGGGGTGCACAAGAAGCTGGGAGGGGACACAGCCACGACAGGTGACCCCAACTGACCAAAGGGATATCCCACACATATCCACAGCATATAAAGCTGGGGGAAGAAGAAGGAAGGGGAGGACGTTTGGAGTGATGGTGTTTGTCTTCCCAAGTCACCATTATGCGTAATGGAGCCCTGCTTTCTTGGGGATGGCTGAACACCCGCCTGCCCACGGGAAGCAGTGAATGAATTCCTTGGTTTGCTTTGCTTGTGTGTGCGGTTTTGCTTTCCCTATTAAACTGTCTTTATCTCAACCCACGAGTTTTCTCACTTTTACTCTTCCTATTCTCTCCCCCATCCCACGAGGGGTGAGGGAGCAGTATGGGGCTTAGTTGCCAGCTGGGGTTAAAACACAACAAATACAAATCCCAAAGCACTTCACAAGTAGGTCAATATCATTATAAGCATTTGATTGTTGCTTACTTTAGCAGGAAAGGTTTAAGAATGAAAAACAGTTCAGCAACATCTCCCTCTCTTTGTGGCAGTTCCGCAAAAGTGGCAGTTCCGCAAAAGTGCCAGCTTCTACAGAGCATCCTGGCGCTGAACACCCAGACATGCAAAGCCAGGCTGGTGCTGAATTTCATCTCCAGCTGCACAGAAATATCAGTGTTAGTGGGGGGTTTTATTAATGTAAACACTGGAAACCAGAATAAAATGCAGATTGGTTACCAGCATACAGCTTATTTTTATCATTAAGCCACTTCAAGATCTAGATGCGGTATTCAAGCCTCCCTGAAGCTACGAAGTGTGGGGGTGGGACGGGTGGGGGTGGGTAAGTACACTCTGCATGACTGAAGCAATAATGAACATAACACAAGAAATCATACAGGGAAACAGAATACAGTTTTGCATACCAACATCAGTGTTCCTACCCTACCAAGAGTATTCATTAGATGATATTTAACTTAGATAATTACCTTTCTAGCTGACATTATCCATAGAATATCACAATTTCACTATGCCAAAAAGAAGCTAAATGGCTAACTCTATTTCACTCCACACCCTTTAACTGTTTTTTTCAACTGATAATTTAAGGCAGAATATTCTTTCCAGTCTCCATACAAGTGCAAATTTCTGTGTGGATGGAATCCTTCCTTTGTTGTTACTTGATTCTCTTGGAAACAGATAAAATTATATCCTTGAAGAAGCTGTTTAACAACTAATCTTTTGCTTCTACACATTCCCGGGGTCTCAGATTCATTAAATTCAGAGATCTCACTTCCCCTCTTGGAGTCATACGCTATGAAATATTGGTTTCACTCCTATCCCTCCAAAGAGAAAGGCCCTGAGCTGAGACTGTGCCTCCCTGCACTGCTGAGGACCAAAGCACTTTGGGGGGTGCAGGTCCCCCGCTCTGATGTGCAGATACCACTCTGTATTGTCCTGGTCCATGGGCACCACAGTCCTTCTCTGCTGCCAGCTGCCCTTCCCCAGGCTTTGGGCTTCACAGCCTCCACTTTGTCTGCATCCCTGTTTTGTTCCCAGTTCAGCTCTGGCTGTTGTTCCCTCCAGCATTTCATCTCCAAGGTTCTTGAGCACATAAGATAACTCCTAGACCTCCTCAGAATCTAAATGTAAACATGTTTTTCCTTTAGAAAGACTTGGCATTAGCATGATGTGTGGCTGCTCTGTCACATGTAGACTCCTTGGGGCGGGAACGAAAACTTTTACATCGCAGTTACCCAACATGGAACCGTCATCTACTTCAGCACATTAAAGCATTATGAAAAATTGAGAATGTATTTATGGCATTGTTTATACCTGTGTGCTCCTATGACCAAGCTTAGAGCACTTTGCCATTGGATTTGCAAACAATTTTTTTCTTCCACCTCTGGCATTTGCTATCACTAAAGGATCATCCAAAAAACTTCATGACTTCCTCCCCTTTTCTGCCTGCCACTATGCTACCTGGGGCTAGGACATGTTTTAATTTCACTAGCAAATAACATTAAGCTTTATAAAGGTTTGAGCAGAAGATCTCCAAGGGAAACGTTGGTCTGATATGTAATGAACACATGTGAGTTAGTTTGGTGGATGTCTGATGTCCTTGTTCCTAAAACAGTGTTCACATTCACAGAAACTGGAATAATCCAGGGTTAAGAGCCTGAGGTGCAAACTTTCCTCAGTTTGTCCTTTTCCCTTTACATCATCAGTTGCCTACCTCGATTTTAAAAGCATCCTGTTCAACAGTATAAAGTACAGCATAAAGCATGAAACCTGATTTATAGGAATAGGAATTTTTGAAAACATAAAAGCAATGAAGATGTGTCCCAACAAACCTGAAATTGGATAATTCCGTGTATTTGATTAAAGGTACCACGTACTTTCAATAGCAAATTTTATTCTTTTTCTTTGTACAGCTCCTGAATATTTCTGAAGTGCAGATCTTTTCTGTCCATTCACACAACTGAAATTGTTATACATTATTGTGCATTATTTAGATTGTCTTTTTCATCATGGAGCTCTTCTTCCTGAATTTCTCCTGCAAATTCTCATTTATGGCATCAAGCATAAAGGAAACTTAATTCTTTGTGCATTTTCTGCTGCATCCCTAACTAATCTCGAAGCTTGTTCACATTTAGGGCTCATTCCGCTCAGCCTGTGATACCAGCCTCACCCTTTGCTATATTTTGAAAAATAACCTTTGTGCTTTTTCTGATGTTTCCTCTCATGTTTGAGATTTGTATTCTTAAACCTCATTTCTTGGTTTACTTTTTTCTAACGCCCTAAAAATCAAATAAACTTGGGCAACTGACAGCTTCTTGATATGTTGAAACCACTGCCTAACATGATATTTTATTTTTATTTTTTGCCTGCACACAGTTCTATTGTCTCTTGTGTTACACTTACCTGTGAGCTTACCAAGAGAGGAACCTTCATTAACTTCATATCTGTTTAGCAACTAGGACAAAGAGGCACTGATTCAAGTCTGAGACTTTTTAGGTCTGTCATTACAACAACAGTATCTAAACCAGAATCATTGTAGCTGTATGTTGCTCAAAGAAATTTTTTTCTTATGGAAAGTCCAAATTTTTTCCATACTGTGCACGGGGTTCTGACTGAAAGTATATATGCCCTCTGTGCACTGTGATTGCACCCTCTCCCTTTCCTCCCCTCTTGAAATGATGAGTAGTTTCTCTTCATTATCTCTGTTCCTGGCCAGTTTGGGGTTTTTTTTTATTCAACCAACAGTGGTGGTCACACCTGCATCCAGTCACTTCTCTCATAGGAAGGCAGGTTTGTGCCGTCCTCCTAGCTGTCCCTTTCCTGTTTTTTATTTTCTAGATTGAAAGACTATTATCATCTTTGTAACTTCCCTCTTTGAAACCAAGCTTGTACTGTGATAGTCTGAACAGAATTAACAAAAACATCCACAGGGAAGGGAAGGGAAGGGAAGGGAAGGGAAGGGAAGGGAAGGGAAGGGAAGGGAAGGGAAGGGAAGGGAAGTGAATCCCTGTTAGTACTTGTGTTATCTCATTTATGTTAATAGCACACCTCTTGGTCTTCATACAAAACCTGATTTAACTCTGGTGTTGGCCTTGCTGTGAGAAGAGGGTTGAACCAGACAATATCCAGAGGCCCCTTTCAGTTTAAATTTTTATGCAAGTTTATAATTGGGCTAAAATCATGAAGAGGTGGGTCTTTTTTTGATACAAAATTCTGAGAAGGCTGAAAATTATTGGTTTAGTCTCCAGGGATGGGTTTTACCTCATTTAACTTAACACACTTAAGAATAGTTTCTGTGCCTAAGCCAGTCATTGTTTCAGTCACTGGAGAGGAAGAAGCATCTCTAGAATGACTTTTTGTCACCTGTCTTAGATGCCCAGCATGAGCTGAAATAGACACCTGTTTCTCTCCAGTAGCAATATGAGAACTACATGCAAGCAACTTTCTGATGCTTGAGCTAAGAAAGATGAATCTCACCTTATTAGAATTACATATTTTGCAGAAACTTACACCCCTTGATGAGTTATATTTTCCTGGTGACAACTTTTTACCTTCCATCTGACCGCATCTTCACCCAAAATCTGAAAGGAACAAATCAGACATTTAAATTAAGATGCAACAGAGACATTATGACACAAATAGCAACTTATTATTTTGAGATAACTTTTTTCACTGACAAAATTTGAGGGGAAAAAAGCCTGTCAGTAACAAGCTCCAAAACCTCTCTAAGAAAATGGAAACTTTATTTGAATGTTACAACTCAATGCTGGATTGTTGACATAGCTCTCCCCTCCAAGCATCCACTTGCATTCATTATGTTTTTACAAATGTTGAACAAAGCATCCAAGATCATATTGGGACTTAGAGCACAAGGTTATCATTAATAGCAGGGAATTAATAATGTACTAAAACATCACAAAACTGCTGAAACCAACTCAGGACCTGAGTGTGCTCTGGGTTCCATGAGAACATGAAAATCTTCACGTGGTCAGGCTCTTACTAGCCAGATGCCATTAATACAAGAAGAAACCATGTCTGAAGAAACTGTTTGATAAAGAGGTTTATTTGGCAGTAAGATGTAGGGAAGCCTCCTGTATACACTGGCAGAGCATAGCATAGTGCTGACTCAAGTAATAGCTGCCTGTTCCATATTTAGAATATTAAATATTGCAAAGTCTGGTCCGCCAACTACATTTTTGCCCCAGTAATGGTCATATCAAAAATGCACTCAGGATTTTTGTTTCATTATTTTAAACCACTGTAATTTTATTTTTTCTGTTCTCAAGCAGTGCTTGAAAATCACTGAATCATAGAATAGCTGAGACTGGAAGGGACCTCTGGAGACTATCTAGCAGGGTCAGCTAGGGCTAGTTGCTTAGGACCATGTTCAATCTCACTTTGAATACCTTGAAGGATGGAGACACCACAACATCTCTGGGCAACCTGCTTTTGTGTTCAGAAAGGCTATAAAATAAAAAGATTAAATGCTTATCTCTGTTTCAAAAAGAAATGCATACATTATAACTAGAGTTTCAGTTTGAATTATGAAGTGTAAGAGGCAGCTAACATGTCCACCCTGAAGCTGAAATTCACTTTGCAACTCATTTACCCATGCTAATCAGTCAATAGATTTGCAGAAACGATGTGTTGATTTTCCCTCTTTTTAATTTAGTCATTTCTGTTAGCTGCCAAAATTAATTAAATAAAGCGCAGCTCTGAGAGCTCACATGCTAATCAAAAATAGCAGGTGCTTTCTCTCAAAATGCTGTCAGGAGCCTAGTTTCTGGGCCCCCCATGGTCTGGGAAAGTGACTGTGCAACTTTCGTTCTCAGAGGAGTCCTGTCTTGCTTGGGAAATATCTAAGTGTTGCCTGGGAAGCTGGACAATGCCAGCGGAAGAGAATGAAGAAGCCCTCACCATACCTTGGAAGTTGCATCAGGCCCTGACAGGCACCTGGCAGGTCAATGGGACCTTGAGCCAGCAGATACCTACCTCTACATGACGGAGCAGGATCAGCTGCAAACACCTCCCTTGGGGTTCCCTGCAAGACAGAAGGCTGTGCCTCTCCTCCAATGCCACCATGAATTCTGTGGGTCATCAAGCTTCTTGGAAATTAGAAAAAAACACAAGGTTTGCAGATTGTGCCTCAGTATTTTTTTCCAGCTGAAGCTATTTAAATTAATTTAAAGGAATTCAAATGACAACTGAAGGAAGTCATTTCCAGCTGAAGTTTCAAAGAACTTGCTGTTTGCTAAAAAAAACCCCAAACAAATAAAACACACCAAGAAATGCCTGGCTCTAATGAATATTTTTAGTGATGATCAGAGCTAATTAAGTTTATTTTAATCTTTACTATTTTTTCCAAAGACTTTGCTGAAATTCTCAAAATTTTGAAAATAAAAGAGTAGGTTTATTCAGAATACTGAAAAAATGAATTAACTTTAAAATTGTCATCATTACCAATAAAGTTTGGTCTCCACATAAAATTCATAGTGTCTCAAAAGTTGTTGAGTTGTTTGGTTTTTCAGTTTTGTTCTGGTTTTGTCAGAATCTACAGATCTATCTGTGATGCATGTCATTTAATAATAATCAGCGAAGGTGTACTAGAGCTGTAATATAAGGATTGGCATGTGAATGTTAAACTGGCAAGCTGTAGAGTTTATTCACCTTGAATGATGCCAACATAGAAAGAAGGAAAGTGAATTTAGCTTGTACAATCCTTAGGCGTCTTTATATGTATTTTTTAAAGTAAACATTTTTCTTTCTGAAGTGAATCTTTTAAAAGTAAAAGTAATGGGTCACTTAACAGTGTGGAGGTGAAACCATGAAAGAAATAAAGAACTGGCAAGACCAGTAATACTGTCTATTTAAAATTACATGAAGCATCAAGGTAATACATGGAGTAATACACCCCCCAATCAGTTTTTAAAGGTGCTTGATGCACAAATGCCAGTTGTACAAGCACTCTTCCATGGAATTTGCCTCCAATAATAATCTTGCCGCATGACAAGATGTGTCTGGGAGGGAAAACACAGATCTTGGCATTTCAGAAGTGCCCATTCACAGCACTAACCCTGAAGGCTGCTAACCCCCTTAAGCTCTTCACATGCCTCGAAAAAAGAGCATCAATTATTAGGTAAATTCTGTTCTCATCCTCAACCATCAAAGCAACAAAGGGGCTAAGTTTTAGCCCCACAAGCTGAACAATAAAATTCCCACTGATTTCAGCATTTTACTCACATTTACTCCTTACGCTTCTTGTTCAGACAAGAGTTCCATTTGTGGATCTGAAAGCATTTCAAAGTAGTGACTATGTTTCACAGTATTTTTGGGATGCAGGTAAATACTGTTTAGGTCTTTCAGAGCTTGTGAAAACTGTCCGGGGTCGTGAGTCCACAGCAGAGCCAGAAACAGAGCTCTGAACAACTGACTTCCAGATTCACTCATTAAAAGGGAACACAAACTATTACATGTCAACACTATTGCCTTTGAATTATTAAGGCCTAGCTGCTGACTCTTTTTTTAATTTTTTTTTTTCTACACGGATAGTTTTCTAGCCAGTTTTACAGAACTTTTCCCTACCAGGTACCACATTGTGGTAGGTTGGAATTGATGACATTAGCAGTTGTCTCTGATTTAGGTTTCTCCTGAGAACCCAGAGTAATTTCTGAGACAAAAATACCAGTGTACATCACCACCAGAATTTAAAGGCATACGTGAATATACTTAGAAATTTGACCTATTTGGAAAGACAGCTTCACCGAGTGTGATCGAGTAGGTGTACTTATGTGTTAGAGTGAGAAGCACAGTAAAGATATGAGGAAGAAAGATAAAGGCAAAACCTGGACAAGGCTGGAAGGTGACTGAAAGAAACAGAAAAGGGAAGAGGAGAGTTTCTTCAGGAGATGGTAGAAGGAACATCCTGAGCTGCACAAAAGGCTCACGTCCTGCCAGGGAGACAGGATCCTGCGCTACCTGAGAACAGAAAATACTAGGACCTGACTCCATCAACACTTTTTCTTCTCACTTACAGGCACTGGATTTTGGCTAGCAGCACAATATGACTCTGGAAGATTTAAAGCATGTGGCTGTCCTCAGAATCCAGACTGAAGTTCACACACACAAAAAATAAATGAAAAAATCACATTTATAAGGAGTGTTTGAAGCATTCAGTATACTATTTTTACAATCAAGCTCCAGTGAAAAACTTCCTGGAAGTCAATTAGGTTTTGCTTAGTTTTTCAAGATGTCATTACTGCTATATCCAAAATACTTTTAAAAATATTCATTTTAACCACCAGACCATCTGATAAATGCCCTAATAAAAAGGGCTTTACTGAACATGAAGCAAATCCTCATAAGTCTAAACTGATGTTTATTTTGCTCCTACAGCTGAGTTTCAAAATTGCATTTTTTCACATTTATCCGCTGGAATCTCAGATTGTGCTTCAAATCAGCAATAATTGCTACAGCCTTTGCTGTAGCTGGGGTAGACAAGAGGATTCTTTGTATGACTCTCTTATTGCATTGTCAATATATTAATACAAGTTATATGGACAAACCTAAAGAGACAAAGAGCTATTTGTTATATTATTATCCAGGGGTGAAAGCACAAATCTTAGGAAAAAAAAATCCAGCAGGGACTGCAGCTGAACAAAAGATCTAAGTAAGGCAGGCTTCGACACCTGATTATATGCAAACCCAGCAATGCAGTCGTGCAGGGATTCCCTTCTTCTGTTTGCAGACAAGGATTGAATGAGAAGTGGTGAGATAACAAGGGAGCGTGGAAGCTTAATGATATGCCTATTTTTTTCTATCAGTTGCTAATCTGTAGCTCTGGTGATGATTACTATTTCATCTCCAGCGAGATGCTATTCAGAAACATCAAAATGACACACAATTGAATGCCTTGTGTTTCTGTAAGTATAGGGCCAGATTGTCAGGGCTGTCAGCCACAGAAGGGAGAAAGTCCTCCCATTTTATTCGGCTCTTTGCCCCTCCCTGGGTGATGCCAGCCAGCAAATGGCGAGAGGAGGCAGGATCCAGCCTGCTCACCTGATACACCGTAAGAAGAGGATGTCACAGGAGGAGCTGGGCTCTCAAACCTTGATTCATCAACACCAGAGTGTATGGCTGCGCACACAAAACCAGTGAGCTGGTGCTTGAAGGGAGCACTGGCAATTTGATTGGAAAGAACAGAAAGAGAAGAAGAAAAACTGCAAATTAGGCCTTGCCTTATTTTCTGGTTTGCTGTCGCGATAAAGCAGCACAGAGGTGCCACCCGCCCAGGCCAGCCTACAGGTGTGCGAGGGCACTTCCCACCCTTGCCTGCCACAAGCTGGGCTGTTACTGTTGGTAGCCCTGATGAAATCAGTTCTGTCTGCTGTGTGCAGGGGCTGCTGGCTGTACAAACTGCAGAATCCACCGACAGTCACAGCTTTATCGACGTGGCTGCAACAATCTTAAACCAGCAACTTCAAGAATGAGGCGCAGCGTAGCCTTCTTTCCAGCCTACTAAACACGCCACCGGTGTCCTAGAGGAGCATGATGCTTTTTCTGGCATCGTTATCCTGTGACCGGTCCTGGATCTAGCTAGTTTAAATCCAGCTTGCGAGTGTTTCCATGAGCAGCAATCACATGTCTGGACTGCAGTGCAAACAGCCCAGTGTCCCTTCCAGTTGTCAAGTCGGGCTCTGCAGGTGCAGAAGCTCAGATCTTTGACTCGCGTGCCAGTTACTGGAATTGCCAGAACTTCCAGAGATAAAGTTCCCTAAAGATTTAAACATCTGCTTTGAGGAAATTCTAGCACCATTTAATTCTGGTGTAGAACAATTTATATATATGATCCAATAAAATCTGCAAGTTTAAAATCCCTTTCTTCAAGCAAAAGAGAGAAATGAACCCAATTCTGTGCAACTTGGGTGGGTTCCTGATGTAAGCCATGGATTCCCTCTGCTGATAAATAAAGGTTTGTGCCAAAGACACTTTGGAAATCAAGCCTAGTATCAGATCCTTCTTTGTGAAAGTGCTCATACCTTCAACATTTTAACACTTCTTGTCTAGATAGCACTTTCGGGCAGGAACTCTCTCTTGCCAGTTCTGAAAAGCAACTCCCACATCCCTTATACAAGTGCACCTTCATGTAAGATGCCCTAAATTCCTTCCAGTACCCATTCACTGTGTGACTCAGGGTACACAGTTACTGCCAGAGTCAATCCAAAAGGTTTGCACCTACGCAAGGACACTTTGCACAGTCACTGCACACATAGGCAGCGGGCGCTGACAGACTTTAGTGGCGAGGCTGAAAGGGGATATGCCTTAATAGCATATACAGAAGAAAATTATTCTTTATATTAATACAGAGAAAAGTCATCAAGAGGTACAGAAATCAACAGCAATCTTCCTAGACTGAAGCTTGGTAACCTGCATGAAGACCTCATGCCTCCCTCTGAGACTGGGCAGTTCCTGGGGGTGCAGTGGTCTGTATGGCTCCTGCTGAGCAACCCAAATGTCCCTGAAAGCTCAGTGGTGAATTAATTGTGCTTTAGTCTCCTGCCAGGATAAAATCAGAACAGAGCGTGACTTCTGTGTGAATTGCACATGAAGCATAGATGCTGTTTGTACGTTAATAACTACGTGGCCTTTTGCTTTTCTTTTTTATTCCCTTGTGCTTTGCCCAGATGTGAGCAGGTAAAGTGACCCACATTCTCCTCTCTGACACACTGCACATGGCATTGCCCAAGCATGAAGTGTGCAATCAATTTTTTCCCCCATTGCATACAAACACAAACACACAGGCAACCTTAATCACACCGACGGGCAAAGGAGCAGCCTCCCCTCCTCCCGGGCTGCCTGGCAGATGGCACAGCAGCAGCACGGCTTCACCGCTCCAGGACCAAAGTAACAGATGTTGGATTACCGCACGCTTTCTAGAGCTTTAATCTTCGAAGAAATTCTGGATCTTACCTGGCTTCCCCTTTCCTCCTGTCATTCACAGAGAAAGCAGAAGCCTCGGAAAACAAGATTATGCAGGCCCTTAGTGCAGCCTGAAGTCGTGATGTCAGGAGGGATAAAGCTGGTGAGAAGAAGGTGTGGTTAAGGGCTGAAATGTGTGTAAGGGTGCAATCCTTCAGAATGAGGATTTTTGAAGATCATTACAGGGGGTGGAAAATTGGGTTGAAAAAGATTTTACCAGGGAAAATATTTTAGCTTCTTAAAATGCTACCCTGAACAATGTTACAGAAGGAGTTGGTCATATCTTATGTGCAATCTGAAAACGTGGAGATTTGTTTGACAGATGATTAAATAACTGCAGAGAAGGAAGCATGTTAAAACAAAATGCTCACCTCTTCTCCTTCTTCCCTATAGGTGACTGCCACTTTTGGAGCTGATTTACCATTAGACTAAATGGTTGTGGACAAGGAGCATCTTTTAACAAGCCCCAGATCCAGAATGTATTTCCAGTTGGCAGACACAGTAGAGCAACATCTACACTCAGATCTGCACCTCAGCCATGCCTCATTTGGTCTGTAACTCAATTTTTATTTATATCAAGGGTTAGACTGTCAGGAGTAGTGTAATCACAGGATTATATTACCAATGGAATTTACATTATCAGTGGACTTTAATGATCATTAAGGGTCTTGGTCTCATTTGATCTGAAGTAAATTCACAGTAACCTCAAGGATTTTGAATGAAATATTCCAGCATTGCATTTTTGCTGACGTTATTCAGGGTCATGACCCAACTTTAAGGTGGACTGTTTTAACCCAGGACAGATTAAATAGATAGCATAGGAAGGAAACCATTTGTTTGGAAGCTGGTAATATTTTCCTCAGTGAGATCCAAACAAGACCTGGTTGCATAAATATTTCTAATTTTATCATTACTTATACAAGTCCTAATAAAAAAAGCACTCCTCTTTATTTGGTGTACATTTAATTTTTCTCTTACACACTTCTTAATTTAAATGGCAATGTTAAACTTTCCTTTCTGTTACAACAATTTCAAACTATCATTGAGTTGTAGTTTAATTGAATTATTCCCAGTTTATTATCAAAGGTTTCATCTTAGTACTGAGAGATTGGTTATTTGTTTCTGAGATGTACAAGTATACTCCAAAACCATGCTGCTTTTGATCGCTTGGTCTTACAGATTATTTCCGTAGTGGCTGAACTTCAGCAAATGCATCCTTTTCCTGTCTCTTTACAACTAGCGATAGAGACTTGAATATTAAAAAACTGTTAAAGCAGCCAAAAAAATATATTACAGGTCCAGCCACACAGCCTGAATTATGGTTTCACCTGTCTACTTAAAGCCGCATTTAACCACTCTCTCCAAGAAAGTACTTTTAACATATGAGAAACCCTGAGAGTACAGCAGGCAGATTTGGTGCCTGTCCCTGTTTTCCTGAATTGGAGGAGGCTGCTAACAGGAAAATTTCATTTCCTTTTCGTTACGCAGCTGCCGGCTGTCTGAGCTGGCTCACACAGGGAGGATATGGGCAGGGATGTCTTCGTGAGTCCTGGGGAAAGTGTTAACGGGATTTATACATTACCAGAAAATCACTGAAGTTCAAGAATAAGGGAGGGACACTTAACATGTCTGCTAAATAAGATGTTACCATTGGCATCAAAGGCAGTTAGCCAGGTCTGTTGTTAGTTTTCTTGTTATTTCACCTAGTTTTCTTGTTTTCTTACTTAAAAATAGACACATAAGGATTATTAGAGATAGTTGAAGACTGGAGACATTTTAATGAAAAGCATGCCCCCGTTTAACCTAATAACGACCTTTAACTTCTTGAAGGATGCTCTAATTTTGATGTGCATTTCCCCTCTTCTGGAAAGTTCAATATCTTGTTACCTACGTTTGCGATATTCTGCTGCTCGGTTTTGTGTACATTCTGGAGAAGGTGGCTACGCACTATATTTAAAGGCCCCCCTACATTTGGTACTTGTTGAAAGGTTAACTGGACATGCTTCACATTAGGATGCTTTGCTTCCCCCACCAGTGTCTGCTGTGACTCGTGTGACACTTGAATCCTCTTTGGAACGAGGTTTCTGAGGTGCCAAATGTGTTTACCCATGGCGTAACTGACACATACAGATATGCAACCCTACCCCATAGGAACAAGAACGAATCTGTCAAGCCCTTCTGCTGGCACCTCATGCTCCCTTGCCAGACAACCGGATTGTCTGCCTGTGGTCCTGCTCCCCATTCAGGGTCATTCTCCATGAATACCGTGCTGCAGTGACGTCCAGGATGACAGAAATACTGAGCTATGTGACCTCTTTGTTCTAGCAGACATGGAGGAATACAAGCCCAAGGCAGATGACGAAACTTCGTGCTAATCTACATTTATTAAAAATATTGAATTTTGTTTTCAAAAGGATCATTTTGTGCAAAGTGTACAGAACAATGCAGGTTTTTCTCACGTTTACTATTATCCATGGCTCCTTTCCTCTGTCAAAAGGGGGATTGCCCTTGCTCATCAGCATTTTAGTTTTCCTAATGCATTTTTCAACAGGAGTCTTCCCCATTTGAAACCATGGCTCAGATATCTTCTCTGAAGGAAAAAAAAAAGAGCAGTCAATAGAAACACAGATCTGGAGGGGATAGCTTAAATCATTGATCTGACTGTTTGCAGACATAGAAAGCCATGCAATAAATGTTTAATACCAAAAGCACAGTTTGCTCACAAATCCACAGAACACCTCCCAGCACTCCAGAAACAGATTAAAGATTGTATAAAAAGTTCCAAAGTTAGAGGCAATGTTCAAATACCAGCCCACAACTTCTGCCCCCCACTTTACCCCATCTTCTTAATGTCAGTTATACCACAAGCTTGTGAAACAGATGTTAGGTAAATAGCCTCTATTTCACCTTTCATTTACAAGGTCTTTCCCAAAGTTAAATCCCTGCCTTTCCTTTACATTGTTCGTCAAGGATACATAGAGAGAGGAATAATATAAAATCATCTTAGCTTGGAGCTCACGGAGAGGTCACTGGGAACTACGGACACATTTTCGTTGGCCTGATGCCAGTGCTGTTGAAATACTGCTTGTCACGTTTCTTTTCCTTGTGGAAGCTGAGACCTTGCAGCATCCATGGGGGGAGTGCTTTCTTTAAAGGAACTGACTAACTCATCTCCGTGGGAGGAAAAAGAGCTCAAAAGTTTTTTTCTTCAGAGAACTTAACCAGACAGAAGCAGAGAAGGATGAGATTTAGACAGTTGGCAGAAAGAGACAAAAATGGCCTCACAGTTATACATCATAGCTATCGCATTAATACCTGTGCAACCAATATGATGCAAATGTCTTTAGGTGACCAGCAACCTGGAACTGCAGTTAGAAGAGCAGAGGAGCAGGACACCACGGGATATCTGACCTCCTCTTTTCACACATGTGGAAATACTTTGCAGGCTGCAAAGCTGTGAGGCAAGAATATTTTGATCACGGAAGGACAATGCAGTGAACTTGTACACCTCATGCAACAGCTGTAAATCATTTGGTGTGACACACAGAGCCCATACAACATAAAGGGGCACTACCAGCCTTCCAGCTACAGCAATTACCCTCGAGCTACATTTAGGTCCCTACCTTCAGTATACTGTAAAATAACACTGTGAGTATTAATTGAGTTTGCAAATGCCACGTTTCCTTTTCCTGAAAACTTGACATTGTTGACTGGAAAGAGGAGATCCCAGGAGACCTGATTTACTTTTTTTGCTTTTTCTTTTCTTTTAAACACACTGAGAACTACAATGCTTCAGTCCTTAGCAATTAAAGTTACCAATTTACAGTTATTTAATAGCAGTTGATTCTGAGGGTGTGTGTTTCAAGAGAAATTAGTGCTCAGTAGTGTAGAGAGGGTTCTGCATTGAGTGCCGGATAAACATTCCTCCCATGCAGAAGAGGGAAGGTAATGTGCTCACCGCGAAAACAGCTTGCATAGCTTCAAAAGTGGAGTTAGTAATTTTTCCTCTGCTACATAGAACAAGCTCACCTAGGAGCTGGTGTCCAGTTTCTCGGATGCTGTAAACCCACACGTTTGTTTAGGCTGCTCTTTTGGTTCACAGTGGCTTCCAGTAGCTCCAGCCACTGGCCATTTATTCTTGACTCCAAACTGCATTTTACCGCAATCCCACCTCTTCTGCTGATGTAAGTTACGAGACGCTTTCATCTGTAAACCAAATAAATAAAGTGATTCAACTCAAAAATGAATCTTCAAAAAGAAGGGAGTAGTGCATTCTTGAGTGGGCTTTGCTGAAAAACGTTTTTTTCCTGGAAACAACGGGGTAAGCCCTGGGAAGGTACAATTCAGCATAAGGCAAGGGTAATACAATGGCCTTAATATGCCAAACTAGTTAATAAATAAATCAATCGAAAATATAATGAAAATTAGGTCTAATCCTAAGTAAATAAAATGCTTTGCTTCTTTGAACTGTCCTCAGTATACTCTGATTTTCTTACTCTGTTCTTTGCTTTTAATTGCCTAGAACACCCCTATAATTACCTAGAAACTATAGGTGCAGTGAGGAGAATAGCCAGGCATCCACAGTAAAGATCAGATTAGTCCAACATCTTTCAAGAATGGTTTAGAAATAATTGATTCTCCTTTGGGACCAGGGAATGGAAAAGAGGCCTTCTCAAGCTCTCTTTCATCTTATTATCTTGTTTATTGTATTATCCTGTAGTCAGTTCAGATGTAGCACAAAAGAAAGCAGACTCTGTCACATTTTACTTCTCCTTTGCTACTCTCTCAACTTACACACAGATAAAAGCAGGTGAGACTACGATTTTGTGGTTTTACTCTGGAATTCTTTAGGGGCAAGTAAACATCAGTGATTCTTATTGTTGAGTATTAAGTTTGGGGTTCATACCCCGCATCTCACAGCCATAGCCTGCTGGTGGCCAGAATGATTGGGTGCCTCAGTATGAAAGCTTGGTCTGTCTTGCCTGCCGCTGGGCTTGAATAGGCATAGCTCAATATGGGAATTTCTCTTCTTCCCGTCCAGCATTTTCCTCCAATTCAGCCCAACCCGTAAGAGCTGGAAGGTCCTGAGTTATGCTATGTCCAAAGAGAATTCAGATGAAGAGGGCTGCTGGGTGAGACAAATAGTTAAATGATGTGAATTAAGATAGATATGAATGGATCTTGATGGGTTTCTCTTCTTGCTCTAAAAATGAGTGAGGAGAAGAACATCATTAGGGGATGTAGCAGAAATTGTGCAGAGACCATACTGTTGCTGACAAAATCTGGAGGGCTGAAGTGGGAGGGTTGGGTTGGATGTTCTGGAAGAAAAGATAAAAATGCCATCATTATACTTTTGGGGAGGTTTTATGCTACTTTTGTTACTGTTGTTCTCATTACTTCTATATTGCTCATGGAAGCAAACATGAGTGAGTTTTCAGTCTGTCCTCCTGGGGACAGATATGACAGTGGAAAAAGAAGGAAGTTCAAAAGATGCCTGTACATCTGTAAAGAAACCCATACCCCAAAACTGCTTGCTGCTGCCATGGTAACTCCATTTATAATAGAATGAAAACATGAGATACAGATAACATTTCCTCTGCTTTTGACCTATTTGCTTGTCCTACGGCACCTCTCATCTCAACAAGGTCAGGCTTGTCTGTAAGCACTTCAGCCCAGATGATTTGTCCTCTCTGCAGAGCATCTGCATCTTCTAGAGAGCCTGCTCTTCAGCCCAGCTATCTCTTCAGGGGTGTTCCTCAGCCATCCTGAAACATTTCCACCTATATACCTTTAATTCTGCTGCAACTAAATCATCATACTGTGACGTTCCCTTTCTTGGCACTGCTGTTTCTTGGCTGTGCTTCTGTCAACATGTCCTTTCCTTTTGAACAAACCAGGTTTGGGGTTTTCAAAAGCTGGAAGGAGGAAGGGAGGGGATTTTACATGGTTTTTCTGAATGTTTATACATAGGTAGTTAGCTGAATCAAAAGACACCAAAAAGAGTTCACTTCTGGCTAAGGATGTTGAATTGAGGTACCTCTGTACTATCAGGCCTTTAAATGCTTCTGCCTATGTTAAGTCCAGAAATAGGTGGGTTTAGCTGAAGGGAAGTCAGGCAGAGAAGAAGCAGCAGAACTGTGCAAAGGCCAGGGCGAGCTTATATCTACGTAGCTTAAAAATAGGGACCTTAATGGGAAATGGGGAGTTGATGACGCGGTGTGGGGTGTGACCCCCGACGAGGGAAGGAAGCAGCATCACTCCTTATCGTCAGGGCTGCATCGACTGTGTGCCAGCGACAGCAGCACAGCATCCCGGCAGTGCTGACTTGTCCTGGCACAGCCAAAGGCCACCAGGAATGAAGGACAAGCGGCAGGATGGACCATCCCGTCTCTGAGCCTTGCCGTGGGGAGCTCCGGGGCTACTCTCAAACCTGCCTGCCTTCCCTGCACTGTTCCCCAAGCTGCAATACCAGCTGTAATTAATCTTCTTTACGCACTGCTCTGATCTAAGAATTGATCTTGAGGGTTACAGAAGACTTAGGCAACTGTTTTACAATGAAAATATTGAAAATCAGCCTGATTACTGTCTATAGTCTGGCCTCCCATCTCGTTCAAACCTCACCTAAGTCTTTATCTTGCAGGGTATTTTCTTTTTCATGTTTTTTTTTCTAGTTTTTTTTTGTAATCTACATGTAGAGCTCATTTTCCATTTCCCAGCTGCTGCAAGGGGTTATTTGAGCATAGCAGGCAGGGCAGCTTCATTTCTTTAATCCAGGTCTTCCTCTAGTCAGTCTGACAATTAAATCAGATCAAATAAAGGTAGCTAGTTAACTTGCACTATGATCAGCTTTATTCCACAACATAAAGGTCTCAGAAAAAAACTGCCTCTCTATTTACTTACTTTATAAATTTAATGTTGTCAAAAATGTGTCTAAAAGAATATAATGAGAAAAAATATAGTAATGCTCAGGAAATTAAGGGTTTGTCAAAATTGAAGTAAAATTACTTTATTGTGCAGTTTTAAGTAAAAGACATTGAAAATAATTCCTGAAAAGTTGAAACTTCATTTTTATATATCTTAAAATAAAATGTTTCATTTTTTTAAGCTTCCTGATACCCATTCTTGCAGGGGAGGGGATGATTTTTTCCCTTTTTTTTACTTTGAATGAGAAAATGATACAGGAATTAATAAGTTGACAACTTTTGTATGGTTGTTTTTACTTTAGCTTTTGAGATGAAAAACTCACTTGTCTTCTAGCTATAAGTAAAAGTTAAAATAATGGACAAAGTTCTCAGGCAAAATTTTAAACTAGGCAATGGTATCAGAGAAATCGAATACTTGCAAGTGCAAAAATTCAAGCTACGAATACAAAAAAAAAAAAAAAAAAAAAAAAAAGCATGCGTTCATACTCCCAACATTAAGGCACTGTTGTACTGTTATTTCAGGAAAAGAATATAAACACGTGGGGTGCAAATTCTGGGGGACAGAGTGACAGGTGAGAACAAGTAGTACAGAGAAGCAGCGCTTGCGAGTGCTAAGGCAGGCACCCGCCTCCCACTTCTGCTGGGAGACGTGCTGCTGCGTTAGCATCTGCTCCTGCCGCGCGCCCACAGAGCTTGTTTGCACGCCCTTTGCGGGGTGATATCAGGTGCTGTGGTGTTCCGCATCTGCAAACGCACAGCGTTTCTTTGGGTTTGGGGAGGAAGGGCAGCCCCAAGCCCGATGGCAGTGCTCTTCCTCAGATTTCCCAGCTGCGGGTTGCCCCGTCCCCGCTTTGGCTGGCTGTTTTCTCGCCCGGCTGCACCGGCTGCCTGGCTGGGTCTGCAGCGCTTCCTGACACATGCCACAGCCTCCACAGGGCTTCTCTGTTTCCCTCCTGGGCTTAGGATGCTTCCCCCACAAACATCACATCAGCCGTGTCTGTCTCTTCCAAACATCGAGTCTCTTCTGACCGCTTTCCTGCAGCTTCTTGCGCAAGAGGAGAGACTTTCCCAACGTGCTGCTGGCATCTGTCAGGAGCAAACGGATGCTGTGCTGAAATCCCACCCTCGTCAAGCCTGCATGGCTGGGGGGTCCA
>NW_009258947.1:4681014-4693564 GCF_000687185.1 Egretta garzetta
GGCTGGCTGTTTCCCCGCCCGGCTGCACCGGCTGCCTGGCTGGGTCTGCAGCGCTTCCTGACACATGCCACAGCCTCCACAGGGCTTCTCTGTTTCCCTCCTGGGCTTAGGATGCTTCCCCCACAAACATCACATCAGCCGTGTCTGTCTCTTCCAAACATCGAGTCTCTTCTGACCGCTTTCCTGCAGCTTCTTGCGCAAGAGGAGAGACTTTCCCAACGTGCTGCTGGCATCTGTCAGGAGCAAACGGATGCTGTGCTGAAATCCCACCCTCGTCAAGCCTGCATGGCTGGGTGTGCACAACCCAAACGTCTTTCCTCCAGCTCGTTGGATCACCTGCCGCCTTTGCACAGACATTTCTGCTTCTCATTGATTTTGTACGCTGTTACCAGGTTTCTTAACTTTGTTTTATTAACAACGAAGTTCAGCCTTTTTCCATTCTGTGGGAAAAAGCTATTTCAGTAGCTATACAGTACAACTATTTTTGTATGAGGATTTTTTTCCCCACAACAGGAGAGCATAAAGAAGACAGCGTTAAAAAGGCTTTACTGCCCACAAAACACACTGCAGTGAATTTCTGTGTCTGGGCTCTTAGCCTGGACAAATGAACATTAATGTAATTTAGTCTCTTTCTCTGAAGTTTAGATTAAGGCCCCTCACATCATAAATAAAACTGACTAAAACTGATACAGACATTTATGAGCAGTTATGGTTATCATCCACCGGCTGACAACTTGGTTTACCTACTTAACTCAATTTTGTGACCAAACTCTGAACAAGGGGGAAGTGTAACATTTTACTTGTTGCACTACGGATAGTTTAGCACAATTTCGCAGTAGAGTAGACCTGACAGACTGTTGAGTTCACTTCAGTGGGAATATACAAATTCTCAGGGTGTCCAGTACCCTCTGATATAAGTCACTTGCAGTTAAACATACATTTTCCCCACTGAAGCAGATCTCTGGCTTTGCTGCTATTTGTGTGGTTATCTGGGTTTGGAAGACGTTCTATTCATGTTGTTGACTTTGGCAAATGTTAACCTAATTGCTTGTCCATGTTCTGAGGCATTTCCACGAACCCGTCCTCCTGTTTTATACTTTGAGGTGGATGCTCTCGTTCAGGTACAGGATTTAAAACCATTTGCTGAATATTGATTATGGATGCCTATAGCCCACTCTGTTCAGTTTTGTTATTGGAGGCTTTTATGTTGTTGAAAAACAGACAAGCTAACAGTAAAAATTAAAATGATTACACCCCCAGTAGAATAATTAATTTTTTTCATTTGATTTAATTCCACATGATGTTTGGGATCATACTTAAATGAGTGCCACTCATTAAACTCTGTGCTCCGACCCAATTATACTAATGCAAACCTGAACAGGAGGCTCAGGCATTAGGTAACTTGGCAACCTGTTTCTTTTCCCTCTGTCCTCAAAGTCTCTTTTACAGACTCACACTGCTGAATACTGGTCTTAAAGCTCATCACTTCAATCACTTTCCCTCTCCTTGAATTTTTGAAGCAAATCACCGCTATTTATTGTACTTTGGCTTATACTGTGGGGAAGTCTCTGAGCACAAAACTAGCTCCCTTTTAGACAAAAAAAAAAACCAAACCTGGAAGACGTGGTGAGAGGCACACCTCAGGTGCTGCGACAGCCGAGGAGTATTCATTCAACCTGATTAGAGCTGGTCCAAGGTAACTACCTCAAAATGTGTACGGGACAGATGCGGGGTCCTCAGCACCATCTGTTTTGCTCTGCAAATACTGTCCTGTTTGGCTGCAACACTTGGTAATGACTGAAGAAGTCAATGTTTTATGTGTTTTGGTGTCCAACGGTAGTTGCCAAAATTAGATATTAAAAAAATATCAGCCTGGCTTTGCAGATGTGACGACTAAAGGCATGAAAAAACTAAAGCATGAAAAATATCCTTTGTCCACACACAAGTGATTAAGCTCAACAAAGGGAATTTTACGGGAAAAACATTATGGCTTCTAATGCGTAGGAAATCAGACCATATAACCTTACAATCCCTTTGGTCATAAAAGTTATGAATTTATTTAAAATATCTTATTGTACTATTGTTGTTAACACACATGTGCCTGGGGTTCTACAGGTGGGCCAAAAATATCCTAGGGTGAATAATAACCATTTCCAGAGAACAGTCAAAACTGCCCTGACATCGACAGAAATGTATTGGCAGGCGGTGCTTGCAGCATTGACACTGGCTGGGTATTTAGAGAGCATTATGACATTACCTATTGCTGTCGAAGATGCTACTTATGGGGATACACAAATACTTTGGCCAGACCCTTGTTACAGAGGAGACTCCCAAATGCTCTGAAGAGCTTCCAAATCAAGAAAGAAGATGTGGTGAGACTGCACAAAGGCCATGGTAGATATTTCAGCAGCTGTCCAAAATGCCACAAGTCTTTGGAGAAAAAGGTTCCAGGACTTTTTTTAGTCTGTGCTTCATGTCTTCTCTGCAATCTGCTAATCCGTCTTTCCTGAAGGATTTGAGAGGGGCTGGGATATCAAGAAGAAAATGAAAATACATTGCATGTGTCTGCACACCAGTCTCTTTAATTATGTAGTGTTTGGTATTCATCCTTCCTTGCCATCTTGCTAAAAATAGTTCTAGTTATCCCATCAAAACCCAGAAGCAGGGTCAAGAAGCTTGGGGACCTAAGCACACAAAAAGATTAACCAATACGAACAAATTCTAATACACTACTCACTAATTGGAGTAGTATTTTGCCCAACAAATAATTTCTTTGATCAATAAGTCATTTTCTGTGATGAATAATGAGCCAGTATGAAAAGTGAAAGGACTAAAGACCCCAGACCCAGTGTCTAGTGACACTATTTATGGAATAGATATTATTCATCAGACTAACAGTGACAGAATGGATCTTGGATTGAATACTTGAGACAATGACTCTGTTACCCAGAAAATTATTCCCCAAAGCATAGGAAGAACAAAAGATATTGTTGATTTTTATTTTAAATTTTAATCATGTGTATTTTAGCCATCTATTCTCTGCCAGGTAAATCTCTGTCTTCTTCCTATGAAAGCTATGGTATCATGTAGCAGCTATTACACAGTAGTTGTTACTTTTCACAAGATCCCAGCTGTTTCATTGTAAGAATAAAAAGGTATTGGGTACCTGCCAATTAAATAAATGGAATTGCCATTTTCATTTATTGCAATAGCCAGTTTGACTTGTATTCATAAATGTTTTTTGTTAATGTAGATAAAATTACAGTACTGGCAAGCAAGAGTAAGTGGTTTTATGAGCAGAGTATGTGTGTTAAAATATTCTGTCTTTTCAGCAGATTCACAGCTGTTTGGGTTTCAAAATGCGAGTTTTGAATGATCAGTAATGTGCTGGTGTCTCCTACCTGCCCGCAGACATAAGATCCCCCACCCCCCTGCTTATCTTCTGGGTTCTGTTGCATAATGATCAATAAAAGGGACAGTTCCATGGGCATATTTTCCCACCTACTTCCTATTCCTGCTTCCCAGTTAAAATGCTGAATACAATTATAAATCCATTAAGCAGTGTTAAAATGCACTAATATCAGAGTGCTCTTTTTCAGAACTGGATCACTTTACAGCAGAGCTACATCTTCCTTTACATCAGGAAAGGCTTACAGAAAGCAGGTTTAACCAGCTATAACGTGTTTTTAAAAATACTTCCTGCAGAGAATGAAATGCATCACAGTTTCTGTTACCTACAAAAATTCTACCCTAAGAAAAAGAAGGATTAAAAAAAGTTTTTAATTCATTACATTTAGTATCAAAAGGTGACGCTATCTCAGAGATGCCATAAATGTCTTAATGCCAAGCTCAGATGCTCCGTGCATGGAGGTTTGAGACAGATGCATAGGTTCATGGCAGAGGACATATTTGGAGTGTAAGGCAAGGACATCTGTGAAGGGACAAGTGGGTCTTGAAGCAAGAAGGAGGGTGCAAATGTGTCCTTGTGCATGGCATGGCTCAGTCATGTGCCTAATGTCCAGGTTGAGGAAGGCCTTTAAGGAAATGGTAATACTCACTGGGAGAGGGTGCAGAGCTTTCCAAAACCAAAGGCCTTTTTAACAGAGCATCCCAAAACTGGTATCTCCTGTTACTTTTCAATATATATGCCCTTGAGGAAAAGAAGTACAAAGGGCAACAAGGAGTGGGGGAGAAAGAGTGGTGTTGTCTGAACATCCTCTGCCCTGAGCCGACGCTGATGCAACGACAGGGTGCTCCACGCACGGCTGTGTAACCTGGGCTCTGGGTGCTTCACTTGGTACACACCAAGCCTTTCTCATGAAGAAATGACCAAAATGAACTAAGGCAAAATGAACTCTATTTGAACTGACTATTTAAAGTCTGAGTTAGACTTTCCCCAAGGAGTTGTAGTGTGCTTCTTCACAACAATAGTAAGAGCAACAGCTAGGCTTAAAAAGCTGAACCACAATCAGAAAACTTGGTTTCTCATGAATTAGAAACATACCCCTTCAGCAAAATTACAGACAGAAGCAAGAAGCAAACACAAAAAATAAAACTATAAAACAAAGCAGAGCATAATCACTTAATGAGCTTTAACTTCATATTGTTCTGTTTGCAACCCTGTGAAATGTTTATATAGATGTATTGTGCTAATATCCAAAAATTCCTGAACACACATTTCCTCAGAGCACCTCATGCCAGGTAGGGAAAAGATGGTTATCCCCATTTCACAGGCAGAGAACTGAGGCAGGAGAAGCCCCTGATCAAAACAGAACGAGTCCCCTGGAGAAGCAAAGTTTCCAAGAAGTGCCCTGAACACTGACTAGCTTTCTTGTCCCTCAATAGTAGAGATAAAATAAATCCTACTTGAGTACTGAATTGGTTTAAGGTCACAGAATTTGGGTGAATTTTGAAAATAACAAATAATGGATTTTTATTTGCCTTCTCATTTTTATAGCCCTTAAGATGCATTCACTCTCAATTTTCAATGTTTTCTATGCAATTTTCAGAACTAGGAATTATAGATATATAACACATATAATATGTATTATATATAATATGCATATTTAATGGAATATATTCTTATGCAAGATTGTAATTCAAGAATCTGGAAGCTAAAATAATTTAAGTGTACATCTATACATAAATAGTGTAAATAGAGAGTAATTAATTTATATCTATTTCTCTTTGTGTTTATGTATGCATTAATATGTATATTCTTACTCTGTAAAAAAGAAATCTATAAAAATTGGCAGCAGTCTTTTGGATATAGGTGGATGAAATTACATTTGAGGTAATTACAGAAATAAATGCCAACTAGTCAGCAACTCATCACAAAAATAAGTTTGTGTTAATGTAAAGATAATGGAAAAAATGAAAAAAAAAAAAAGTAATGTAGGGGGAAAAAAAAGGAAAAGTTTTTTCCAGTTGATAAAATCCCCCCTGCTTTCTGTCCCTCCACCTCTCTCTGCAAATCTCCATCCCTCCGTGCTGCCATGCCCGTGGCAAGCCCTTGGCAGGCAGGCGGTGGGGCAGCAGCTCTCCCCCAGCCCCTGCGCAGGGCGGCTGGGGTCCCCCAGCTGGCTCCGGCCTCTCTGCTGGGAGCATGGGGCTCTGGAAGTTGCCCCTTGCAGGCTGAGGGAGGCAGGAGGGACTAGGAGGAGCAAAAGGGGCTTCAGATCTGCCTCCTCTGCTCTCCAGACCTTCTGGCCAATCCCTCTACAAGAGACCCTTACTTCAAACAGATTTAAAGAGCCTCTTTCCAGGTGTCTCCCAGCTGGCTGGTAACCCAATATCCTAAGGGTTCATGTACCTATTTTTCTTAAATTTCCTCAACTTCCCTTTCCTCTGCATCAACATCTGGTATCAACCTAACCACAAACTTGAATACCTCTTCAACTGTGCTTAGGCCTATTTTTCATTAGCAGTCAGTTGTTTGGGTTTTTTTTAAAATCACAGTCATCATAAGCATATTTTCATAGCATTCAAATCTCATAGGCCTTGCTGAAGGCAGGGATTTTATTACTCTTTCTACATGATTAAGATTGCTTATGTCATTCATAGATCACAAAAAAAAAAAAAAAAAAAAAAAAAAAAAAAGAAAAATGCATCTGCATTAATTTCAGTAGACTTAAACTGGGATAAACATAGCCAGTTATGCCACAACATCTCAGAGAAGGGCACCGATTTCAAAGCCCTGTGAGTAGTGAATAGATTAGGCACAAATGCCCTCCAGAAGCAGCAACCTAACTGAAGTTTCTTTTCTGCCATTTCATAACTTTGACAGTGCAAACTTTTGTAACTAGTGCAATCATTTCTGATGACAGACCTAAGAAATTCCTAGCTTTTTTTTTTTTTTTACGAGAACTTTGCCATGTTGCAGACTACAAACAATTGGCTTAACACTGTTTAAGAGGCTGGGGTGATGCACACAACTTCTGTGGGAGGAGGATGTAAAGGAGAAAATAGTAGGGGATGGTAACAAATCTGGACTCTATTCTTATAGTATGAGCTAGGGGCAAAGCATGTCTGTTGATTCTACCTCAGCTACCCAGATGTAAAAACATATTTGTCCTCTTCAGGGAGGTTTAAGATACATTCACTTACGGATGGGAAGCGTACAGTGACTGTCTCAGATTTAAATAGAAGTGTATTAACATAGACACAGCATGACATTGTTAATGTAAATTGGTAAAACAAATGCTTTTGCCAAGATTTTTAGAAGTGATTAATGGTTCTGGATGACTTCTAAGTGCTTTGCTTTAAATCCTTTTAAAAGGACTGATTTTCTAAAGGTGAGAGCTCAGTTTGAGAGTAACTCCCTGTTAACATATCTGAAGCCACACAGTGTGCTTGAGCTGGGTTTTCCAGAGCCACTACCTGTGAAAATGCTGATCTTATTCTGGGTTGTTCCTGAAAAGTATTATACGACAGTTTGCTGTTATTTCATTTCACAGATTCAAACTGACTGTATTCAGAGGTAACTCAAGTTTTCCAATTTATTTGAAGACCTTAAAAGTGATTAATACCAGGTTATCATCAATAAAATCCAGTGATGTTTTCAAGTTATATGTTAGGGCTGCTGATCTTACGTTTTAAAGCCAGACATTTATCTCTTTCTTACGAACTGAAGAGCCCGTTTCTGCTCTTCTTTGAAGTCAATGGGAGTTTTCTCACTGTCTTCAAGGACGGGCAAATTAGAGCCCGAATTTGCATCTGGAACTATGTACAGTAGGGTGTTCAAGTGGCATACAAGTTGTCACCACAATTATAGTAATTTTAATCAACCTCGTTTGCTGTTTGCTTCTCTGAGATTTCCAGGAGAATCTGCTCAACTGCACTTCACTGTTGATATCTCTCTACCCTTGCTGCTTTAAAAGACTTGCTTTCATTCTGATGCTGCAGCTGAACCGGAGCATTTTAATAAACCTCTTGTTACCCACATCTTCTATCCATATGTCATTGACTTAAGCAGAGCAGTTTGTCAGGTTAATATTTTATACATTTTGTATTTAGACTATTACTTAGCTGATCCATAACAGGGGATTATAGTCAGGGATAGGAATATTGAGCGGCTTTTTTTTTTTTTTCCCACGTGCCTGTCTCCAAGACAACTAGATGGCTGTATTTAAAAGATACCCACATCTTCTATCCATATGTCATTGACTTAAGCAGAGCAGTTTGTCAGGTTAATATTTTATACATTTTGTATTTAGACTATTACTTAGCTGATCCATAACAGGGGATTATAGTCAGGGATAGGAATATTGAGCGGCTTTTTTTTTTTTTTCCCACGTGCCTGTCTCCAAGACAACTAGATGGCTGTATTTAAAAGAGCACAAAGACCAGAAGGAGTAGCTCATCCAAGTCTTTTAGCAAGTGAATGCTCTGTGGTTTTGCATTTTCAGGCAGGGCTTTCACTCTATCCCCCTGACATCTTTTACCTCGGGCTCTGATGGGTGGGAACTCCAACTGGTAGCCCAGCTGATAATTGCAGCTATTAAGCTGCTGCTCGTGTAGCTCAAGTTCCTTTTTGTTTCTGGTTTTATCTAGTCTAGCTGGAGAGTTTCACTACTGATAGTCATATTTAAAAGCCACAACTATATTCTTCCTTTTTCCCTTTTCAGTCAGGGCTGGTGATTATTTGCTACATCCTCTCTTCCTGCAGCTTGCTGGCAGGGATTTTGCAAAGCACATGCTAGCTTGTGCTTTCCTCTTGGATTTTTCAAAAAAAAAAAAAAAAAAAAAGATAAATAAATAACATGTGGCCATAACAAAAGATCCCTGGCAACCATAAATTACCAATAGAAAATGTCCGGCAGGCCTGCAGGCAGTCCTCATGCTGTAGCCTCAGACAGACCACTAGCAGCCAAGCAGAGGTTGCAGCTCTTTAATCAACCAAGATCCAACATTAACCTGAATCTGCTCCTCAAATTCAGCTCAGCACTCCCTGGATTTCCTCTCCCTCCTTGGGCTGTGTCAGGAATAACACCGTGCACTGGAAATGCAGTGTTTGAGTGGTCAAGCTTCATTGCTCCCGTGTATATTTTTTGGCCTGATAATTACATTAGGGATGTAAAATACATAACGTAAGGTTCCTGTGAGGATTTGCCTCTGAGCAAAGTTCTATCACATGTTGGGAGGGTTTCAAAGCGTGTTCAACGTAAAGCCCCAAACCTGTCCAAACAACATATTTAGATGGGCACTGTAAGAAAGATTGCGCTGTTCAGCTCTAGGCGAAGCTCGCTGCAGCTCCTGCAGATAGCTGGTTGCGACACCTGTGTGGTGCCAATTTTTATTAAGACTGTTTCATTCCTTTGAACATGAGAGGCACAAACTTTTATGATTCAGATAACCTTTCAGGGGTTTCATATGCCAGAAGGATAATATCTTTGTATGGATGCAAAAAATCCAGCAAGCCATTTCCATCTTCTCCCTAAAATGATTTATCTTGCTTCCTTTCAAACAACCCCTTCTGTAGCTAACCCTCTTTGTGAGCCCCGCATTACCAAATTCCTCAAAGAGGAGAGCAGAGTACTCCAGTCAAAATTCAAACAAGATTTCATGTGCTGGCACTTCTGAAATTTCACATCCCCTTCATATCAGTTAATCTAGCTGTGAAGGTAAACTTCTGCTGTTGGATCCACATTGCAGACACCTTACCAGTATGAATCTTGACTGTAAATATTCCTATAAAAGGAATTGTTGTCTTAATGTGATTTGCAGGGAAAGTGAAATAGTGGCCATCCTCAGTCCAAAATTCTGGTGCGGTAAACCGAGAGCCTGAGTCTTTTGTAGGGCTCAGCTGACGTTCTTCAGAAGGTTTTAGAAAGCTAAAATAAGTTAAATAAATTGCCAATAAAATGAAGTAATAAATGTAAATGTGTGAAAAATGTCTCCTATCAGCCACTTTCCCAAGCTTTTCTTTTATTTCACAGCTAACATTAGCAAATATAAATCAGCAGCATTTAAGTACAACAGCAGCAATAAAACGTTTTTGGGGGGTTAAGATGAAACAGTGAAATTGTCCCATCAAAATCTGGTTTTGACCAAAAATACATTTTGTAAACAGGTATCTTTCTTCCTGTTTTCCATAGAAGATATTATCTTTTTCTCACATATATCCAGTAAAATCTGCATGTAAAAAAGATGTTCCATCAAACAAAATCTTTCAATTTCACTTTAAAGGGGAACAAAGATTTTAAGGAAATCCTGGGAATAATAAACAAACATCAAAAGAAATACAAAATTCCTCCCATTTTCCTGACATCATTCTGTTTGGGAATAAACATATCCCCAACTTTTAGGCTGAAACTTCAGTTCATTAAAAGATAAGTATATAAAAGCAGGCCAGTTCTTCCCATTTCCACTAACTTCTATTCCAGACCCTTGTCTGAGGGAGTGCAGTTCTCTCCTGGTTCAGCTGGAAACAGGAAAGCTGAAACCAAACTAGAAAATAACCTGAGGCAGGGAAAAAGGTGATAAAGCTGATGCAGAAAATTTTAATTAAAAAAAAATATTAAAAAGACAGGAAAAGATTGTGTCTGCCTTTACTGTCTTCATTCAAGATAGCAAATAGGGGGAATGCGTAAAATAAAGAAGATTAAGGGAAATAATGGGGGGGTCCTTAGTCAAGTTCTCTCAGTGACCCCTAGTGCACATGATGGACAGAGCTGAGCTGAGCAGTTCAGGATAGGGTTGGGGCAGGAGCTGAGCTGTTCTTCAGAGTCATCGTCCTTCATGGATGTTCTTGGACAAGGGCAGAAAACAAAAATATCAAGGTGCAGCCTCATCCAGCCTCATCCACTTTCTCATACAATGAAGGATAAGAAAATTTGGGAGATCTCTTGTCCTCAACACTGTTGCTCACATTTTATCCCTGGTGATGACCTATGGAGCTACCTGAAATTGCCATGGACCACAAGGATTACACGCATGACAGACTTCTAGATGAGTCTTGATGTAAAGAAGGTCTTCTTTGCACTGCTCATTATTTTTTCAAATTCTAATTGAACATTTGAAGCCTTTTGCCTCTTCTATATGGAGCTCTGAACATGTAAAAAAAATATCAGGGGGCTTGCCTGTGACAAGCTGTGGGATGACTTGCCAAGGTTAGAGGGATGAGGTGCTAGTGAGGGCCCTCAGCCTGTTGCTCTGAGATGTGCTGGCTACACTGCAGTACACATGAAGTCTTACAGAGATGAGCCAGGGGCTCCTGAGGTAATAGGAGCCAACAGGGAAACACCAGTGAAACATCTCAAAGGAATTAAGGGGTGTTCCTCTAAGAAGGTGACATAGCCGACAGCCCAGCTGAAGTGCCTCTACACTAATGCATACAGCATGGACAACAAATAGGAGGAGCTGGAAGCCACCATGCTGCTAGAAAGCTATGACCTAGTTGCCATTACTGAAACTCAGTGGGACACATTCCATGACAGGAGTGCAGCTATTGATGGCTACAGGATGTTCAGAAGGGACAGGTGAGGAAGGAGGGGGGGAGGGGTTGCCGTCTACATCAGGAAATGGATAGAGTGTGAAGAGCTGTCTCTGAAGAATAACCACGAATGGGTTGAAACTTACAGGTAGGAATTAGATACCGAGACAATAAAGGGAACCTTATGGTTGGCATCTACTACAGGACACCCAACTAAGGGGAGCATATTGACGAAGCCTTCTTACTCCAGCTATAGGAGGCATTGAGCTCATAGACTCTTGACCTGTTGGGGGACTTGAACCACCCCGACATCTGCTGGAAAAGTAGTGGAGTGAGCTGTAGGCAATCCAGGAGACTCCTGGAATGCATTGAGGATAACTTCTTAAGCCAGGTAACACAACCCTACAAGAGGGGATGCGATACTGGACCTGTTGGTCACTAACGCAAGTGAGCTAATCAGTGATGTCAAGATTGGAGGCAGCCTGAGCTGCAGTGATCACACACTGGTGGAGTTCACAGTCCTGAGGGATATGAGTCAGGCAAAGAGTAAAGTCAGGACCCTGAATTTTAGGAAAGCAAACTTCCAGCTCTTCAAGGAACTAGTCACAGAATCACAGAATCTCATGGGTTGGAACGGGCCTCGGGAGGTCATGTAGTCCAACCCCCCTGCTAAAGCAGGTTCTCCTAGAGCATGTTACACAGGACTTCATCCAGGCGGGCTTTGAATATCTCCAGAGAAGGAGACTCCACAACCCTCCTGGGCAGCCTGTTCCAGTGCTCCATCACCCTCAGAGTAAAGAAGTTTTTCCTCATATTCAACTGAAACCTCTTATGCTTCAGTTTGTGCCCATTGCCCCTTGTCCTGTCGCTGGACACCGCTGCAAAGAGTCTGGCTCTGTCCTTGTGACTTCCACCCTTAAGATATCTGTATGTATTGATGAGGTCCCCTCTCAGTCTTCTCTTCTTCAGGCTGAACAAGCCCAACTCTCTCAGCCTTTCCTTGCAGGGGAGGTGCTCCAGTCCTTTAATCATCCTAGTTGCTCTCCTCTGGACTCTCTCTAGGAGTTCCTCATCCTTCTTGAGCTGGGGAGCCAATAGGACCCCCCTGGGAAACTGCCCTCAGGGACAAGGGAGCACAACATCGCTGGCAGAACTTAAAAGATGCTTTCCATAGAGCACAAGAGCTCTCAATCCCCAGGTGTAAGAAATTAGGCAAGGAAGGCAAGAGCCTGGCATGGCTGAGTGAAGACCCGCTGGTCAAACTAAAGGGTAAGAAGGAAATGCACAGGAAGTGGAAGCAGGGACAGGCATGCTGGGAAGAGTATAGGGATGTTGCATGGTTGTTGTCGTGGTTTAACCCGACTGGCAACTAAGCACCATGCAGCCGCTCGCTCACTCCCCCCCCTCCCTCAGTGGGATGGGGGAGAGAATCGGGAAGAAAATAAAAGGTTAGAGCTGAGGGCTGAGATAAAGACAGTTTAATAAGAAAAAATAATAATAATAGTAATAATGAGAATGATAACAGAATATACAGAATATACAAAATGAATGATGCACAATGCAATTGCTCACCACCCGCCAACTGATGCCCAGCCCGTCCCGAGCTGCGATCACTCC
>NW_009258947.1:4693594-4694209 GCF_000687185.1 Egretta garzetta
CCCCCCCCAAGCATGACGTTATATGGTATGGAATAGCTCTTTGGTCAGTTTGGGTTAGCTGTGCTAGCTGTGCTGTACTCCCAGCTTGTTATGCACCTGGGCGAGCAGGAGAAGCTCAAAAAGTCCTTGAGTAGTCTGAGCACTACTTGGCAACAGCTGAAAACATCAGTGTGTTATCAACATTCTTCTGGTACTAAATCCAAAACACAGCACTATGCTAGCTTCTATGAAGAAAATTAACTCTATCCCAGCCAAAACCAGGACAGTTGTGTAGGGATGGGATCAAGAAGGTCAAGGTGTGGCTGGAGCTGAGCTTGGCAAGGGACACAAAGAATAATATGAAGGGCTTCCACGGTCCCCCACAACATCCTTCTCTCTGAAGAGGTATGGATTGGATGTGTGCACTGTTTGATGGATGAGGAATTGGCTGGCTGGTCACATCCAGAGGGTAGTGATCAACGGCTCAATGTACGGATGGAGATCTGTGACAAGTGGTGACCCTCAGGTGTCTGTACTGGGACCAGTGCTGTTTAATATATTCATCAATGACATGGACAGTGAGATCAAGTGTACCCTCAGCAAGTTTGCAGATGACACCAAGCTGAGTGGTGCAGT
>NW_009258947.1:4694250-4703611 GCF_000687185.1 Egretta garzetta
TGGGTCGGGGTAACCCCTGGTATCAATACAGGCTGGGGGAAGAAAGGATCAAGAGCAGCCCTGCTGAGAGGGACTTGTGGGTGCTGGTGGATGAAAAGCTGGGCATGAGCCGGCAATGTGCACTGGCAGCCCAGAAGGCCAACCGTACTCTGGGCTGCATCAAGAGAAGCATGGCCAGCAGGTCAAAGGAGGTGATTCTGCCCCTCTACTCTGCTCTGGTGAGACCTCACCTGGAGTCCTGTGTCCAGCTCTGGAGCCCTCAGCAAGGCAAAGACATGGAACTGTTGGAGCGGGTCCAGAGGAGGGCTACAAAAGTGATCCGAGCGCTGGAGCACCTCTCCTATGAGGACAGGCTGAGAGAGTTGGGCTTGTTCAGCCTGGAGAAGAGAAGACTGTGGGAAGACCTTATTGCAGCCTTTTAGTACTTGAAAAAAGGGGGCTTATAAGAAAGATGGGGACAAACTTTTTAGCAGGGCTTGTTGCGATAGCACAAGGCATAAGGGTTTTAAACTAAAAGAGGGTAGATTCAGACTAGATACAAAGAAGACATTTTTTCTAATGAGGGTGGTAAAACAAACACTGGACCAGAATGCCCAGAGAGGTGGTAGATGCCCCATCCCTGGAAATATTCAGGGTCAGGTTGGATGGGGCTTTGAGTAACCTGATCTAGTTGAAAATGTCCCTGCTTGTTGCAGGGAGGTTTGGACTAGATGACATCTAAAGGTCCTTTCCAACTCAAACTATTCTATGACTCTATGATTCTATATACCTCATTAATCTTGGCCCAATTGAAATCAATGGCCAAAAATCCCTTGGATTTCAGAATAGTTTGGATTATATCTATAAAAAGGTATATCCATACGCACACACTTTTTTCTTCTAGATCAGCAGTAAGGAGATATTTTTGGTATCAAGCTCTATGATTTTTATTATCCTGTTCTCCTTTTCCTCACCTTTAAAAAGAGGAAGGATTTTCTTTTTTTGTGGTACAAGGTTTTACAGCTGGGATCAAGATGAGTAAGGGAAAATTAAAACTGAATACTATGTAAAACTTCCTGAAAGCAGAAGCTATTAGACTATGTAATAATATCCCAAGGGAAATGGAACAGCACCATCAGTTGTGACAATTAAAACTAGACTGGACAATGCACTGATAAATTCTCTGTGGGGACATTTCTACATTATCATGGGGGTGGATGAGGGGATCTACAAGGTCTTTTCCACATCTAATTTCTCCAATTCTGTGAAGCAGAAAAAAGTCATGCAGTTGAAGAAGCTCAAAACTGGAGCAGCACTGAGAAACACAAACCATCAGTTTATTCCAGGATGAGTCTTCACTCATGTAAACTGGGGCCCTGACCTCCAAATTCATTGTGGAGAAAAATAAGTTTCCCAGTTTCACAAACTTGCATGACTGATATAGCCAATTCAGGCCAAAAAGGTCATTAGTAACATTTGCACTGCTCCCTTTTTTCTACCTAGAATTTGCTTACATTGATCAATGGAGCTGAATTTCTGCCATCTGTATACACAGTGACTCATTGTATTATTTTAAATTAATTTATATTTTTATGTGCAGAATTTTCAAGTTGTGATATTAATTAATCATTACAGGAAGGAACACACTAACCCCCCATGTTTTAAGTGCTAAAGGTTCCTTAAATAAGGTAATTCTCATTGTCAGTTTATCATGTGATGCATTTAATTGTTACTGTTTAACTTATTTCAGCTTGAGAAAGCTGCTTTGCTCCATGATAACTTTATGTAGCAGCTTCTGCAGCTGTGACAGTTGTAAGTCTGGGAAGGGTGCGACCAATGCACCACCTTCCTTAGAGCTACCAGCCTTAACAATTTGTCAGCAAATTCATTTTACCCCAATGACCTGCCGGTCAAAGTGGTGCTGAAGCACATCACTCTGAATGACAAATGAGGAGAAACAACAAGGGTAGAGATGTAGGCAGTGGGTAGATGCAGATAAAAAGCTGCTCATTTATCATGAGATCTGCTAGTCAACTTTTCTGCAAAGTGTTTGAAGAAATGTGGCTGAGAGCTTGTTTCAGTGATCAAAATTAAGTAGCATCTTGAAATGGGAATGACGTTTCCTCTGAAATAATAAATTATTCAAAATTATCTGCAATTCCTGTGTTCTGTGCATTCACACATATTGAAAACATGAATGCAAAGAAATGTCTGTTTCTGTAGAGAAAATTGAATGTCTTAACTTTTGTTACAAGACACGGAAATGGAAAAGATCCCAGTAGTTTCTCTGCAAATTAGTTTCTGTCTTAAATCCCCCAATTTTAGGATTTTGGGGTAGGCCTGTTTAGGTCATTCATTAGTACAGAAAAGTATTTTATTCTAGTTCCTATTTAGGTGTAATAAATCTAAACTGTAAGGAAGAGAGATTGAGAGATTGATTGATTTTGCTGTATTTATCAAAACAGTCAATCTGGTACCGCAAGCACGGAGCATTAATCATATAAAGGGACATAACCACAGCCTTGCTGGATCTGAACAGGCTGAAGCAGGGACAGCACTACTCCCAGTCCTTCCAGTGTAATGGATGTCCCTCTGGAAAACTTGATTCTTGCTGACTTTTTGCTAGGGGTATGTTACTTCTGTGCCTTGGAACTAATAGCTCACCAGTTTTAAGTGTCCCAAAATACAGGATGACTTTACTAGCTTGATGGCAGAGCATCTTTCCTTTCTGAGCCATTCGTAAAGAGGTCTACCTGGACTTGAAACGTACTAAATCACATATTAACTGTGACACAGGCTGTTCAGGTCAAACTCAGATTTCTGGAAAGTCAAGTTCTCAAACAGCAGGTCCAAATATCTGTGAAGGACCTGATCCCGCTGCCACATAAGCTCCCCTTCTTCCTTTTGTCACAAAGACTATTCAACATTCGTCCTATGTTTCCCCATAAAAATATGTAAAATCTTCTGATCACTCAAACAGTGGTCCATTGGAATGCAGAGGAAAAAGCATCCCAGCCTTCAGGACCCTGACTGAAGAATATTTCTCATTTAAACTAAGGGATGTAGCTGCAGGTACGTTGGTGACTGTACTAGCCATGAAGATATTGCATGGAAATAAATTAATCTGTCAGATAGTTAGGACTGCATACAACAAAACAGAACTGTCATCTTAAACTCTACCCAAAAATCATCTTGATGGCAGTACATGTCATGGAGCAGAGATAAAACATGGTGTCCCTGTACGACATCATATTATAAGAAAGGAGCCTTATCCAACAAGAAATGCCATTTTCAAATGTTCTTACACTAAGCACCAGGGAAGCATATTATAGTAATCCATATTTGAGGCAATAAAAACATGTCACAAGCTCCACGTCTTACAGGAAAAGCTCCAGCTCTCATGAAGTAACACATAATTAAAAGAAACAAACTTGTCAACATTTACTACCTGAATATCCACGAAGCTGGTAAAGGAGGTGGACAGACTGTATTTTTCTTTCAAGGAAACTTAACTGTAGTTGCACTCTTACCTATTTGGAAAAAATATGTCACTTCATATTCAGGTTCAGCTGTTCAGTGTAACCGGTAGCAGTAGTAGTAATACAGTAGGAACTGAATAATAATAATGCACAGGAAAAAAGAAGTTAATCATATCCAGAAGTAGGGGGAGAGAGAGAAATGGAAATAGATGGAGAGCTTTTTGAAAGAATATGTAATTAAAAATCCAATATTTTTTCTCATTATTTTACAGTACAAATAGCTGAAAAAGGTTTGTATAACCATGCCATTAATGCTAATAAGCTTGTAAACTTGAGCACTGTAAAACATGGATTTGAATACATTAAATTCTACTTACATGTTTGACAGGATGCTAAAATCTGGCTGTACTACATCTTGTTATGAATTCACACATTACTGTCGGTCAGAAAACCCTGACACCAACCTCCTTTGCTAATTGTGATGGGTATGGGTTATTTTAATAATAAAATGTGCATGCTCGTTATTTTTCAGAGACAGTCTGTGGAAAAAAATTCCAAATCTGAAAATATGGCAACAAATGAATACATTTGCGTTAGGAAAATATAACATCCCTGAATGCTGAAGGAAACATTTTCACAAGCATTCGAAAGAAATTACATGTATAACTCCCACAACTGTTAATGTGAACTGAAATACAAAAGATCAAAGATTTCAGAGCTGTGTATTATGCACAGCTACACTGAACTTTTCACCTGGTAGCTGAATGACAACAAACCTGTTTTGAAGTCAGGTGTTCTTCCCAAGGCTTTCAAGCCAAAAGTTGCAGAGAGCCAAAGACTCACCCGAAAGCTGCGGCATCAAGTTAAGCTTTTGTCTCCTTTCCCAAAGAAGGAAGCAAAGCGGGGAATGTTGGTTTAGCCCTGTTTATTTACAAGATAGAGAATTTAAAAGATCAAGACTTAAAAATAAAACCACACGCTTTTCAGTTCTCGTGATAAAAACATCCTGCAAAATGTCAAATGTGTGCCTGAGGATTTTCCTGCTACAGGACTCGTGGCTTATGCGTAAACACTGCGGCACTAATGCTGTCGCCTTTCTGGTGGTTATACTTTGGACTGCAGCTAGCGCAAAAGCTATTAGCAGCTGATAGAGGAAATAGTAAACTCTCATTACAGTGGGCTTAAGGATAAGAATCAAGGAAAGATATAATCACAGACAGTGATTCTGCAAATGGTCTTGAGAAATCATTTAGATAGTTGACCTGTCCCAAGGCAGGATGTCATTCTCGTGTCACTCCTGGCCTACACTTGCCTAATACATTCTTAAAAACCTTTGCTGGGCACATATTCTTCAGTCTTTCCAGCCTCTTTTAATGCTTCACTGTTCCTAGAAAGTTTTTCCAAATGCTTAACCTTGTATCCCTTTTACTGTGTTTGCCAAGGACAGAAAGAAATTGATTTTTCTCTTTCTTTTCACATCAACCTATTATGTTTGAAAATTGTTAGCAGGTCTTTTTCAGATTAAACAATCCCATTTCTTTCAGGAAACAGTTATATATCATGCAACATAGTCATAACTCTCATAATTTCTGCTGCTCCCACCTGAGCTCTCCGTGATGGGTACCTGTCTTTCTTGTGGTCCTGCAGCCAAAACTGAGTAGTTGTTTGGTTGAGGTCTTAGCAGTTCTGCAGAGAGTACCAAGAGGATTTAATCTGTTTTACAGACTATCGTGCTTCTGTTTATACACTCCAACGTAATGCTAGTTTTATTCAAAGCACCATGATTTTAAAAGTTTCCTGGCTAATTGTCCTCATCCTTCCCTGGAATATAATAGCTGAAGTATTTGTTTCCCCCTGTTTTAATTCAGATAAGAAAGATTTATTATGTTTTGCATGGTCTTCCGCTGGAAAGCTCTTCAAGTTGCCATGAGTTCAGAGACCAATTCACATTACTAAGATGTTAGCTGACCCTGTCCATGTTATATTTGTTTGCACTTGTTCCCACACTGCCAAACTATGACCACTGTATATGCCTACAGACTGCTTTAATGATAAACTCAGCTGACTAGAGTAGTTGTTGCAATAGTACTCTTTAATAATATGGATAATTTCTGTGTTGTGCAAATAACTTCTGAAAGTTCTGAATCTTTTCAAAAATATTTGCTATTCATAAATATGTAGTGATGACTTTGAAGAAAAAATTTGAAAATTATTAATTATGTCCCCCTGTACTCGGCACTGGTGAGGCTGCACCTCAAATACTGTGTTCAGTTTTGGACCCTGCACTATGGTAAGGACATTGAGGTGCTAGAACTTGTTCAGAGAGCAACGAAGCTGGTAAAGGGTCTGGAGCACAAGGCTGATGAGGAGCGGCTGGGGAAACTGGGGTTGTTTAGCCTGCAAAAGAGGAGGCTGAGGGGAGACCTTATTGCCCTGAAAGGAGGTTGTAGCAAGGTGGGTGTTGGTCTCTTCTCCCAAGTAACAAGCAATGGGATGAGAGGAAATGGCCTCAAGTTGCACCAGGGGAGGTTTAGATTAGATATTAGGAAAAATTTCTTCACCAAAATGATTGTAAAGCATTGGAACAGGCTGCCCAGGGAAGTGTTTGAATCCCCATCCCTGGAGGTATTTAAAAGAAGGGTAGATGAGGTGCTTAGGGACATGGTTTAGTGGTGGACCTGGCAGGGTTAGGTTAATGGTTGGACTTGATGACCTTAAAGGTCTTTTCTGACCTAAACAATTCTATGACTCTATAGTTCTGTGAATTATCTTCAAATTCTTTTTTTGTTTTTAGTCATTCACAACTCAGGTAAGTGGCTCAGATAAGTTTGCCTGCCAGTTGTCTCAAGGCAGCACTTAAACATTTGTTCTCATATCCCACCAATCTGAGAATGACCTGGCACACTCAGTGCAAACCTTGGAGGATGGGTGGGAGGGAGCAACAACATGGGGAATTCTCACAGTCCCCAGTCCCACTGGCTCCATCAGAGGATGAAGATCCCTTCAGTGACCTTGAAAGTAGCTGGAACACGTAGTCACACGGAATATTAGACACACACCAGCCCCACGGAGGACAATGGGGCTTTAGCCATGCTGTATTAGACTTGCCTGTGGCAATGGCTTTTGCCTTCTGCCATGAGACAGAGGACCTGGGAGGGAACGCAGCACTTTCCTAACACACAATCTCAGCAAATGCGTGGCATCAGCTATTGCAATCCCTGTCCCAGCCACCTCTACGGAGAGCGGGATAACCAAGTCTCTGGGCTATACGATGCATTCTGCATGAGAAGGAAGGCAGGCTTGTGGTCCTGCAGCCAAAACTGAGTAGTTGTTTGGTTGAGGTCTTAGCAGTTCTGCAGAGAGTACCAAGAGGATTTAATCTGTTTTACAGACTATCGTGCTTCTGTTTATACACTCCAACGTAATGCTAGTTTTATTCAAAGCACCATGATTTTAAAAGTTTCCTGGCTAATTGTCCTCATCCTTCCCTGGAATATAATAGCTGAAGTATTTGTTTCCCCCTGTTTTAATTCAGATAAGAAAGATTTATTATGTTTTGCATGGTCTTCCGCTGGAAAGCTCTTCAAGTTGCCATGAGTTCAGAGACCAATTCACATTACTAAGATGTTAGCTGACCCTGTCCATGTTATATTTGTTTGCACTTGTTCCCACACTGCCAAACTATGACCACTGTATATGCCTACAGACTGCTTTAATGATAAACTCAGCTGACTAGAGTAGTTGTTGCAATAGTACTCTTTAATAATATGGATAATTTCTGTGTTGTGCAAATAACTTCTGAAAGTTCTGAATCTTTTGAAAAATATTTGCTATTCATAAATATGTAGTGATGACTTTGAAGAAAAAATTTGAAAATTATTAATTATGTCCCCCTGTACTCGGCACTGGTGAGGCTGCACCTCAAATACTGTGTTCAGTTTTGGACCCTGCACTATGGTAAGGACATTGAGGTGCTAGAACTTGTTCAGAGAGCAACGAAGCTGGTAAAGGGTCTGGAGCACAAGGCTGATGAGGAGCGGCTGGGGAAACTGGGGTTGTTTAGCCTGCAAAAGAGGAGGCTGAGGGGAGACCTTATTGCCCTGAAAGGAGGTTGTAGCAAGGTGGGTGTTGGTCTCTTCTCCCAAGTAACAAGCAATGGGATGAGAGGAAATGGCCTCAAGTTGCACCAGGGGAGGTTTAGATTAGATATTAGGAAAAATTTCTTCACCAAAATGATTGTAAAGCATTGGAACAGGCTGCCCAGGGAAGTGTTTGAATCCCCATCCCTGGAGGTATTTAAAAGAAGGGTAGATGAGGTGCTTAGGGACATGGTTTAGTGGTGGACCTGGCAGGGTTAGGTTAATGGTTGGACTTGATGACCTTAAAGGTCTTTTCTGACCTAAACAATTCTATGACTCTATAGTTCTGTGAATTATCTTCAAATTCTTTTTTTGTTTTTAGTCATTCACAACTCAGGTAAGTGGCTCAGATAAGTTTGCCTGCCAGTTGTCTCAAGGCAGCACTTAAACATTTGTTCTCATATCCCACCAATCTGAGAATGACCTGGCACACTCAGTGCAAACCTTGGAGGATGGGTGGGAGGGAGCAACAACATGGGGAATTCTCACAGTCCCCAGTCCCACTGGCTCCATCAGAGGATGAAGATCCCTTCAGTGACCTTGAAAGTAGCTGGAACACGTAGTCACACGGAATATTAGACACACACCAGCCCCACGGAGGACAATGGGGCTTTAGCCATGCTGTATTAGACTTGCCTGTGGCAATGGCTTTTGCCTTCTGCCATGAGACAGAGGACCTGGGAGGGAACGCAGCACTTTCCTAACACACAATCTCAGCAAATGCGTGGCATCAGCTATTGCAATCCCTGTCCCAGCCACCTCTACGGAGAGCGGGATAACCAAGTCTCTGGGCTATACGATGCATTCTGCATGAGAAGGAAGGATGGAGGAAAGTCAGTAACTCACGGCATATGCTTAACAAATCTATCAGCCACTGCCACTACCCTGAACTTGAGTGGGCACTAAAGTACTGTGGGGCTTGGTACTTGCATTTCCCTTCTTCTTCTTTATTTCTTTAATTTAATCCTTCAAAGGTGTACAGTCTCCAGTTTGAGTCATGCGCATTTGTTTATACTTCTTAAACAGATGACGAAGCACTTAAAATATAGGGATTGTAAATAGAGAGTAACAAGTACAGTGCATGAACAACATGATTCCGCAAAAGCTAATAAACAAAATTCATTTTGCCAATATAGTTCAATATAAATATAGGAAATCAGGCATTTCACAAAAGGATTTTTAACACTGAACATTTTCTACTAAGAAATGTGTCCTTTTTCCCCAAGATGATAGGTGAGCAGTTTAATTTAAATTGAAATAAAAAAATGAAGCCAAAAGTTTTCTATCTGAAGTTAGACTGAATCTGGATCTGATTTATCTCAGTGGATAGCACTATCGCTAGGAGAATGACCCTTTTTATTCATCTGACATACAGGAAAAAAATAAATTACACTATGGGTTATAAAAATCACATTAATATTTTTTTCCAAGATGTGAACTCTCCGCTACACTTCATGAATGAGCTTTGGAAGACTGACAGATTACGACTGATCAGATTTGCCAAGCCTGGAGATTTTCAGTGCAGAGTAAGTTTTAATACTCTAAGGTTTTATCTATATTTGTATGAATTTCAGCACAATAAAAGCAGATCAGTGGATCAAAGCCCTTGCTGCTGAGGCCCCTACATCTGCACCACATGTGGTCCAGGGGTTTTACTTTGGACTAAATTTAGTCTAGACTGAATATCATCATGACACATATGGTTTGAAGCTGCCCAAAGGCCCAGTCACTACTTTGGACCCTTACGACCCACCAGAGGTTGGA
>NW_009258947.1:4703669-4775415 GCF_000687185.1 Egretta garzetta
CAGTGTGTACTACATGGAGCTGATCAGGGGGTTCACTTCAAAACCTCAATTAGGCAATTTCCGGCAATCTGAGAAAAAACACAGTAATAGCGAAATTTCCAAAGTACTTGCTTGTTCTGAAGGAGTGCATGCTGCTGAAACCTTGCTGCAAATTGCATTTCTAATTTCGCTGCTCCTAAAAGCAAGGATCAGCTGAACTGAGTGTCTGAAAACCCTATGACCCCCACAGAGGGGGAATCTTCCTGCCAAATTTACCCTGGAATTGTAAACTTTGGAAGACTGACCCAAGATTTCCAAACATGGAAAAGAGACTGAAAATCATGAAAAAAATGGAGGTTACAATCTTCTGTGAGACTATAAAATCCCAACAGCCCTGATTCTGCCTGGGGGTTCCTGGGGGTCTAACCTTCTTGCTAGAGATCTAGGAGCTACAGTCAAGTCAGATCTGAGGCTCATAAATTATCGAGTTTGCATCGCATGCTGCCTCGAGGTCCTGAGTGTAGAGGGGATTTACCAGTGACCCAGTTGCAAGTCCATGTCACAACACTGCAGATCTTAGAGCAAAGGAGTCCTTCATCGGAAGGAAATGTGAAAACCCCTTTCCTCTGCAGGCTCTACAGCTTTGGATGAGCCATGTTGAATGTAGGAGGTATCAGTGAAGCGTATCAGGTTGCCATTTTCCAACAAAACACACCTTTCTGATTTTAATTTTTTTTATTTGTGATTCTTTATGTGCTTCCAGAAGTATGGTAACAGTGAACTAATTAACTATGAACAGTAACTAATTAAACAAAAATCACAGCCAGGCTCTGCATTTAAAACTGTTACTCTGGAATATTCCTAAAAGGACCCAAATTGTATATCCATACCATCCCTTTGCTACTTTAATTCCCCACCCGCATACAGTATGCCAAGCTGTTCCTGTGTAGTGATGTGTGCCTGCCTGTGCGCTGCATGTCTATATTGATACACAGGCACACATATATAAGAAATCGCTGTGGTGGTTGCAGCCAGGGAAGGGAAGTTTCATACCTCCACAGAGCTCTGTGGGGAGGGACTGCTGAGAAATTGTCCAGAAGGTTCCTTATTGACAGTCAAGTTCAGGATCCGAAATTAGTAAACTGCCATTTATGCAGCAGCAAAGTGAATTATTCAATCATCTGCTGTGTGGACTGAAAGTCTACTTTTGAAAGTCTAGTTTTAAATTCTAGCTTGCCTAAGAAGCCCCATGCAAACTGTTCATTAAATGTAAGGCAGTACTAAGTGTTACTGCATGGCTGGATGTCTTGGGAGGGGTTGTGCAGTACTAATGGCAGTGGCTAATCTGTCCCATAAATTATGGGTTACAGCTGAACGAGAATAAGTTTCCTTGTTTTCTAAATATTTTTGAAAACTTGAGGGTTTCCTCCTTATGCCACGTCCAGAGCACTTTTGCACAGACATCACTGGGCTTCCCTGCGAGGTCAGTGCGTTAGGGGCAGAGGCGCCTGCCGCAGCCCTGGGGACACATCCAGCTGTCCTGCAAGAAGGAAGGCCCTCGGCTGGACCCTGCAGACCGACAGAGGAGGTAGAGCCCTGCTCCGTTCTGGGGTCCTGCTCTGTCCCTGTTCCCAGTGGCCAGGGCAAGCACAGGGGCTTGCAGGGGCCAACCTGTGTCCCGAGGGTGAGGGAGGGTGAACGGACAAAGGTTTGACTTTGACAAGACAGTACGGAGTGCACCTGAGCATCCCTTCTCACCAAAACTTCTGTCTAGCTCAGCATTTCCCTGTAAGAGGCTCCACTTCAGTGCATCAGCGTTTTTCTGACACAAAAATATTTCCCTGAAAATTTTCTGACTGGCCAGTTACTAGCATGAGCATCAGTAATGAGCCTCTCCAAGCCAGAGGTGGTTATCTTTGTATCAGTTCGAGAAAGGGGTAATTTATACATTGCATGGCAGTTTGTTCTCCAGACACCAAATATATGAAGCAGGACTTCGGTGGTTAGCAAAGCACCCTAGCTTGAAATTAAGGAAAGGTGACTTGCTTTAATGCTCCTCCGTGATGTAGGGGCCTTTTCTGCCACCTTCATGTCATGAGTCAGGCTCTTTTCCTGTGGGAAATGCAGCACAGGTCACCCACGAGCTCCTTCCCAGGCTAGAATCAGATTCTGCACTGTAAGAAAGAAAAGAAAGAAAAGAAAGAAAAGAATAAAATACTCTACAGTACTTTCCATTTTGGTTGGGTGTTTTTTAATATGTAATGCCACTCTGAAATAAATAACCCCAAAATATCGTAATATGTCCACAGAATATAAATACATGTAGTCATTCCATCAGTCAATCAATTATTTTCTAAGTACATATATGTACCTGTAAATAAACATTTAGATTATTCAGATGAGTAGCAGGCTCTGAAAGAATTTTGAAAACCTTAACGAAGAAACACCTGCTGCAGTAAAAGCCACCAGATGCATGTGTGAGGTGCCCCAGTAAGATCAGGTCCAACCACCTTTAGTTTATTTGCTCATGAATAGCAAAAGAAGGAGATTTAAATCTTCATTGTTACTTCAGTAGAGTCTAATTAACTTCCCTGCTTCCTCTGAGAAAAACCACCAGCCCCCAGACAAACACGCATGGATAACATCACCCAATATCCTGAAGAGCTTTGGGGATTTTTGATTATTTCAAAAGTGGGGTCATTTCTCTCTTTCTCTCCTCTCAACCCACATCATATATCTTAGGCAAACACCACAGGAAAAAAACCCAAGCAGGATGACATTCAGAGATGTTTGCATGGCTTGCACTTGTGAGGCACAGAAGATATCTGTCAGAGATACACAATACCGCAGTGCCTGGTGAATCGCATTCATTCTCCGGTCCTTAAGGTGAACGCTTTTCCGTGATGTGCTGCTGGCTCCGCTAACAAATTCCCGACTTCATTCCTGGCTACCACTTACCGCCTTGTGCCAGCACCTGCTGTGCCAATCGCAAATGCATCTCCATTTGAAATGAACCAAACTGGGAGCTGAAAATACTCGCCTGAAAGCACAGTTTGGCATGTTTAACTGTGCAGCTCAACACACAGGCCATGCTCCTCAAATCTGTTTTCTTCCTAACCTACTTTTGTGCCAGAAAGTATTCACCTGGAAGTCAGCAGTGCATGAAAACATTCAAACCAGTCTGCTGCAAGGGATTTATAGACTGTGTTTAGCGTAGGGCAGCTCACCAGAGAGCTTGACTTCAGGCACTGCCACTGAAACTCTTCTTTCCCGATTTCTACTGCTTCTCGTGCCCCAACAACATAAGCAGTTTTTGAATTTTTGGTAAAGAAGGCCTCACATGTGGCCTTATATTTTACTGCTGTTAAGATCCTTGGCTGCCATAAAAAGAGCAGAACTACATTAATTAACCTAATTTTTAAAACATGATGAGCTTCATATTTCAGACCTAAAAAATAACATTTCTGCTCATAGCGTTGGCTTCAACTTTACCATAGAAGCAGTTCTACAAGGAGAAAATAACTCAGAATGCAGTTTCTTTTACAATGATTCACAGAGGTGAATCTTTTAAAAATTCCAACCAGTTAAATTATCTTGACCTCGATATTCTAGCCTTTTAATTTTCAGCAGTGTTTGACTACCTGACTGATGTTTCTTTGTTACTCCCCTTTATACTGCACAGCCATTATTAAAAACCAGAAGCAATCAAATGTCTTCTTTTCTGCTGTCTCCCTGACCCCTGGCTCTTACTAGGAAGGAATCTAGTTTCAGTAAAGCCTCTTTTCAACAAATTGGACATGCACTTGTTCACGGTTATTCTGGTATTCCCCAAAATGTATGTCTTAAGTCCCCTCATGTTAGGCAAGGCCTAAAAGCTGTACTTGGATCCATCTTGGCTGCAAAATCAATCCTCATGGCTATTGCACAAAACATGGGCCTGGGTGGAAACGACCACAGCAGGCATTCAGCATGCTCAGAGCACAGCTGCGTCCCTCAGGGAACCTGTCCTGCAATTCCCTCCCATGGCAAAGCCTGTTCACCTCGTTTGCATCCCTCCTCAATCTCATTGTAATTGCGCATGGAGCAAAGCTGCAAGCCAGATCACAAGAGTGAGGTGTATTGAAACACCATTATTTTCTAAATTTTCTTCCGAAGAGGGGTCATTTTAAAAGTCTCATTTCCAGCCAAACCCCACAGACAGTTGCAAGAGTGCAACTGAGGAGAAACCAAGTTGCAATGTAGGGGCGGGAATGATAGATGGGGGAGGAATTTTGTCCGCCAGCAGCACCACCAAATTAAGCAAAAAACTATACAAAGCTGCAGCTCCAGGCACTTAGCCACCTGAACTTTTCATCACAGTGGCCCTGAAGCAGGAGTCAGTGCCAACCCCCCAGCCAGGTGTTCCTAACAACATGTAGGAACACAAGCTGAGGCACCTTGAGAATTTTCTGGGTGATCAGAAAGGACCAAATAAGTTTTAGGCATCTCCAGGCTTAGGTAATATGAGAGAAGCTTTTGGCTTTCTGTGACATTAACTGGAGATAGGTGCCTAAATTACATGGATGGAATGAGGGAGATCTGGACCTTGCTTTTTTCCCAGACCCCCACTGAAATCGATATCAAACCTGGAGCAGGATTACACCCTCATCGTCATGGAAGGCCACATACCAGATGCCATGTGACGCACCCTTCTGATGCATCAAACACTCTTTTGACTGTTTTAAAGATTCCAGCTACAATTCCTAAAATTTCCTGTCAGCATGGTCTGTTTCTCCTTTCTTTTTAGTTTTGATGGTTTTGTTTTGGTTTTGGTATTTGTTTGCGGTTGGTTGGTTGTGGGTTTGGTTTGTGGTTGTGGGTTTTCTCCCCAAAATATGTCCTTCTATACTTTTCTAGCTGAAATAGAAGTTTCTGTGATGTGGACTGATATTAAAAAAAAAAAAAAATTATCATATTTGTCTCATTTTTTCCTGAGTTTTCCAGGAGGCTTCTGGTGCAGGTATCTCTATTTGGCTTCAGATATTTTCTAATAAAATATCTTCTGGGAGGCATTATTTCTACTGAAGTATGTATAATGTGAAATATTGTGAGCACCAACTGAAATCTACCGAAACTTTCCTGGTGGCTTTAATGGAAACCATTGCTTTCCACTTCTGACTCTGTGAGTTGACCAACCTTTCTCTGTAACTTATGTTTTCATGTGTAATAGCAACACCGAGTGTGGCTTTGCTTTGGAGGAAAATTTTGGAGGATGCCTCTGAAGTGCTGCTCATTTTCTTTCCATAAAAATGAGCCCCCAAACAAGCCCGCATGCTCACAGCGGCCTCTGCAAGGCTTCATGGAGTGCTCTTGCTTGTGCCTTTCATACCTCCCAGTTTCTGCACTTCAGTCTTCTGGTGGGGTGGTCTCGCTGCAGAACTTTCCTCCTCTCCTACCTTCAAACAATCATAATTTCTTGTTAGTAGCGTTTTATCTACGTTTTGATTTCCTGTCTTTCTAATCTTTACCCTTGCTGGAGTAAAAGCACAGATGTGTCTATAAAGATAAGAATTTCAAAACATGAATTGCACAAGGAGAACATTTTTGAAAGTCTAACTCTTGTGTTTCAAGATTAAATGAGCTCTGAACTCTTTTGAGGACATGGGTAATTACATTGGTGGGTAAACACTGAGTCCCTTTAAGAACTTGGAGAAAGATTGGCATAGAGGAAAAGAAACAAGAATTTCTACATGAACAAATTTTTGTTAGTTGATTCTGGTCTCTACTTAGCAGTAGCCAAGAAAAAAAAAACCAACTGAAAAAGAGAAGACAAGACAGTCAGAAAATTATCAACCAGCTCATGAATGGAATCCTGTGCAACGCATTGACTCACATTTTACTTGATATCCTTAACTTCTCAAAGATCATACCTTTATGAAGGAGTAACTTTGATAAGTGTAGACTAGCAGCTGTGCATGTAATGAAAATCACAGATAATTAATCATATCATTATTGCATACCATGTATAATGCTTGATGCATTATTTATGCAGGAAGAGATAGATTTTTAAGGCCAGAGGTGTCATTATAATTATGTAGTTTGACCTTCTGCTTGACTCAATCAATACAATTTCACCCAGTAACTCCTTCTTTAGAACCAATGCCTGCTTGAACTGCAGTCTTTCAGCGAAGTCTCCACTCTGGATGTGAATGCTCCCCATGATGGGCGGTCTACCTCATCTCAGCAAAAATCTGTTCCATTTTCAGAGATTTTAAGACAAATGAAAGGAATTCTATGTTAAAAAAATGCAATTGCAATTGTTTTTTTTTTAAACAATGCTGAACACTACAGTTTTACCTTGAAAAACTTTAGAAAATAGTTTCATCTCATTGGACTTTTTAAAGCAACCCTGAATTATTTCTTACATATCATTTAGCAAAAAAACCCCAACATTTGACTTTTTGTCAGAGCTTTTGCTACTATGATTTTTCTTTTGAATTTAGTTTTTCCTTCACAAGACAGAAAAGAATTTTTTGAGGACCCTAGTTCTAGTGATTATTAATAGACACAGAATAACTTCGTTTGGTAGGGACTTCCGGAAGTCCTCTACAACCCACTGCTTGAATATCTGTGATTAAAGTATAAAAGTAACAAACAGAACTCTTGTTCCCTTAGAATACAAATGTATTTCATGACTGAAGAAGTATTTGTTTTCATATTTTTCTGCTAACATGCCTCCAAATTCAGAATGTTGGAGTGGTTCTGGTATTAACTACTGAAATTTAGGTTTGGAATCATGACATTAAAATTTGGGCCATTCAAAGAAGTGGATTAAAATGGGAAACGGTCATCTTGGTCTGCCTATCTTGTACCTGAAGAAACAGGCTTTTTCAGAAGGGTATGCAGAACCACAGCTGACCTATGGCTTCCAGAAAGCCGAAGTCATCTTGGCTGTCATCATAACACTGGTGCCTTAGCATTTGGCCTAAATTTTGATGGGATGAGTCTAACTTACATCTATAGCCTTTCTCCTGGAGCTGCAAGTACCTTACCAGCTTGTGCCCCAAGCGGAAGCTGTAGGTACAAATGAACAAGACCCATCAGGAATTTCCCCATGAAGAAAATTTTCCTGATGGGTGAGTCCAGTTCTTAAATTTCATTCAAATTTCTGACCAGGCATCAGCTGAAATGACTCCTGAATCATCTTATACTTGAATAATTAGGTTAAAGCCAAAGTTTCCCCAAAAGTGTTATGAATCTACACACATTAAAATATTTAAGTTATTAATGTCAAATAATAAATGTTTTTCTTGTGTGCAAAGCAAGAAAGCTGTTGGATACTTCTATATTAAATTCAGTAAAGTTATTACAAAGGATTATGTCATCAAATGTATGAACATTCATATGTCTTTCCAACTGCATTGTGGGTAGCTTCTTTTGGTTGACAGTGACTATTATAACATTGTCTGGATTACTACAAATAGTTTTAACTCTATACTCAGAGAACTGCATATACATATAATACCTTCTATCCAAGTATTCTTTAAAAATAAATGATTAAGCTTTGTTTTTCTCCTCAAGACAGATTAAATATCCCTACTTTAGCAAGGGACAAATGAAACATGATAGGGTTAACTGCAAAAGGTTAGCATTGTCTCAAGCAGGATTTTTCTGAGCAAATATCAGAGATACAGTCACCTCTCTGTCATGAGTCCTCATTTCCCAATACACGTATCTGAATCAAAAGAAATCACAATCAAAAAATACCTATTTCTTTCCATTGCTAAGATAACAAACCAGGACGCACCCATTGTAGATATCAATGTTCAGTCAGATAAACCCGTTAGAAAAGACACAATTTACATTTTCTGGGTCCTTGAAAAATGCAATACCCACTGTGTCATTCTGCATTTTACAGTTAAACATTTCCTGGTGGTTACTTACATGCTTTTAAAAATCCAGCCAGATCTCTTCCAATCCCCCTGGCACACCTCCCCTCTGTGCTTCCTATGCATACCATGTAGAAGGCTGGAAGGTTTTCATCTGGTTTTTACATTTCAGCCAGCACTGCTTGAATTACTATGTTTGCATTTTTTTTTTTTTCTTTCATATTCCTTCAGTGTGCTGTCTTGGTGTATGAGCTAGATGAGGAGCTGGGAGGCAGCACGCTTACTTTCCTCTGCAGCTGCTCTTTGTGCGGCTCCACAATGAGATGCTGGTCATGTGCGAGCGCGCTGTAAACCCCACGCTTCTCCCCTTTTGCTGATGCTTCTGTCCCGCTGCTGAGGTGACTCAAGGAACAGAATGCCTGGCAAAAGCCTCAAACTCCAATATATGCCGGTGCATTAGTATAGAGAAAAAAAATTCTTTGCAATGCTGCTTACACATTTCAAAACTGATTTTATTTACTGCTGCCTTTTTCCATCCTTTGGTTTCTCATATACCGAATTGCATGATAAGATTGAAGCTTGCCTTTCAGAAATAGTGTGTATATGCTATTTGCTGCCTCTGAAAAGCAGGTGTTCTCAAGCCAGTCTGAATATTTTGAGCAAATCCCTGCTTTGAAATGCAAATGAATTTGCAATGTCTGCATAGTTTGAGATAAAGCAGTTAACAATGAATTAATCCTTGTTTTATGCAGTTCATTATCAAGAGACTATGACCAGGCCAACAATGTATTTGGAACATAATAGGGTCTGGCCAAACAGGTAGAGACTCTTTATTCAAACTGAGCACTTACAGTTACAGTGCGTCTGTTTATTGAGGACTGCATAAAGTAGCACAATAAGCTGGATATAAATTTTTGTGTTATCCCCAAAACCTGGTGTGTAGGTACAGTCTAGCAAAGTCTCCCAGAAGGTACTAAAATATTGCCAAGTGGAGAGTTTCTAGTAAATTTAGTTTTAAATGAGAAAAGGCTGCATTTCAGGGGAAGGTGGCATTTTTAAATAAGAAGGTGGTTCCAAACCCATGCTCTTTTCATGAGAAATTACCTCGCTCTGAAAATTTGAGTCATTGACAATAAATGCATAAGAAATATTCTCTAAATCTGCTAAGATGTGCTTTTTTCATTCCACCAGGCAGTGGTTTTGGTTCACTTTTAGCTTTCTGTGCTTAATGGGACCATGCTGATGTAGTAACTGCACAGGGATGATGGGAGAAACAGGCCTGGAGTGTAAAATTAGTAGTTCACCAATATAACTATACTGTGCAGTCCTTCATCTAAACAAAAATTGCGGCTAATGATCTTCTGTCATGCTGCCCTCTCTCTCCTGGAGCTTTGTAGTGAAAGGGATAGCACTGAGCACCTTTAACATCCCAGTGGGCAGAGGACACTGCACCACTGTGGGGTGAAACCTTGTTCTGCAGGTGTGGGAATGACCTGCTGAGCTTGAGTCTGTGGGATGAGCTGTGATGTGGAAAAAGAGGAGGTCTGTATTCCTAGAAAACAGATTTCAGGCAACCTCTTTGCAGCCCCACTCCAACTGGGGGGCTAGAGTTGGTCTCCCTTCCTAGTCCTAAGCCTAACCCAAAGCCTACCCCAGGATGGGCTGAGCCTTAGCCCGGGACGCCCACCTTTAGCACAATTGAAAAATATCTCAGGGGAGAAACCTGACTGTGGGTTACACCTTCCCTTGGCTGAAATTTAAATTAGAAGTGCTCCCATTCTCCCATCCACATATATCACAGATTAATTAACAGAGAACTAAGCCTAGGTAAATAGGTGAGGGGAAAACTTCCTTTTTTTTTTTAAACAATAATTTGCTGTTATACCTCCCCATAACTCTGCCATCGCTCTGTATGGCACTGTCGTAAGTGAAGGGCTTGTTCATTAGATTCGATTGTGTATTCTGGAGCTGTTTAGTCTTAGCTACTCAATGTTGAGATGCTATACAATTATTTACTTGAACATAGCAGTTTTCTTCCCATTAATGCAGGTGGTTTTGCTCAGTATGTTTTGATGACTTATATTCATGATGTCCAGACTTGTGAAAAGGAGGACTTCAGTGTTGCCTGTCTCTAATCACTGCAGTACATAATAACAGATGGCAGTATTCCTAAACTGCCTTAGTCAACAAGCAGTATGAGATCAGGCATCTCAGTGATTTCATTATCTCGATTAATAATAACAATAATAATTATTACCAAGAACTAAGAATCAGTCTTCAACTACATATGATATAAGCATCTTGACCTACATTTTTGAGACTGCTAGAAGTTCTGGTTGCCTCCATTTATGAGTCTACAGAGAACAGACTGTAAAGAGTTTCAGACCAGACTTAGCAACATTTGAAGTTTAGACCGCTTTAAGGGATATTATGTTAGACTAGCAAAATTGCTAGTTGCTTTTTAACACATAAGCTCTCATCACTTCACCTGGATTTTGTTCAGTTCAGGTATTGGTGGTTTTTTTCCTTACAGCTGCTAGAGATAGAAATATAAAATGAAAAATTTGCATAATGCTTCAGAAAGGCAAACAATCTTTTTTCATTATTTTATCATGCTATATGCAAAATAGTTATGCTTAAAATGGAGGCACTCATTTCCCTTCATTTTTCAAGACACAACTGAGCAGACCAGCAGTAAAAAAGGAGAGAGAACACCTCCTCTCTGTGCTGACTCTTTCATTCTACTCCAGTAATAAACTGTATTGCTGACCTGAAGAGACTTTGGGGGTCCAAAGTTTATTGGACTGCAATCAATATTGGATTTGAGGTCTCCTTTCCAGCCAAGAAACCAGGATTCAATAAAAGTTGAGCTGAGACCAGGTCTCTATTACGGCCTCTTGGGCTGGCAGACCAATTATTCTAGTTTAAATTGCAAAGCAGTCTCCTATTCTGATATTGATACATTTTGTGAAAGAGAGTTTGCACATTTTCTTTGTTCAGAATAACCTTTAAAATATGAAACAAAGGAATTACTTAAAAAAGATTCCCATTCACAAGTCACTTCTCAAATCATTATCTTGCTGCCTGACAGTACTAATGAGACCTAACATTGAATTTTTTTCAAGGTCTTGAAGATAGTGTCCTCATGTGTCCAGAAGGAAATAATCTCTTGTTTAAAAATTAATAAAGAAAAATTAACTTAACTTCTACGCATGCTGTGTCAAAGTCCTTCCCTAGCTTTCAAGAATTTCAAAGCCAATCTTTTAAAATTTTATTCTAAATTTTATTTTAATTTTCATAACTGGTAGCAAAAGGATAATAATGACATAGATGTAGGAAAGAAGAGTGTTCAACAATGCTTCAAAACCATTTAAAACCAAGTTTTCTATCAATATTTCGTAAAGATGTTGCATATCCATGTAGCAGGCTGAGACAAGCAGATGAAAGGGTGGCATAACTGTCCACAAACAGCACTCTGTGATTAAAAAACCTGTACGGTGGCATCTATTGTCTTCTGAGACTCAGACAGGACATGGGATTAAGTGAGCCCTTGGTCTGTACAACCATCCTAATATTTTTGTGGGTTTAGCTTCTGGTAGGCTTTAGCAATGCTTAACTCTGTTTTACCTTTCCTCTAACTCAGATATAATTTAAGACCATCCATTAAGCATCATGCCTCCTTACCAATTTTCCAAATTTGCATCTGTTTTCTCAGAGAGCCAATCCAGCTGTTTCCCTGGCTCTTCATTCTCATCTCCAAGGATGGCCACTTCTGCCCATGGACAAGGTTGTTCAGGGAGAGGAAAATATGAACCCTTTAGACTTGATCTGCTGTCTACACAGGGGAGTTTCAGCACACGTCTGAAATTTTTTAGACAGATACAATTTTAAGTATGATTGATAGACCTTCTGGGATTTACTGTGTTTGTGTAAACATTAGAACATATTTTCTGATTTCCTATACATTACAAGATACTATGGATTACTTCTATGCTTAATCCAGGAAGATGTATTTGACTAACATACTTCCCTTGGCAATTTATTTCAATGGTAATCAACTTGACTACTGAAAGTCTCTGCCTAATTTTTCTAATTTGAATTTATTTGACTTAAAATGTTCTATCATTGATTTTTGTTTTACCTTCCTTTCTCAAATTAAACTGTCTTTTAGGATTTATCATCTTCTTCCCATGAAGATTCGTTTGCAATGAAATCAGCCCACCTTGAGTCTTCTTTTCAATATGCTAATCAGAACCATGGGTCTTGCAGAGCAGACGTCTCTGTTTGAATGACTTCTCGTTGTTATTTATTATTCCACTAATCTTTGTGGAAAACTTTATCATTAGTAACTGTATGTTTAGAATCACTGGCAAAATTTTTCTACAAACCAGGTCTGACACTGGTCCTGGCAGGACTCTACCAGTAAACTCTCTCTGTGATGATGGTTTGCCATAGGCAGCTACTTTTTAAAATGTCAACCAATTATGAATTCATTTACTGTGTGCCTTCTTGACATAACTCAATGCTATATTTCTTTTACCCCAGGAAGTAAAAAATCCTGGCATAACTCTAAGCACATTATGTCTACATAGGTTCTTTGTCAACTAAACTTGTAATCTCATCAAAGAATGAATTCAGGTTTTTGTGACAAGACCTATTTTCCATTAGATCATGTTGGCTGGCATTAAATATACTCTGATCCTTTGATTCTTTATTAATTGAATTCCATACAACCCTTCCCATTATTCTGCTTTCACTGGTATCAGAGAAGAGACTAGTAGTCACCTGAGCTACCCTGCTCGCTGTCTTTGATAAAATACTGACTGCTTTTTGTTTTTATGAGAAACATTCTGATATTTCTTCACTGAGACTCTTGCCAATTTTTCCTTCAATTTCAAGCTACTTAAACTCACTTTCTCTCTCCTAAGCACTTGGTTGAAATTTGTTCAGCAATGCACAGCAAAATGTAGCAAACCCACATTATATCTGACATTGTGCAAAAGCCACAAGAAATTGCAAACACTGCTTGACTTGCAAGGCAAAACACAAGGTGGCAAGGTCAACCCGTAATGCCAGCAAACACTAGGAAAACTCTTGGCAACACAGGCTTATTTTTTGATTTCATAATGAAATCCCCAAAGAGGTCAATTTTGAGCTGTCTGGCTTCATTGCAAATGCTTCACACAACTCTACTGCTAATTCTTTACATGTCATTTCCATACTGCAAAGGATTTTCCAGGTTATGGACAGTGACCTCCATCAAATCTCCAATCCTAAAAGCAGGAAATCCATTTAGGTCTGGTCTACATGAAGAAATTGGCCATCACAGTGACTTTATTCCAGAACAATTATTCTGTTTGCAATGTAGAGAAGAATAAAAATTATTTTTAGTCCAGAAGACAGTACTGCCCAAAAGCTGTACAAGTGGGGCTTCCCTGCAAGAGCAGAGGCATCAGGAGCCTGGAGGGACAGTGAGGCCAACCAGGTAGGGTATTCACTGACTCGGGCCCCATCTCACAGCCTTCAAACAAGGCAAGCAGAACAGGGCTATCACAGTAACCTTGGTCTTATGAGAGCTCAGTGATGGCCAAGCAAATCTGAATTGGCAGGACTCATCCATAATCAAGCCAGGAAAGCAAGTGAGCAAGGCCAGGTCAAAATCGGCAAGGCACAACACGCCTCCACTGTTCCTCAGGCAAGGACCAAGGTGAGGGCTGTGCAGCTCCTGAGCCAAGGTGTAGCGGTTCCAGAGAAATGTCCTCATAGTCCTTTCTCACACTTAGCTTTTTTCCCAGTGTTACACAGCTTCATGGTATCAGAGCTGCTTAGGGACATGGTTTAGTGGTGGGATGGCAGTGTTAAGTTAATGGTTGGACTTGATGATCTTGAAGGTCTTTTCCAACCTAAATGATTTTATGATTCTATGAGCTGACCATGCCAGAGGGGATGAGGACACAGGCCCTCCTGGTGGGCTAAGCTCTCTGGCAAATAGTTGTACACCAGGCTGTGCTATAACAGCCACTGTGGAATATCTTGTTCTATGACAGACAGTTTCAATATCAAGGCAAAGTCTTATTTAGCAGCTAGCTGACATTCTCGTAATACTTTACTTCTGCCACCCTTTCAATGAAGATGTCTCAGTGGAGAAGAAGATTCTTTAGTTCGGTGCCTGTAGTAGTTGTCTAATGCAAGGACAGTTTAATGTGCTGTGTCTAACTGCTTGCGTAACGTGTGGCTGTGTCACTGGATTTCAGCCAGAGCAAGGAACTCTGTACCAGTCCTGAGCATCTCACCTAATGGTTTGCTGTAACATATGATACGCAGGGAAGTTTTGATTGGGTTTGTGAAATTTCACCAAAGTTTCTGAATCTGTTTTCTTAAGCATTCTCAGAAGCTCTGCTTTCATGTGAAACAGAAGAAGAAATACTTAGCATGCTTCCATCAACAGGTTAAAAATCCTTCTTTCTTTCTCAGTGGAAGAAGATTACATTTTCAGGAAGTTAATTCTCAGCTGAAAAAAACCCCAAAGATTTAAATATAATTTTGTAGCATAAAAGGATTTGTTAGAGACATATCTGGGATGTGTTCAAGCCATTGTCAGTGATCCAGTTGTCAGAACGTAACAAGTTACCACTTGTCATCTGAGCTACAATAATGGCTCATCTGCATGCTTCTTGTACGTGTAAAAATAAAGGGAAACCAAAGAGGAAGTTTATGCTAATAGATTTTATTTCACAAGTGCAGCAGGCACAAGGCAAGCAGCTCTCATAGGCTCATGTACTGTGGATGTCTGATAAGCAATAATTTGCCAACTTGTGGTAACCGAATTAATTGTAATTGTAAGAACATATGCTATTATGTATGTTTGATTTTATCAGTATATTGGAGTATAATACTTATTTCAGACTCAGTAAGGAGAGCTTGAGACAACCTAATTATTCAAAAGCTTCTGAACACGAGGGTTCAAAAGTGCTTTCACATAATACTTCTTCCAGATTCACATTTTACTGTGGTTAAAGTTCTCATAAGCAGATGGTTCACTAACTTAAGATTCAGGGATATGTAGTAAAGCTTAGTGATCCCAGGCTCAGGTGACTGCTTGAAGAAGTAGTGTTCTCTTGTCGCAATAGTAAACATTTTTGAGCATCACATTAGTTTTAACTCCCTCAATTTTGGATTATCTGATTTGCTGGCAGTGACTTTCTAAATGCTTTCAGTAAGAAAATAGACAAACACCTACTGAGGTCCTTCAAAAAGGCGCTAAATGCATATGAATTGTCCATTTGCCTTTCTGAAGGTGCCATGTTTTTGCTTAAATGGACTAGATAGAGGCTTGTTTGTTTACTTAGGTATGTGCCAAAACCTTGAAATTTGAGTCTATCAAGGTGAGAGCTTCTACACACCAAAGAATCAACATTGCAGCAGGCTGCTTTCATGGTTCATCTCCACGCAAGAGGAGCAGGACAATTTAACAGCAGACTACTCAGTGAAGACCAAAAATAGTTTCTGGAAAACAAATATTTTACAGATGTTTGTGCTGGGATGCTGAAGAGTCAATATCTTTGCCTCCTCATTCCATTGAGGATTCAGGTTCAGTCTGCCATCTTTAAAAAACATAATACAATTTGTCATTCCTAAACAGTATCCACTTGCATCTGCTTTATTTTTTTTCCTACTTGGAAACTCTAGAGCTAGTCTAATACAATTATAATGTTCCTAATGATATTGTTCCTGGCTGTAAGAGATAAGTGGTGATCTAACCACTTTAAAACAGCTGTGTTGTATCACTGACACTGTCAAATCTGATTTTAAGAGCTTAAATATACATGTCTCTCTCTTGCTGCATGTATTTATATGCATATGTATATATACATATATACACATACTCACAAACATATATGAGACAACATATCATAACTGGGACACCATACTCTGTACATCTTTATCTACATCTACATCTACATTACATGGGCACGCACAGTGAAAGGTATGCACAATGAACAGATATATTCCTCCTACACACACACAACTTTGTTAACACTGAGATAAGATCATACCTCATCACCGATACAAACTCACAAATAAATAATCACTTAGAACATTCATCACCTCATCAGTTCTCTGCTAATCCTTTTTTTTTTTTTTTTTTTTTCCCTTCCCCTGCCAATAGCTCACATACCTATTAGGCATGACCACATCTCAGAAGTTTTGCCTTCCTCACTGTAAAAGACAGAAGGATGATATTTATTATTTTAATATTATTTATTTTTTACTAATATAAACCATAGGCAATTCTCATTTTTCAAAGATCTGTCCCTCTTGTCCAGGGATGAGGAGAGTAGGAGCTAAATGGTCTGATTTTGCTTGATGAAATTCTTCCACGAGGAAGAATCTATTAACAGCACCATCTTCTACCATACAACAAGGTATAAAAGAGGACATCTCTCCGTGGCCACAATTACACTGGTAAAAACTGTAACAGAGGTGTGATTGTAACTGCATAAGTCACATCACGCTAGTTTTCTTGTTTGGGTTTTGGGTTTTGTTTGCTCCTTTTTTTAACTGTGTAAGAATTTATAGCTGCATAAACATGTCTATGTCAAAGCAAAAATAAAGCAAAAAGAAGTGCCAGTAAAACATTAAGACTTCGTACAGTTGCCTAATATATTGTTCACATAATACCAACTGTAGTGTCAGAATCTCTGGCTATTTTCTTCAGGAGGGGGACACCATAATCACACAAATACGGATTTTACACTTGTTTGAGACTTCCTGGCATCTCACACAGCCTTGAAAGTGTCCTAATATCAGAAGACCTTGTGTTCTTTGGGAAAGAAAATAATATAGCTTCTCCCTCTCTCTCAGTAACCAGCATATAGCACTAATTCAGCTAATAAACATAGAACACTGATGCCTAAGCTTTGATGAATCTCATCTCTATGATTTCTTCGTAGAAGAAGAATGCTATTTTTAAATCGCTGACATAGATCATGTATTCACTTTTTTTTTCTTCTTCTGTATCACATGAATACACTGATTTAGAGCAGTGTGCAATACTCCAAGCAGTAATTTGTGGAAGCATCTCCATCCTATATTATTATCAAGTCCCGTGATTTCTAATCATTATGCATATGCAGTGATTAAGTGTGCCTGTTGGGAGAAAGGCATAACGTAAGTTAGTATCTATGGAAAAGAAGGCTGATGTCTAAGTGACATAGCCTGGGTGTGCAATAGGGTTCAGGATAAGCAGGCAGACCTGCTTATTCCCTTCCTGCTTACATCTTGCTCTGATGATCAGAAAATATGAGTTAACTGAGTTTTCTTGTAAGTACAATGCTAGGTGATACACACACATATACAATCTAATGAAAAGCAGACTAGACCTACTGGTCTGGTCATACTTCAAGGAAGATGAAATAGTTACACCACCCAACAGTTTTCATGTACAAAATGTTAAATACACACAGACATCGTAGGTTACTCAGAGCTCTGGTAAAACATCCACTTGGGAGTCTGTACAGTACCACATTGAGGTAATAAAGACCTTAAGCAGAGATGTAAAACTTTCTTCTTTTATTTTTTTTTTTATATAAGCAAAATTTTCTAAGCAAGTGAATTCCTGAGTTAATAATTTACCATAAGTATTTTGTCTCTGAAATTTTATTTTTCCTCTTTGCATCAGCTCCCTCTCCCCCCTCCCCCTCCAAAACAGTCAGCAGCACAGGCTGCAGTGGAGATCCAGCTGAACTTCTGCACTTCCTTTTAATAAGGACAGATATGCAGGGAACCAGAAACTGAGTAATCAGTTTACCCAGCTAGAGACAGGCACTCTTCTCGTCTGGGAGAAGCATGTTATTTGCTGAGGTAGATATGGTATGTAATTATTACTAGCATTATTTTAGACACAAATTTTTTACTTCTCCAGTGTTTCCATTTCTCATATATTTCACATAGCAAAGTCTGACACTTACAGTGGTAAGCATTACACCCTACTTCGGAATACTTCTTACACATTGTGCTTATCGATATTTTAAAATTACGTAGTCTGAGTTTAGTGTAACGATCACCAACAGTGAGTCACCTTGACTTGGAAGCAGCATTTTAAACAATTTTCCGAGACCAGTAATGGGATCAGTGGGATAAATATACAAATATTTCACCACTTCCAGTAAGGATTTCGTAATGGCCACCTCTATGAATAAGTGATTAAGTCAATTTGAATTCATTAGCTGTATTTCCGCTGTCTGTTTCCTTAATATTGAAATAAAAACGTGTGGTGTAGAAGCCTATCTTTACACCGAGAGTTGAGCCCCAGGCATTCCTTAGAGACTTTTTCTGGTATCTCAAGAAGACAGCACAGAAGGGTGTATCCGTGGCAGCAATTTGAAATTTGCACCCTCTGGCAGATCTCTTTCCATCCACCCACACTGGAATCATCATTTCCCAAAGTAGACATGCCATCGTACAAAGTATGATAAAGACACAGCAGCAAGACCGACAGCGGGGGTGGGGGGCGGGGGAAGACGAGAGAGGAAAAACCCCACAGAACATCCTCTGCCATTCGCCATCAGAAATGTTGTCTGGGAAATTAATTGCTCAGATGCCACAAATGTTCATTGCTTGGTATTTAGGTGTGGCCTGAGCTATTTCTTATAAAAAGAATAGCAGCATAGCCTGCTCTCAGATAAGCTCATGCATATTCCTTAGTGGGAGGAAATTTGGGCTTCGTTTTCTCTTGGTTTACATTGAGAAAGGCCAACCTATAGAAGCAGGAAATTACACATAAGGGCACTATACTTCTGTTTCCTCATCCTGCCAAAGACTGAAAAGTCAGACTTTGTCTGAGTTTCTGGAGCTTAGCTTCCTACCCCTTGAAATTATATTATTATCTTTCTACTCCATAAAATGGACAAAGTTTGAGATGCCCAGATGGAGAATGCTGGAGAACTGAGAAGTCATTTTATGAAGTTCCAGTGGCAGCTTACCCCTGTAAAAACAAAAAGGGCTCAGATTTTCCAAACTGAAAGCTCTCTACCATTCTAGCTTAATTTCCATTTACTTTCCTTTATCTACACTTTAAATGTGGTCAAAGATAGTCTCAAATAATCTAATTTTTATACATCATCCAAAGGTGGCAGTTTTCCCCCATGAGCTAAAAAACCTTATTTATGTGGCTAGAAACACATCCCCCAGAGATGGTTATTGAGCAGGTATAGAAGAGTGATACTGATGTTTTATTTGCAAAACAGTATCTCTTCACGTGCAAATGTCTGTGTTAGTGGTATTTTCCCCATGGTGCTACTCACCTAGCTGTGGAAGCAGCAATGTTTGCCAGTTTGGATGCTGGTTTGCCCTGGCATGAAGAGCAGAGCCTGCATTCCTCTAGATAATTTTAAACCCACATGGTCCACTGAGATGCTAGTATTGATTCTTGGGAGTTAAAATAGAGTAAGATTAGAAGACTTTTGGTTTTGTGGGAATCTGAAAAATAAAGGTGTCAAGTTATTTCTGTGCTGAATTCTCATCATCTACATCTGTTTTCACTTGTTGCATTTAACACAGCTTATTTCCATCACATGTATGAAAAAAAAAATCGCTCTCTTAGGCATGCTTATGTGCTTATTCATGACTGAGGTATGACTTTATTCAGAATTTTTAGAATATTTTGCATTGTTCTGCCTAATCTCCTACTGAGATCAGTCAGGGTTTTACACCATATCCGTAAAAAGAAGCACAGAAATAATCCCAGTTTAAGATGTCTGATAACTCATTACTGTGGTTGTCCGTGCTTATAACTTCAGGGAAAGAAAGAATGATTTGTCACGGACATAGAGGTCACATTTCTCTTCAAGAGACTTCCAGTGACTGAAACCTGCAACCCTTGCTGTAAATATAGCACACTAATTTAAGTGGTATGTATGCTCCTCTGTTGGCCATTACTCCAAGATGGCCTATTAATACCTTTTCCAGAGTTCCCATCAGGCCCTTGTAATGCGGTGGGTGGGCAGCAGGTGGGCAGGGGTTGGGCATGGGGGCATGCAGTCTCCTTCCCCAAAGCCCACGTCAGCCCAGCCCAGTGCAGCCCAGTGCAGCCCGCTGGGGCAAAGCAAAGGGGGGGGGACCCAGGCGGCACCAGGCAGCAGCACAGAGATGCAGCAGTCCCCTTCCCACCCCACTGCTACAGCTGCCCTCCTTCTTTCTAGGAAGCAGAGCTCATTTCTCTAAGTGCATTGGGGACTCTTTGGTTACTAAATTCGTGAGATCATAGGAGCCGAGAAGTTATAGATTAATATTTCAGTACAGGCTGCAAAGTTTACTTCCTTAAATTTCCCATCTTCCTTCTTCTGTCCAGGAGAAAGGTGGCTGTATGGATCAAATCCTAGCTGAGGTTTGTGTGCTTATGGAGGCTCCTTACTCAAGCTGAATAGTAGAGTTAAAATGTACCTCTGAACAGCTAAGGAACTGACTGTCCTTAAGGCTTGGGTGTCGAACAGGACAGTATAGCAGAACGTTCACAGTTTAGACTGAAGATGTTTTTCTGGGTCTCTAAAATGGGTTTTCTAAAAAAAATGACAGCAGAGACAGTGAGACAGTGTCATGTTGCCTGTTACTCTAGCCAGCTTACCAAGCTTTTATACTAGAAAGTAATATTTTCACAATACCTTGAGTTAGTGTGTTACCATGCCAAAGCAGAGGAGTTCAGAGTGGCTGACAGCATTTCTGATTCCAGCTCTCTCTTTGGCTCAGCATAGCTGTGAAGATGAAATCTCACTTTCCCGGAGAGCTGTAGCCCATTACAGCACATTGGGAATGCCTGCCAGTCACTACCCTTGGCTAGGGGCATGTGTTACAAATGTTCTTGTATGTGACATACAGCAGGGGTGTGCAGAGGGGTGCACAGAGGATCAGCGAACAAGCTCTCTCTGCTGGATTCTTCTTTTGTTGGTATTGCCTTTTTTTCAATGTTTTCACTAACCAGGGAGGGAGAAGGACAAGGAGGTCCTGATCCAACATCTGGAGTCTTGCTTTATACTCCTACCCAATAAACAGGGTATATGCTTTAGACAACAGAACCAATTATTTACACTAAGAGACAAACAGAAGATGCCGGAGGGAGGGAGGAGGGAGGCCAAAATTTGAATATGATCAAATACTATCAATTATTCCCCCATATTTATGCCATCACTGTACAGTTAATGTGAATTAATAATGGTCAGGATATCTTTCCTGAGGCCTCTAATGATTGTTTTATGCAGGTATGGAAAGTAGCTGATGTAAATGAAATTTTCTCCTTGACTACTTCTGTTTGCAAGAATCATGACACTGAATATTTTTCAACCCAACGGCTTGCACCAGCAATGCTGGAGGATGCATAGGCTCTGGACTAGCAAGGAGAGTCCCAGCTGGTCAGCCGAGCTCCCAGCTGGCCGGTTGTGTGATCTTGGGAAAGGCACTTCACAGCTGTTTTCTTCCCCCATTTCCTTTGCTTATCTAAGCACTAGTCTGGCTGTATGCAACAGGGTGCCTCCCGTTTGGCCTCCAGTTGTTACAATAGAACAAACTTTGGCTTCCTCTCTCCAACCTCTTGCTTTCATTTTTATCTTTGTTTTCACGTTTAGGAAGATATGCCCCCCTGGTCCCCAAAGGGTGAATGTTTCTGGCGGGGCACCCGTGAGATGCCTGTTGGTGGACAGGATAAAGAAGAACAGTAGGTCTCCTAATTAAATGTAAACCTGGTACAAACTTAGGCACCCCAGAAAGCGGTTGCACCTGGAAGGTCCCAGTGACATCTGGCAACACCACCGCTGGTGGGCCTGCTGGAGGAGCGTACCGTGCGGCTCGTGCAAAGGCTCAGGCATAAAGGGGATTCCCTGTAAAGCTGCTGCAGACCTCTCACATCTGTCATTGCACAGCATGCAAGTCCAGAGGGATGCACTCTAACCTCAGTACTCTGAAGCCACTGAGTTTCATCCTCTTATCCCTATCTACTCGAGCTTGAGAACGCGGGTAAGATGAAAGCATTTCAGAGGAACAAGACAGACTAAAGTTTCCATTAATGCCTTGTATCCTTGCAATAACAAGGAATACATTAGAGAGCCTGTAGCAAATACATATGCCAGTCCTCTCTCTTCAACATTTCCCACAGGCTGCACAATTTCTTTCAGAAGCTGGATTAATGTGTCCCTGTTTTACAAGAGTATTTAAACTAATGGTGAATTCACCATCTTCATGTGAAGCAACAGCATGTTCTGATCTTTAATTACTTTCTCTGTTAAGAAATTGCTTCTTATTTCAAGATTGAATTTGTTTAACTTCAGCTTCCAATCACTGGAAAGCTTCTGACTTACAAAAGGAACAGCTTCCAGACACTGGCTGAAAGTTGAGGTTAGATAAATATACATTTGTCAGTAAGGCTGAAATGCCCTTGCCTAATTATTTTCAGTTTCCAAGCATAAGTAAGTATACACTGTGATCAAGTTACTTTTCATCCTTCTCTTCATCTAGCCGAACAGGTTGAGTTTATTTACCCCCTTATTTTCCAGTCTCTAATTTATTTGCCCATCTGTTGCCGAATTCATTATAGCATTTCCAGTGGACATCGTATTTCAGTTCTCACGTGATGCAGGAGCTATAACTCTAAGTGTAATGACCTATTTACACAGAATAATGATGCATTATTGTAACTGCTGATACCTAGACAACATGAACTTTTAGGTCAGTGATTAGCTTTTAAATGTTTGTAAATACCTAAATGTTTTAAAACACACTTGCTATGCCTTATCTTCTGCTTCCCTGTTTTCTCAAGAAGAGACAGGACTGAGTTTGGAGGAAGACTTTTAGTTAGAATCATAGAATCATAGAATGTTTAGGGTTGGAAGGGACCACTAGTGGTCATCTAGTCCAACCCCCCTGCAGTGAGCAGGGACACTGCTGACTAGATCAGATTGCTCAGAGCCCCATCCAACCTGGCCTTGAATGTTTCCAGGGATGGGGCCTCCACTACCTCTCTGGGCAACCTGTTCCAGTGTTTTACCACCCTCATTGTAAAAAATTTCTTCCTTACCTCTAGCCTGAACCTACCCTGTTCTAGTTTAAAACCATTTCCCCTTGTCCTAACACAGCTGGCCCTACTAAAAAGACGTTCCCCATCTTTCCTATAGGCCCCCTTTAGGTACTGGAAGGCCGCAATCAGGTCTCCCCGTAGCCTCCTTTTCTCCAGGCAGTTCTTGAGCCCTGGAAGTCTTCTGCCAAGGGGTGATGGTTATTTTACTCTCTGTTAAAGAAATCTCCTTAAAGCTATAGACTGCTTGTATTGACACTGATTTTGAGAAGAAACTTATTACTGAAGTGAATGTGTGCCACATAGTTTGGAAAATAAAATGGACTTTTCATGGTTGTTGGAATCATGTGCCCAAATGCAACTCCGATAAACTGCTGAAAATGGTTCCTTTATGTGGCACAGTCTTATAAACAACTTCAATTTCTCATTCTTCTTTTTTTTTTTCTGTAATGTATGATTAAGTCATTTACAGGTGGACATCACCAAAAGATTCCCAGGAGTGAATTAGCTACACAGAGAGTTTGTGTACCAGCTTTTGGTTTCTGAAGTATTTGACTTGTTTCTAATTTATAGTAGAAATGCTGTAAATGAAGAATTTTACCAGTTAAGGTATTAATATTGGTACCATCATATTCATTAAAGGTGAAAGCAAATGCAGACATTAAAGGAAAAGTGGAAATATAGTCCCAAAGGTATTATAAATTCTAAAAATTGGGCATAAGAGATTCATCTGGCAAAGCTCAGTGAATATTTTCAATGAACGCTGTACATTTACTGCCTTTCTACACCTTATTCTAATTAGTTAGTGCATGCAACAATTCTGCTAAAACAATATAAGAGAAACAATGCCCCCATAGGAAAACAAAATATCCAGGTAGCCTTTGTTACCTTATTGCCACACTTTTGCTGTATCTCACACCATAGACTATTTAGTTATATGATTCCCACCCTGGAAGATTTCAAAACCTTTAGCTGCACTGGACTAAAAGTAGAACTGGACCCTAGTTAGAGCTCCAACCTACAGAACTGGGCTACTTTGCTTATCTCCCGAGTAATTTACTATTTATTAGTAGCATAATTTTTTCATGAACTCAAGGCACTGTTCTGCTCAGCACAGACCACGCTGAGTGGAAATTAGGCAGAAGACTCACTTTATGGGTTTTTTTTCCCCCTGTGAATTCTCTTTGCATCCTTTTTCCAGTGTAATTTCTCCTCTTTTAAATAAGCAATAGTCATTTGGGTTGGATTCACTACACCTACCTTTAGCTGCCTAAAAATTAGTCCCTTAGTCTAAGTTTGATGTCTAAACTTCATCTTACAACATTATTGTTAGATGATTAAAATTAGTTTTCAGCTAAGTGAGCAAGCACACACCCTTCAAAGCCACCAGCAGAATCTTTTGGAACTGAGGAGTATCTTCAAGGGGGTCCTTTGTCTTCTCTTGCTCTCCATTACTGAGATGATCCTCTAAGAGGCAGTCAGATCCCTGTGCAAGAAATCCAGTGACTTGAGAACTGGAAACACCAAAATCTATTCAGATATAACAAAAGAAAAATGCAGTAGCAGGGAAGCAAACTTGTATTGTGCACACTTAACAGTGCCTCACAGCACAAAATGTCAAGTTTCTGCTGCAGCGTTTATGAACAGCCAACTGTCCAGCATGTGCTCTGTAGACTATTTGTAGTAGTATTTGCTGCGTGAAATGAAGATGAATCATGAGTGAATTTATATATGTTGCTGCTTAAAGGATAGGGCACCTTGAATATGTTGCTGCATAAAGAGTTAGTCCATCAAGTAGTTAAATCATTTTCTTCCCCTTATTTAGTGCCTCTTACGCACAAGAGAGCTCTTGCTCCTTCACCTTATCCCCATACAGAACTTATTATGCACACATAGGCCCCTCAGTCACTCCATATGGTCCATAGTGCTTTCCAAGAGAATTGTAATAATGTGGTTCCAACTATCGCGCCAGTATAATTAACCCCTGGTCTTTTTACCGTATTTTGATACACTTGAAATATTACCTACACTTTAAAATCTCTGTGCATTAAACAGGCCCTTCCTACAAGCATTTTTCCTTTCACTTTCTCTAGTTCATTTCAAAATAATCACCAACTTTTCAATATGCTCAATTTGCAGAGTTAATGGAATCTCCAAGGACTCTTGAGGATCATCCCTTTCATTATTTTTCATCAAATAAATAAATCAAGACGAGACATCAGAATGTCCTAGCACCTGCCCAGCATGCCCATGCTGGGGAAGAGGGAGGGAATAAGCTTCTCCTAACACAGCTCTGCAGTTCAAGAGGCTCCTCACTGGGTTTCTGGACACCGCTGCTCATAAATCTCCTGAAGCTGAATTTCCTGCTGCTGCTTGCAGTCTGCTCTTCTCTCCAATAATGCATTTCCAGAGCGCCATGCTCCCTGGCCCCTTCCCTGGCTGAACTGGGGGTCCTTCCCACCCTTCACTGCCGAGGACTTTAGCAATGCAAAAGGTGAATGCTGATTACTCTTGATCTGCTCGGCTTTTGCTTCCATTTTCACCTCTTTCAGTCCTGTACTTTGGTAAATTACGCATCTGCTGGAAGGGTAGTCAATGGTGCGTGCTGTTGGCATCTCTCCAGGTGGCAGCTTGATGTCCACCGCCAAGCAGTGGTAAGAAAAATGATGGCTCTTTTAATTGCACTGAATAAAGGAGTTCTGCTAAGTGCAGATTTGCTGTGTTAGGACCTCATTTTTTGTTACTGCTTTTTCAGCTAGGCGTCTGTGCTGATAAAATTGTGTAGTGTAACACGAGGGTTCCCATATAGTCACTGTGATTAGCAAAAAAAGGAAAATAAAATGAAAAAAAATTTAAAAGAAAACAACATATTTCACCAGAGAAAAAAAAGGTGAAAAAAAGGAAAATAACTCCATTCAGTAATTAAAGCAATAAATATTTTATTTCTTTAAGTGAACAAAAATTATGCCAGAGTTCTCTCTTCCAGTCAGCATTTAAAAGTACCAAAGAAAATAAGGGGTTTAATAAACTGATGCACAAGTAACACACTTCCTGCCCTCAATTTCTCCTTTTAATTTGAAACATTACACAGCGGGTGTATGTGACAAACAGTGAGAGGGGCAGGGGAAAGAGGAAATACATGCAACTTATTGAATGAGTTACGACTTGATGGCTCTACGCCATTAAATAATTTTCACTGGAATAAATGGCATTGATTATTGACTTAGAGTAATTCTGGGTAATTATGAAATATAGATGGAAAAGGGAGCAAGAGTTTTGCCGTTGCTTTTCTAAGGTTGGCTCCTAGATACTATCTCATTGCTTTTAGATGCCATCAAGGAAAATTAAAGCATCCTTGTCCTTAGAGCCCTGGAAGAAGAATGCGGTTGCCCTTTTGGTCTGATGACACTCTTAAAGAAGGAGACAAAAGGCTCCCCAATATCATCCATTATTTTACTTTGTAAGGCTGATTTGCTGACTTCTTTATAATAACACATTGAAAACAACCTTTTGAATATAGAATCCTTTCTGGGAAAAGTTTAATTTTTTAATTATTTTACTTGTTTAAGCAAAACTGTAAAATGAAACACTTTGGTTTTGAAGGCTTTCATTTTTATTAGTTGCCTGCTTTTCTCCTTTCATGATGTGCCATGTGTCTTCCAGCCTTTATTTTTGAGGCCAAATGGAAAAGATGAAAAAAAGAGAAAGAATTAATTAGAAAAAAAACTTTTGAAAGGGAAATTTTGAAAGCCAAACATGTAAACAGAAGCGTGTTTACAGTTACTAGGTGGAAGAAGGTTTTTCTGTTGTTGCTCCCTGTACTGGGTGTTTGTGCCCAGGAGGAGGAGGAGGACCTCCATGGCTGGTCCCTGCAGCCCACAGAGGACTATAGTGGAGCAGATATCCACACTATGGACCACAGAGGACCTGATGCAGGTGGATGCAGGCCCCAGAGGAAGCTGCAGCCTATGGAGAGCCCATGCAGGAGCAGGTTTTCCCTAAAGGACTGCAGCCCGTGGGGAACACCTGCACCGGAGCAGGGGAAAGATGGGAGAGGGAAGGAGCAGCAGCGAGGAAGCGCTGTGTACTGACTGTAACCCCCTTCACCCACCCTGTGCCCTCCAGGAAGGGAGAGGAGTCTGGACTTGAACCTGAGAAAGGAGGGAGGAAAAGTGTTGGTTTAATACTTGCCTTTGTATCTCACTACCTGAATCTATTTGGCAATAAATTATTTTTCCCCAAGTTGAGTCTGTTTTGCCCATGATGGCAATTGTTAAGTGATCCCCCTGTTTTTATCTCAGCCAAAGGGCTTTATCAATTTGTTTTCTCCTTCTGTCCTGTTGAGGAGGGGGAGTGAGTGGCTGGATGGGTGTCTGGCCCTTGGCCAAGGTTAACACACCACACTCCATTTTAAACAATTTTGTTACTGAGTTTGTATGTAGAGGCCATGACGTGTGACAGGGAGGTGCCTAGGTGCACCAGTATGGACACCCATTTTTATGGCTCCCTTTTCATGAAGTCTTTTAACCTGCTCTAAGACTTCCTAGGCCCTGTTTGTTTGGTATTGAAAGATAAATCCACAAAAGGGCATAGATATCTCAGGGCTCAGAACTGCCACTAGATTCTCAATCCTAAGTAAGATGCTGGTTTTCCGACAATGCAAGGAAAGACTTAGCTATTGGCAAACCAAAAGGACGTGATGAATGAGGACACACCTAACCTGGATAACAAATCATGCCAAGAGGGATGTGTCAAAATCTCAAACACAGTGGGATTGACCTGCCCAGACTTGAATGAAATAAATGCTAACAACATCTGCTCTGAGAAGGCCATTTATACTCTCTTCTACACTTAAAGGACAGCAATTGGCATCTGTCAATGACAATTCATACCACTTACTCCAACCACGTTTTACTGTCTCCACTAGTTATTGAGAAAGCCCAGACAACAAGCTTATATATGATGCCTAACTTTTACATAGCAAAAATAAGGTGGGAATAATCCCAGCCCCACAGCTGTGAATACGCAACATGCTTAAATATACAACAGGAAAAAAAAAGAGTCTTTGGAGATATGTCCAAAATCAGAGATACTGGGGTGGGGACCCTAAGTGTGAGGTACCCAGAAACCAGTGACACATCTGGGCAAAGAAAGGAACCCGAGGGTACCCTGCATTCCTAAGTGCTGATGGTCAGGGCACAGTGGCAGTCAAATGTGAGGTTCTCTTCCCACCTATGCCTAGCCAAGAGACTTATCTTTCAAAGTTGTCTTTTGTCTCACAGACATGCCTTAATTTCCTTATCCACAATGCAGTTTATTCAAGTCTACATCTGATGGAGGCCCAAACTTCAGCTGCCGCAAAATGCAGCTGCATCCCCATGCAGGGGAGTCCCTCTGTGATACGGCTCCCTGCACTTCTGGTCAACCTGTAGGTGTGGTCAAAAAAGTTGGCTTTTAATTTGTAAATACTTATGAAGTTTGAATCCTGACTTTTTGTCCCTTCAGTACTACAACTGAAAGCAAGTAAGGGATCATTGCCAAAATACTGTGATGCAATTGGATCCAGCTTTTAGCAAACGAGCTAATGGCCTCAAGTTTAGGCTTGTTTTTTGGAACCTGCCAATGGTTCCTCTGAACTAGAAATCACACTAAGTTCCTACTATATGATAGTGTAAACAGGCCCTTAGAAACATCAGGCCAACTCCTCAGCTGGCAACATGAGCAAAGCATGGCTGAGCTCTCCTTTCAATGCAGACGAGAACCTTTACTAATGTCTCTCAAGTTTAATTTTTTTTTCCTGCCCTGAAATTTCTGTCATGACTCCAATAGCAACACGTTCAGTGAAACTTACAGTTCTCCAGCATCTGATACCAGCTGTCAGGCTGTGTTTCATCAGACTGAACTCTTTGTCCAAGTGCTACCAGCTGGCGTTGCTTCAGCCATCTGGGATCGCAGTACTTTAACCTACGGACTAACGCAGCTCCAGCAGAGTCAGGGCTCCCTATTCTTCCCACAAACAGAATTTATTAGGGAAGTGAAGTGAAGCAAAAGCCACCAGTCCTTATCAAAGCTTAAATCTTTCTAGTGCTCACAACCTCCGGATGCCCTCTCCTATCAGATGGAATTCAGTGCTTTGCAGCTTTCAGATGTTGGCTGCTAACTGTTGGCATCATTTTGATTCCCAGACTCTGTTGTTGGGAAACACACTGTATAATGTACTCTGAGGACAGTGCAGCAAGGTTTCCTCTTTCTCCTGCCTCCCCATTTGTGGCTTCTTATGTAATTCGGTGTTACCCGTCACCTCCCAATCTGTACACTTCCACCCTGCAAACTTTCACCAACTTTCTGCTCCTTCCTCCCACTTCTCCCTCACTTCCATTAATTATATATAACACTTCTTCTCAAGCTTTATTTTATGCAGCCACTGATCCCGCTAAAATTCTGTTAGAAGGCTCCAAAAGTAGCAACTTTGAAAAGCTGTATTTAAAATTACCACAGGAAAAAAACAACTCTTCTTCTATTCAATATGTTTTGGACATCTGGCAATACGATGGACCTTCCCTTCCCCACCAAATTTTTATTCTTTAATTTGATCTCATTAGTTAAATTCCTCTCGGTAATCTTATTATTGTTATTGACTGCCAGTAATATAATTGGCACTGTGGAAAAGCCTGGGAATTGCCATACTGGATCAAACCAGTGATCCATCTCCCCTAGTACCCTATCTCCAAGAGTGGTCAGTACCAGCTGCTTCAGACAAAGAAACACTACAGCTGGCAGTTTGGAGATAATCTGCCTGGAAGCTAAGTTTCCCTTGTTTAGCATTACAGGCTGGCTTATGCCCTGAAGCCTGGAGATTTATTTCCCTCCCAGAATACTTCCTTATGAAGTCAGGTACTGTCCTTGCCTCGTAAACTCACGGATTGGGATAAAAACTGAAAAGGCAAGAAAAGAATACAAACGCTTAGGTCAATGAGGCAGCAGCTCCGTAATCATTATCCCCCATGCTGTAAACTTTCCCAAGGCTACACAGTGGGCTGGTAGCAGGGGCTGGAATAAAACTCGGGAACTCCTGGCTCCTCGCCCTGACCTTGTCTTAGTAGATGATGTTATGTCTCAAAGCATTTAAGTTGTGGTAAATGTTAATTTTGTAGAACTGACCACGTACCAAATCTTCTTTTTTTTTTTTTCCTTTCCAGAGTAGTTTGCAGAGGTCAGTACATTCCTGAATAAGTACCTACGCTTTCATCCAATAACACTAAACTTCCAAAAAATTATATAAGTTGTTAATTTTGGTAGTAATAAATTCAAACTGTAGGACTTCTCGGCTAAAATCTGTGTTAACTTTGGTCTAGGACAATATAGGAGACCAGCTCTCCCAGTAGGAATTGTTTTGGATACATAGGGAAACTCCTCATTTCCACATAATTATTATTAGGCTATAAATAATAGGCCTCCTATACCTCTTGTCTAACCTGAGAGAAGATTTTTTTCACATGTTTTTTACTTAAAATCTCAAAAAAGAATTTTTTGGCTATAATTTTTGGCTGAAAAAATCCATTAAAACAAAGTTAGCAAAATTACCTTTCTCCTGCTAGCATGATAAACATACATGTATTTGAACTTCAGCAGATCAATTTGAAAACTAGAGATCTTATTGTCAAAACAATTTCCAGTGTCATTGGTGTCTGATCATGGGAAGAACAGCGCCTTCTTCTTCTTCACCATACACTTACAGCACCTTACTATTCAACACCTCCCCCCACACTAGATTCCATTTCTTTTTCAGAATTAAATGCTACTGCATTTATGCTTCTGTTGCATACATTTAATGGTATATATATTGCCTTTTAGTAAATAACACATATTAAACAGCCATTCATTTCCAATATATAAAAGACCTCATCATTGTTATGGCATATGAATACAGGATGCATTTGTTGCCTTTCTCAGCCTTTTCTCTTCTGCACCAGCATGCCCTGTAAATTAAGAGCATGTTCAATTAAAAACATTTTCTAGCTTTCATGAGGTGGAAGATGTAGAAATCAATTCAGTAGCAAGCTGGCTGATTCAGCAAGAAATCAGCCAGCCTGCAGGAGCCCCTTCTTAAATGTTTTCCTCTCTAACAAGGTAACAAGCCAGAAAAAGGTAAAAAATGGACAGGGAGGTAAGAAGAGCTTATGCAGATTAGCTGCTCCGCTCCTGCGGGCTGCAACCCTTGATTTGATGCAATTTTTATCCTGCATCCATGGTTGCCCAGTTAATTTATCGTTAACATATTCTATGTGCTCAGTGCTATTCATATACTGCGGCAAGGCCTTTACATTTTCTATGTTCCACAATGGAAAGTGCATTCAATTTTATTCAATTCTTTTCAGCTTACACTTCCATTTGCGTGAGGCTTCATTCTCTGCAGTTCCTTCACCACTTTGAAAAATATGCACTGCTAATTTTTAAGAACTGATACAAAAAAAATTGTAGATATGAGAATACAGAAAAAATATTTCTGGAGCTCATTCTGACAGTTGAAGGATACAGTGTATTTTCTCTGTTTTGCTCTTTTCATCCTCCATGCACGTTATGTCCGGAAAAGAAGGATTACTACAAACAATAAAAATTATGTAATATTAAAATACTTAGACTGAAAGAGAATAAACCCGGGACTGTATCACTGAAAACATGACAACTGGAGGGCTTTATTCAGTACAGTCTCATTTACACCAATACGTTTTACTAGTTAAAAGGAATTATTTATTCATTTTTTTGCAACATTTGTTTCCTTCTCAGTAAGGTGAGCTCCTAGCATCTATCTTGTTAGCCTGCTTTTCATTAGAGTCTTCTCTTATTTTTTTAATATAAAAATCCCACAACAGTTAAACATATAAGATAAAATTTAGCCAATTTTGTGTTTTCCTTTTGATTTAGTGAAGCCAGGGTGTCTGTATTACATCTAGCACTGCCATTAAAATTTAACAGAGCCTCAAATGAGAGAGATCCATTTTCTGGCTTTTGATTCATTTCTCATTTGTCTAAAAAGTTACAAGCTTTCGTAGAAGCTGTAAATCTGGCTGGAAGTGGTACTACATTTTTTTCTCTTCTAGTCCATGCAGTAGCTGTGCCTCCTTTCACCTAAGTGTGTGCTTCAGCCATTGTGTTTTCCTGAATTTGGAGCCATTTGGTACAGTGCTAATTTATTTTACTGACTGAGCACATGAAATCCCTGCTTCAGAGGAGCGCGGATGGTGCTTTGGCTCAGAGGGGAGCTTGCATAGCAAGTGGGAAAGGGGTATCACTCTGAATGATTAATTGTAGTCCTCAGAAGGGTCTCAGAACATGATCATTCTTTATAGAAAATTGGATTAAAATTTGACACTTCTACAATTTTTTTTCTTCGTAGTGAAATTTTCATTTTTCATCTGTTGGCCAAATAATTCCATGTGCAGTCATCCCTAAATTAATCTTGAATTAATTTTTAAATCCACTGTCCTCTAATATATAATTCACCATAAGAAAACCCAGAGCAGTCAATCTTTCATTAGACATGGGGCGAGAAAGGGTCAGCAGACACTCCTGCAGTACTAAAAATAAAGGCACCACATCTGGTATGGAATGATGTCTGGAATTGTAATGCATATGCATCCACTTACTTGTTCTGCTGAAAACACAAACTACAGAGTGGCTGCATGTTGAAACATGAACCACTGTAATAGGAGCTTAAACCCTGGAACAGACTGTTTGTATATGTAGTCAGTTTATTAGCAAATGTGCAGGCCTGTAGAGTACAAGAACCATCGTTTCAAGCCGATCTGTCACACATTTAACAAGCTGTTTGTAATACAGTCCATTTCATGTATAAGAGAAAAATCTTTCCCACAGGTATAAGAAATATATGATATTTTTAGCATATGGTGAGCTCTGGTTTTGCAGGTATCCTACGTTAGAGACTGCTGTAACATGTTGGGTTAATTTTTTGTTTGTTTCCAAAAATCCTCCTTCCCTTTGTTGAATGCGCTACAATAAAGCATGTTATAGCGGATGTTAAAAATGAGATTTTGCGCAAGATGTGTTTCTAATGTCAGGCACAACCATGCTCACCGAGAATAAATCTAGCCCTGGTGCAAATGGCTCACGCTAAGCCTACTTTATATACTGCAACAGGGCTGAATGGGTAGAAATCAATAGCAGAGGGGCCTCTGCTGCAGAGGGAGTCACTACTCAAGCACAGCTGTGCCTCTGTGACTTTCCATCGAGCAGCAGCAAGATGCTGGGGTACCTCCCCAAAATGGTACCCGCCGACAGCAGCCAGCAGGGCAGTGGTGGGGAATAAACACCCTGCAGTGCCTGCGCCATGCCTCAGCTTCTGGCAGGATTTGCAAATGCTGCGTGGGATTCGGGGATTTTGCTTAGCGAAAGCTGCCAATGCACCAGGGCTTCCTGGTCTTTTCTCCCTGTTGGAGGGTCCAACCCAGCTCTGCCATGGCCATGGGGCTGCCTGCCCCGCAGGCTGCTGCCACCCTCTGCCAGCACCCATCCTGCCCCAGAGATGAAAAGCACAGAGTCCCAACAGTGAGGAAGAGGAGGGGAGGCTGCTTCCCCCACGCTGCCCAGCCGTGCCGGGGTGCCCAGCAGAGCCAGCCCTCATGGCTGGGTCTCTGCGCCTGGAGGGGAGGAGGAGCGGCAGGGGGGGGCCGCCGGCCCGCGGGGGGGGGTGCGTGCCTTCCTCCCATGGGAAGGGTTTCACGTGCTGCCCCGCAGAAGGCAGGGTGGGAAGGACACTTCCCCAGCCAAGTCTCCAGCTGACCGCTGCCTTGCCGCTTGTTTTTTCAGGAGGAGGCGATAGGCAGGCTCTATGCTGTCCTTACTCCAGCATTTTCCCAGGCAGTTGGTGGGCTCACTTCAATGCAGCAACTTATTGAAGCCTTTCGAGCTGTCACGGACAAATGCCTAGCAAAGAGGACTGTAGTTTGCAAGCTGTACCCAAGCTGGGTTATAATTCGAACCAGATTCGATAATTGCCTTGCATTTCACCTCCAAGTCAGAAATCAAATCTAGCGCATGTCAGGTGCTAGTGATTAGGGGCTGGGTTTCCCCACGGGGGCCCCCCCCCGCTCAGTGGGGTGCAAGGGGACCACAGCTGCCACGCATCACCCAGAGGACTCTGCTCTCCCAGGAGCAAAGGGCAACTCCTCATCCAAACCTGCAGGGCCCAAAGCCGCTTCCAGCACCAGCTGTACCCTGCTCCCTGCCTCTCCCCCCAGTGAAATCAGTGAAATTATTTCAGTTTTAACCGCAGGTCCCACAGTAACTACTGGCCTTCGTCAACAGTCTTAGAGGAGTAGCCAAAGGCTGTTCAGCGTGACTGCATTAGTGGGAACATTTCCATATATTTGAATGGGTATTGTCTCAGACCAGGAATGAACAAGACTGTTCTGCTCCAACTCCATCCAAATGAGGACAGTGGGGCAGCGCTGGAAAGCTCCTACTCCCAACGCCACGGAGCTGCTCCTCTTCTCCAGAGTCATTCAGTTTGTTGGCAGATGACCTCCTCCAGGTTTGGCCATGCAAGGAAAGATTTCTTCTCCCCAGTACCTCCCAGTTACTTTTCTCTTTCAGCCTGCCAGACTTATTGTCCCCATGGTTTTTCTGGCAGAGCAATTGGGTTTAGTGTTCCTTAATCTGTTTCAGACAAAATCGAAGGGTTTAGCTCCCACAGCTTCCACGGGCGACCTGAGCAAGCCCAGCTGATCCTACCTCACACAAAGGGTAATCTCTACCACTTGTGCGGCTGGATCCAGAAGAGGATGTCTGCTCCCACTGCAGGTCCAGATGATGCAAGTTTTGCCCCTTTGCTGCAGTAATTCCAACCAGGTGAAAATAGGCAGGTACCCCAGTGAAAATTGCTAAGCAGTGGAAACATTTAGAAAAACATGTTTGCACGACATCACGCTGAGTAATATCAATACAGATCATGTGAATTGACCCCGTAATCTGTTGCTATCCATGTGTCACAGAACTTGAAGGCTTCATACAACTTTGATTACAAAAATGTGCATTCTCTCTCATCAATGTGATTGAATGCAGAGAGAATGGTTTTGTCTTTAGAGTTGTTTATTTTTCTTTTTCAGACATAATGGAGTTTTGAACAGTAAAATTGCTTTCTGCCTTTTCAGAGCTGTTTGGCTATTTGAGAGAAAAAAATACACACCAGACAGTGCGGCACTGCTAAAGGGAGAGGTATAAACACAGTAAAAAGCAGGTTTAATGAGCATGTTTCAATATTTAAGGAAAAATGTGTTTTCACTTAAACTACCTGAAAATCCACAATGACTCCATTCAAGTTAGTGGCATTATTTACCATATGTTAAATGTGGAGAACCTACTCCTGAAATGTCATTCTAACTTTGTACTTTAAAAATAGGTAAATAACGGCATTGTCCTGTGCCTCTCTCAATTCTTCAAAACATCTTTCATTGCTTGAAGATGCCCAATTATGAAAATTACACTTTCCCTTAATACTGAAAGCACACAATGAGCGAGATAGACTTAAGGCACCCTCAGAGAAATTTTTGGTATTGATAATTTTTTTCCATATTTTTTATATTTGCTTTGGGTACACAACCTCAACAAAATGAATTGAAACCATCATGAAAGGAGAGCAACTGAGGCAGAGGAGTTTATAAATAAAGCTGGTTTTTAGGAGGGTTGCCAAGGCATGGGGAGGAGTCTGTATTCTTCAATTTGTTTATTTATATTAGTAGCCACAATTTGACACTTGGGAATTTTTCTGTGCAAGTTGGCAGCTATAGCAATAATGGACTATCATTCATGGTGGGGTCTTACTGACGGCAAAGTAAAACCATCCACATGTTTCTGAGACCCAAATAAAGAAAAGAAAAAAAAAGTACTGATGCTAGCAATTGAAAAGGGCAGCTCATTGGAGGTCCTAATCTTGCACTGAGAGCTCAATAAACTTTGAGGGCCCAAGAGAGTGGGTAGGCAGAAGGCTGGAGCCATAACAAAAACTAGAGGTTTTCATGGTGTCATCAGAAGGTCTCTCTTTTTTTTATTCACATAAGTAAACAATGGCTTGGGTTTTTTTGTGGGTTTTTTTTTAATTGCAGAGCTGTTTGGGGATGATAAAGAGGAACACTCTGACAGGGCAATTCATCTTATCTGCCTGTATGTTTAACTTGCCCATGCCATCTTTCATTTCAGCTCTAAGTGTCAAGCAACCATTATGCAGAAGTCATAAAAAGGTCCTAGAAGGCATGACATTGCCTATTGCTAGTCCTGCTTTATTATTTGTGCTGAAAATGTTTAAAAATACATTAGGCTCCAAAAATACCTGCAAGTTCTGACTCTTTAAACAGTTGTGATTTCCATGGCATTTACCATTTTCGGCCAGGGTGCCATTCCTTATGTGACTTTCTCTCAAAACTGTCACGACAAAACTGAATCCTTTTACATCACAGTCAACTCAAGCAGGAATCTAGGAGCAAGGGAAAATAAAGCAGCAGCCAAATAACGCGTTACTTCTTGCTTTTGCTAGTCTGACCAGAAAGACAGAAAAGGCAGCAGGGAATAAGCCTACAGGCTCTAGGTCTGGCTGAAACAATGATCATCTTGTTTTGCTTTGCCATGGCCCCATAACTGCATGGCAAATAAACAACAATGTAAGTACAGCCAATTCATTTGCTGTCTAGTTTTGATTTATGAAGGCAATAATTGAGTGAACAAGGGGATTCAAACATTTTGGTTGTGTTTTAATTTTAGTTCCTTTGAATTATATTTTAAGTTTTATTTGAAATAGTTTTGATGGGGAAAAGTGGCGGGGGTACCCCTTCTTACATCTTCATAAGGAGTGTAATACCTAGCTTTTACTTTTTGCCTTGTGTGAGCAAGTATTTTTACTTTTCCCTATTACTTGATTAATTCATTTTCCTAAATGTTATGTTAATACTCTAATTTGGATCTTTACCTTCTAGATATTCAAAATAAAGAAGCTGAGGGACTGACTCTTCAGACTAAGAACCCTGGCTCCAATTATAGCTTATAGGCGCTATCTGTCCTCAGTGTTTGTGTAATTCAGCCTTATGACTGATCTGTGAAGCTAATTGCAGCTCTAAAATTCAAAACTGCTTTGCCATTTTTCAAAGGAGCTTTGGTAAACCCTGAATTCCACAAGGAACTGCTTATGCTATTTTACTGTTAATGAAAGGGCTTACCAAAAAAATAAAAAGTATTAATGTTGTCCAGTCAAACTAATAACTGTGAACATGGCAGGCATGCATTGAAAGAGTACAGACTGGATTTGCCATTGCCCTCAGTCTTGTGTGCTCATTTATATTACTGCAGAATTCTAAATGCTGTTGAAAGATAAACAGCTGCATTCCTCATCCACCATGCGCTGATGTAAGCAAACACACAAGATGTAAAGCAGCAGAAAACCTGGCTCCTTACATGTACATGCAGTGCTCCAGTGGTATGATGCCAAGCTCAGCAAGAAGCAGACTACTGAAGAGCTCAGAGGAACTGGGGAGGGAGGCATAGCTGTCCCCCCTCAGAAAAGGTCTAGTGTCTGTAGTTGGTACAAGGCTCTATTAACTCCCTGAGTAGCTGCAAATTCCAGTTTTATGTCAGACTGAGCTATTGCAGTTCAGTATCTGCTGCCTTGCCAAGGCGCCTCCAGTCAGCTGAGTGGCCTTATCTTCACCTGTGGGGGCAACAACCAGTGGGACTCGGTTCCCTCCCAGTTCAGTAGTTAGAGCTAAATGGAGGCCAGATGACCCTGCCACTGGGAGATTGTCCCCCAGTACAAAGGGGTCTCAAAGCTCTTGCTGGTTTGGGAGCTCTGACTTTTATAGAAGAAAATGAAAGCAGCCAGCCATGGGCTTTAGCTCTGAGAAGCCACATGTAAGACAGGCCTGCATGCTCCCCAAAACTAGAGAAAGCGGGCAGCAATTTCAGTGGGCTGGTAACATGCCTCCCTTGTCAATAAACATGCTCCCAAAACTGTGTTCAGTTTTGAGCCTCTCACTCCAAGAAAGACATGGAGGTGCTGGACTGTGTCCAAAAAAGGGCAACAAAGCTGGTGAGGGGTCTGGAGCATGATTCTTATGAGGGGCGGCTGAGGGAACTGGGGTTGTTTAGCCTGGAGAAGAGGAGGCTGAGGGGAGACCGTATCGCCCTCTACAACTGCCTGACAGGAGGCTGTAGCGAGGTGGGGGTCAGCCTCTTCTCCCTGGTAACAAGTGATAAGATGAGAGGAAATGGCATCAAGTTGTGCCAGGGGAGGTTTAGATTGCATATTAAGAAAAATTTCTTTACAGAAAGGGTTGTCAAGCACTGGAACAAGCTGCTCGGGGAAGTGGTTGTGTCACGACCCCTGGAGGTATTTAAAAGAGGTGTGGATGTTGTGCTCTGGGACATGGTTTAGTTGTGGAATGGCAGTGTTAGGTTAACATTTGGGCTCGATGATCTTAAAAGTCTTTTCCAACCTAAACAATTCTATGATTCTATGTCTTTTTGTGCTTTGTCACAATAGTGGCTTATGTCATACAAGCCTCAGCAGGCAATTTGCAAACAAGCCCATTGCAAATAATTGCTGGATAATTTCAATAGCTTTAAAATTGTTTTTCTCAAATTGCAACGATGGAATATAGGGAAAAATATGTTTAAGAAAGATCTGTTCTTTAGTTGCAAAGGAAAATATGCCAAACTGCAAAAACTGTGCAACAGTAAGTGAACCTGAAATCAATAGGGTTAAATAAAGGTAGAATGTGGTAAATCATTGCACACCAAATCCATTTCCATGAAGGCAACTGATACAAACCTCACTCTATAAGAAAGGATGTAAACGAGCTCTTTGTGGAGAGCTCTTCTGGGACTCTGAGCTCTAATGTGAAATTGAATGTACAGTTCAAACTCTGTATATGTTTATTGTAGGTACAAATAAAAAAATCAAAAGATGAAAATATGTGCACACCCATCACTTTTTCACTGATAGCATTATGTGTCAGTGTTGTAATTTCAAACATTTAATAATTATTAATTAGGTGTCCAAAATTTCTGAAACTAGTTTAAAATGTTTTTCTTCTCTTTCAGGTTTGCATTTGATCATACTTTTTCCAGTTTTTGTCTTTGATTTGATAAACACAACTTATTTTTTTATAAATAAGCGGTGTGAGATTCTTACGTAGATCCCAAGTGGAAGCCTCACCTCCAAACATCACAACACTTAAAACAAAGCAATGAAATTTGGCCATGTTATTCTATGTACAAGATATAGATACACACATGTACTTAAGGTGTATTCATTTATGGCTATGGACAGTATAAAACAATCAGTTTTGTGTGTGACCACAGGAGCCAGATTTTCATGAGGCCCCTTCTGATGCCCCGTCAAGTCAGGCTGCACAGATGATTTCTGAAAAGTGTCTCATTTAGGGCAGCCTGTGACTTAGCACAGGCTCTCCCTCAATCTGTTCCAGGGGCTCAGTTCCTTGCTCAACACAGACCATTAATTTACAATCATCTAGCCTATCTTTGCTATTGAAGTCAACATCTATCAACAGTTATTACTTGTGTCACCCCATCACAGTAAAAGTTGTTGTTTGTTCTCAGCTGAATGAAATATCAGGACACCCAAAATATCTTAGTGTGAATGATTAAATGGAAATTGTTGAATCAACCAGTGACTTCAAGTTTCATGAATATGAGACTTAAACTAAGAACCAGATCAAAAAAGGATCTAAAGAGTCGTGGTACTCAGCTGATAAATAGCAACCCCAATGGTGGCATCTGCAGCTCTGGGTGAAAGCCTTGGCTCCTGGGCAATGCCTGAGGAAAAAAACAAAAAAAAAAAAATAAAAAGGCATCTCAAACCCAAAACTTAAGCATAGTTAAGCCAAAACTTAACCACTAGAATTTGTCTTATCCCCCCGGCTTTCAAGCAGAAAATAGACCTTTCCTCTCAGAGTTCATTCCACCTTTAGTACAGTTGACCATTTATTTCAAATAAAGTGCGGCGCTCACATTTTTCTTTCAGAGATGGATCCGCCATCTTATACAGTACTAAGCATGCTCTCAAAATGTAGGAAACTTCCATTCAGTTCTGCCCTCTGCCTGAGGAGTGTCAAACCTCTCTCTTCTGGGTTAGGGCCAAACCCATCAAAATCTGGGATCTTCTGGTGAAGACCAAGGCTCTGCTCCTCACATTGAAGCTGTCTGCTTTGAATGGTGGATTTAAAGATTAATACCACCAGAGAAAATGTGCACGCAAGGGAAAGCGTGAGTATCCCTAACCACAAAACTCATGGAAGCAGAGAAAGTGTGGGTAGACGATGTGCTTAGGGACATGGTTTAGTGGTGGGATGGCAGGGTTATGTTAATGGTTGGACTTGACGATCTTAAAGGTCTTTTCCAACCTAAATGATTCTATGATTCTATGCTTACAAAGCAATATATGTATTTCAACTGATGGTTAAGAAGCTCAACCAGACGGAGCCCCCAAAGGGAGTTAGGAAAAAGGACACCTACGTGCTGGATCTAGAGGTGCCTTACGCTTGGCAGTGGTATCAAACCAGTCATCCCTGTCAAAAATGAGAAGCTTTCAAGAATACTCAGAAAAGAAGATGTCAGTGGAACTTTACTGTGAACAGTATAATAGCCACTTCCACCCTGATCCCCCTGGCTGCTCTCAAAGACCACCCTGACCATACTCATCATGTGTGCTGAATAGGGTTCTTGCGGCAATAACAGGCAGCCTGCAAGCCCTTTGTGGTGGCACAGCAAGGCCCCACCTGTACCCCTTACCTACCCTGTGGCCTGCCACCACCGTGCCTTTCAGCATCCACCTTGGGTTTTCTGCAGCATTTCTGCCAGGTTGTGAAATCAATGGTCTGGAAAAAGCTAGATAGCAATAGCTGACTCCACTGATACTAACTGCCACCTCTGACAACAAAAATGGGTTCCCACAAGCCGTCTCCATTCATCCTAGACCTATTCTGTTTTGGCATATATAGAAAAATCACCACGGGTGAACTCCAATTGTCCTCAGCAGTGGGTCGTTAGTTTTAGGATGACAAAAGATGACATTGTGACAGACTCAGGCATTAGTTCTCATGGGTAGCATACATGCCTTTAGAGGTGACCTGAGGTGTCCTCCTGCCAGCACTGACATTGGTGGTACAAGAGTGCACGTACACTGTCCGCAATGTCTTTACTACTGCTGCCACAGCACACATGGCCTCATGCAACCATGATGGCCTCCACAGAGAGTTCAGCCACATCCCCAGCGACACCCCAGTGCCTGCCAAGAGTGTGTGTGGGAACTTCAGGGCTCATCATTGCTGTCTGTAAGATCAGCTCAACACTATATATGCACTTGTTATGCGTCTTGCTGCTAATGAGAGGAGAAGGAGCAGCCTGCCCAGTCGCTTTGGCCAAGCACCCTGAGGACATGGCTTCCACAAGGAGCAGGCCATGCCCAATGCCTCCTGAGCAAAGCTGTCATCTCTCAACCATCAGGGCCATTTTGACTTCCCAGTTTTCTACCCCATTCTCTTTTTGCACTCTTTGAACCCCTGTTATGCTTCTTTCCCCTATCCATCAGAAATATTTTCATATTGGGGAAAATAAAAAACCTACATCATTAGGAAACAGGAGGCTGGCCTCTCCCACTATGCATTCTGCCTTACTTCCATATTAGTTTTATTTGCCATATCTAAATATGGTAATTATTTAAGTATTTAGATATAAATCAAGAGATATTTCTTGTACTTCAGCAGCCAAACATAGGGAGTTAGCACTAATCTGGCAGAGCTCATTATCTGCAACATCATATTAATAAAGTCTAAGACAGATCTGAAAGCTGAATATCCTTTTTTAATTTGCAGTTACAGCTACCATAGAACTAAAAGTATCAAATTACAAATGCCAGGGCTTCATTTTTCAAAGTGGGAATCTGTGTTCAGAACAACCAAATCTTGTTGTAAGATCATATTTTAAACTTTAGAGAAAATTTTCAATACTATTTACAGTGAGCCTGTGGTTCAAGGTTAAACATGGGTCTGAAATCTTATATTTAATAAAGATGACTAAAACAGGCCCCTGGTTTACACCTCAGGTTCAGGTGTTGAGTGAAGCAATCCTTCAGAAGTGTCTATTTTGTATTGTCAGTAGGAAGAGGTGGAGGACCTGGAAGACCTCTGCAAAAAGCAAAATTAAAAAAAAAATGGTATTTGTTTCACTTTGCTTACACTTTGGTAGATTAGAAATCTTCAGAGACATGCAACAAGCCTCACTAGCTACATAAGAACAATAGTCATTAATTTAAAAGGATAACTTTAATAGATGTTTACGTTTAGGTGCCAGTTAGGTGTCTCCAACCTTACAATATAAAGGGCAGGCAGCTTTCTTTGGTTATATAGTAGAAGATTATTCACGTTATGGTTGGGCCTGGGCTATAAGCACTTCTGCTGAGGCTACATGATGGCAGAACTTGCTGTTCCTTTGTTTAGTGACAGCTGAAATAATGGACTAAATGCAGGCAAGAACAGGCTGTGCCATCCAAGGGATCTGACACCGAAGGGACCAACAGTGGGACTGAGCTGAGTCCAACTACGTATCTGTGTAGCAGAACAACCAGAGGAAGTCAGAGAAGACCAGAGAGCATCTAGGTGATATGATGCTGAAGATCAGCTATGTTGGGGTACTGGCAAACTGCCCGTTAGAAGACGTTTAGAAATTTGATTACACAAAATGTGTTCTGCTGTTTGATTCTTATCATGTCTGAGGGCAAAGAGTCATTCTCAACATTATTTATAAATAAAAAGGAGGCCTCTTAAACAAAAGAAATGAGGGATTATTCAACTCCATCACCAGCTTCTGATCTTGATTGATACAACTAGATCAAAGTGGAATATTATTATGAACCCTAAAATGACATATTTTCATTAAAAAGAAGAGATGGAAATGTTTCAAGGTGACCCCATCATTCAGATGTCTTAGTTTTATATAAATAAATCAATTTTTTTTTCCTCCTTATAGAAATTTCTTCCATGTAGCCAGATCTCGAATGTGGTTAGTTTTCATTTAACTTACTCCTTTCTCTGACAAAATGTGTGTATTGCGAAACCACATGAAATCACAACCTCGTGAATTCCTTCCTGGCATTCCTTTTCCCTTCTCTCTTTGCTCCAAATCTTCCAAATATCTTTCTTTTATAGTTACGTGAGCTATAATAAAAATTATACAGAGGACCAGAAAGAGAACATTACCTTTTTTTCCATGTTCACAGTAATCTGTCCTTATTGCCAGTCTGATTGCCAGGCTTGCAGTGCTTGTTCATTCCTAGTTATAAAGAGAAGTTGAGCAGATAAGGCAAATAAAGATACATTAACATGAGCCTGGTATATAAATATTATAACAGAAATAATAATGTATTACACTTCTACTGTGTTTTTAATTCAAGGATCAATTGTGAAAAAAAGAGAGAACCTAGGTAATGTACTTTGCCTATGAAGATCCAATTTCTATGTCACAGATTCAGGAGGTGCTTGCTAAATAACAAAAACTGATGCAGGATTGCACCATATTCTGCACTGGTTCTGCTCCAGCCCTGGATCCGTGTCAAGGTCACTAACCTTCTGTGCTGTGCAAATAATTGATTTTTCACTATGGCTGTTGAATGAAAAAAAAAAAATCAGATCAAACCAATTGTTGTTTTTTTTAACTGCCCCTTCCCTCTAAAGTTGCATTCAAGAAAAATGTTCCAGACTACCTAAAAAAGAAAGGATCAAGTTTGCTTCAGAAAAGGAAAAGAAATAGTCTAAAAGCATAAAACTGAACAGAAAACAGCAGAAAATGGAAAACGCAAAGTGTTTCTCCGTGTTGACTTCAGGATACAAAAGACTCAGGCTAAACTTTTCCATTGGCCTCTAGAGAAATTTGAATATCCATCTCCCACCACGGAGGCTGTGCTCTGTTCTTTGGGCTCGCAGGGACTGTCCGGTAGCAGGACGTTCTCAGCTGCCTTCTCTGATGCCATTACATTTAGTGTAAGCTCACGAATGCATGGACTGGCACCCAAGCAGCCCAAGCGGAGGGGACAGTCTTTCATTTCTTACAGTCACTACATTCTCATGGTATGTTTAATTTGTCTCCGAGAACCTTTCAGTGTTTTATAAGAAGCAGAAAAGTTGCAGGGGAAGAAATTATTGCTGTAGCATATGGTGGTTTAGAAGACACTCCAAGCCACAGCCGGGGAAGGAGATGACCCGAGCTCCCACCGCCTCCATGAGCTGACACTTCCACTTCTCCTGCGAGTCAGCCAGCCGAGCTTCGGCCAGCTGGAGCCATGCTGAGAGCTTGACTCACATTCACAGAGGACAATCAATTTTTGGCTGAATTTGTTATTTTCTAAAAATGTTACACAGTTCTATTAATATGCCAAACCCATACTTGTTTTGTTCACCACGCAGACTAGTTCTTGCTTCATGCTGCACCGTGAGAGGTCTGGCTGCTACAGACTGAAAGCCACGCGGTACAGGACCCTCAGCAGGAGAATATTGCAGTGGCAAAACTTTGAAAGAGTCCAGCAGTCAATTTTTAATGTAGATATTAAACCTACAACAGTTCAGCTTATTAACATTGACTTTTTGGGGGAAAAATATGGCAATTCTCCCTGTTTTCTAAATCTTTATTCAGTTTTGAAATGCACCCAATAACTTTCCTTCACTGAAAATGATTAAACTAAATTAACTGCTGGCATAACTCTAATACAACCATAGTATTTATCCAAGTGATTAATTTGGTTCACTGAGAATGGACATTGGCTGACCTGTAAGCTTCATCTAAGAATCGTATTTAATGACATATATCTTCAAAGCTGCTTTGCCAATATTGAGAAAAACTTAAATATGATGGATATGCCACTGAATCCTGAATGAATTGTGTTGAATTTCATCAGCTTGGACCCATTTGCATGCAACCTGGATCTGATTCCTTAATATCTATAATGCATGGATGTTCAGAACATGTGGATACAATCCACTGTATTATAGAAAACATTTATGAACAAAGAGGAGAAACAACCTGGTCACTGTTCCAGGGAAAGTCAGCACAAAAAAAAAGGCCCTCAGGAATCACTGACTCCTGATGCTATACTCAAGCGGAATGTGAAAAAAATAATTTGTTAAATATATTCCTATTTTTAATACTAAAAATTTTCTTCCTGTTAAATATACTGTGCTGTTATTAGTTGATATCTAAAATAGAAATAAAACGGAGAAGAAAAATATAGTTAAAAATGCATTTTCTTTGTATGAAGACAAATTATCATACAGGGGTTTTGTAAATAGATTAAGATGTGTGCGGGGCTTTCTGTATGTGTTGTGCATTAGCCTGGAGCCCTTAACTCTGCAGCCATTACGCTGACAAAGCTCCCCTCATCTATAACAGAAGTTTTACCTTCCTACATGTGTGCTTAGTGTGTGCACATCTGCATCCAGTGCAAATGATTCAATGTGCTTTGGGATTCATGTCGTAAGTAGTAACTTAGATTGAAATAAGAAGCTACTCAAAAAAATAATTCAGTGTAAGTGTGCATATTCACAATATGGAACAGCAGCTTTTCTTTTCAGTGCTAGGCTTATCTTCTATCTGCGACTGGTTACATTAAGGCATGAACATTCATTCACATGAGATGTCTGACACCATAAATCTCAAATTCTCTCCTTGCTTCCACTCTTGCCTCCATTGTGCTGGCTATGCTAATGAAAAGCAGGTTTTCGGTTTCATATGTACGTGCATGTGTGCAAAAGAAGGCGGGGTTTTGTCATATAGGCACTCGTACTGCTCAGCGCAGAGATAGAAGCCCACTGAAGTAGAAAAAGCATAATATATGCAATAGATCTGGAGAAAATCACCAGCATGTAGATGCTTTTTCTGGCCTCATAACTATTTTTATAAACACATAGAAACCAATATATCATTGAAAATAAAGCAATGCATTGTGTTGCATTTCATGGTGTTTACAGAGAAAAGCAAGCTTTTTAACCACCTGGCAAGTATTTCAGAAAAAAAAAAAAAAAAAAGATTTGAAAAAGCAAGGACAAGCATTAGAAAGAGAGGGGGAGGGGAAGCTGGGGACATCTCATTTGCACATGTAAAAATGCAAATTTCATCCATGTCTTTCTTATCTGGTGGTAACAGACTTGGCTGATGGAGCACAATAGCACCTACAGTTCTATGGCCAAAAATAATGAAGTTTAAAAAGAATTTATTGGATTATGGAAACACTTCTATAAAGCCATGTCTTCATTAGTGGTTGCCCACCACCTACTTAGGAACCGGCTGCACGAAAAGCCTGAAAGTAGGATGTAACCCCCTTATTCTGGGACACAGGCACATTTAAGGGAAATAAGACTCCTGGTTGTGTAACTGCTCTCTAACACAGAAAAGCGTGGGGGCTTTGACAGTAGCTACCAATTTCCTGCTTCTCCTCTTATTATCACATAGGTCCGCGATCTCCTTTGAAGCAAAGCTCATTCCTTCAGCTTGTGCCCAATTAGTTTACCTCTGTGGTAGCCGGGACCTAAATAATGGCGACATAGCTGCAGAGCTGGACCTGGTAGATTCATTTTCCTTCAATGTCCATAAAAACCAAGCATGGTATTAACAAATCAGATCAGGTTCCTCTGAATTATCTGAAGTGGTTTTGTCTCCAAATTAGGAGGGAGTTTGCCTTGTGTAAGGATTTTAAGAATTAGACTGTTGCAACTGAGGACCACTGAATTACAGGTGATGGTTCGTGGTCTCTACAGTACGGATTCATCTGTCAAAAATTTTTCATTGCAGAAAAAACAGTGGAGCTTTTCTAAAACTAGGAAAATGTGTTTTCCTTTTCTGTCTCACAAGCAAGTGTGCTGAGGAAAGTGAGAGTTGGAAGCGAGTATAAAATCAGAGTTGGGGGTGGAGATGACAGTGAGGAATATACGCAGCTGTAGTTTTCTACAAAAAAAAAAAAAAAGCAAGCGCTCTGCTTTTGCAGGGATAAATCTTCAGCTGGGTAGCAGAGCTGGGGAAAAAAAAAGCATTCACAGAGTCTATGAACCACTTGAAAGTAATTTGCTATCCCTCTACCCTTCTATACGAGCTGAAATCAGATACAAACCAATTACTGCAAAGGCAAACATGAGCGCAGCCGCCGCAGCAGCAAGCTGCCAGGCGCAGCCTCAGGCTTTGCCAGATGGGCACAGTGTGACTTCGTACCTCAAAGAGGGGCTGCGAGCCTGGCCGGGCTGGGGGAGGCAATTTGTAAAGAGCACAGCATATGTCACCTGATATTCAGAGGGGTATGTATCTGTTGCAGTCTACCTGTCATTTTTTGTCGGTCTTTCTACCGTGTGGCCCAGTAACCCCATGCTGTGGGGATTCAGCAGCAGATCGGCTGCCATGAAACTCTTGTGCATCACATGCTTCCACGTAATTATCCTCCCATGTGCTCTTTTTTATACCCATTCAAGGAAACCACTCATTAGACAAACACAGCCTGCTCCTCTGCCTGTGGCCAGCCTGCTCCACCAAGAAAGTTGTGACCGTGACTTCAGCTCTTCCCCCCACCTACCCCGGTGCTCCCCAAGCTGCAGCCTCTGCACGCTCGTCTCTGCACATTTGCCGGCGGAGGGGTTGCAATTACATTTTGCCCTCGTGCAGAAGTGGGGATTCTTGCACTCTCTATGCACTGAATCATGATGAAAGATACTTTTGACCTTACAACTGCAGAAAACATGAGAGAGGGGTCGGCTCACGGCTCTGTGGATGAGATCAAAATTCTCCTTGATGTCAGCAGAATTTCTCTTTGGGGATCACATCAGAAGTAGGTAATGGGGCCCACTATGCAGTTAACAATGGGGCAACAGGAGATTATTTTGTTCTGTGATTATAGTTTTGCCTTTTAAAACTTGAATAAACCCCATAGCTTTTAATGAACAATTTTTTTTTCCCTTTTTTTCTTCTTTGGACATTTTGGACTAAAATACATATATTGCTAATCCCATCTTTTAAAAGGAGCTTTGCTTGTTCCTCCAACCAAACATGCTTCAACAAATCAAGTCTCCTACATACTTTAAGATGTCTGAGGTATTTCAGTGCCGTGTTCACTTCTGAATTTGTAGAACTGGACTGAAAGCTTAGTGTAATGGAAAAGACTGCTGAAAACTTTGCTAAACAGATGATCACATTCCTGAGTTTGTTTTACTTAGTTAGCATTTTTGCCTGCTGTGAGGTGTTTTCCTTGGATGGTTACCTACAAATACAGCACTGACCTCAGTGTGCATGAAGCAGGCCAGCACAGACAAACAGAGCCAATTGGACATGCTCTATAAATCATCACCCACATCCTTCCAACAGCAAAAATAAAAAGGAAAGGAGGAGGGGGTAAAACAACTGGTGAGTGTTCCACATGAGGAAATGGAGGCTATTTGATGTCACCAGCTGGAAATACTCAGAGTGCTAAAGAGAAAGGTACAGGCATGAGCTAGCTCTGTGCTGCATAAAGCACTAACATTATAAATAAATGCTATCGCCTTACAGACGTCTTGTATGGGCAAAATAACAGGCCTAAAAATGCTCACTGCTTTAAAAGGCACCCATCCCAAAGGACAAGCACAGAAATGCAATACTATGACTTACAAAACAAGACTTAAGTCCAACATAAAAGGCTCTCTCTTAGCATACTTCACTCTAGTTCTTCAACTCTAAATGTGTCTGAGGTAATTTCTACTTCTGTGCTGGACCAAACCCCAGGCAAGCATCTAAGTTATCTCCTCCTTTCCCCATTATCCATGGAGGAAAACTCAGCATGGGATGAAGCAGGTGAAGGAGTCCTGCTGCCCTTCTACCACATCTTCAGTCTGGATGAGCCGCAGAGCAGGATCTTAGCACATTCCACTGCACTGATCAGCTTACATTTAAGCTAAGACACTTTGCATTATCTATTTGACTTTCCTGAGTACCTAGTAATTTTTCTAACTGCCAAGTTACAGCATCAAACTTGTCCTGACTTTAGTTGAGTCCAGACTTCTGTATTCTGTATAAATGAGCATTAATTAAGGACTGAGAGACTAATCTGAATTCTCAGTCTTCTTCCTGGTTCATCTGCTATTTTGAGTTAAATTGTTGCTTGAAAGTATTCAGCATGACCCTTTGTAGGAAAAGATCTATCCTAAGGGGCCTATCTCAGCAAGAGGGATCATAGATGAAAATCCCAAGTGAAAACATGCATCTAATTACTTTTGGAGATCTGGCCCGACTCTTACTCTGCTCTTTAGCATGTCCTGCTGTATAGGTCTAGGAGTTCTTTGATCATTCTCTTTGCTAACACTCCTTTTGCTTTGAAAAGAGGGCCTTGCTCTTTTCCACTTGGTGATAGAGCACATATAATTAAGGGTTGCAACAATTAAGTCCTTTTGGCTACAACTGCCTTAGCAAATACAATGGGCCAGTGACTGTTCTCCAGCCCAGAAGCCAGCTGGCACGTCATCACTCACATCTATACAGTTAAACTGTCTTGTCTGTTCCCCACCACCACCTTCATCCAAAACAGGGAGACTGTGTTCAGATTGCCCATTGAAAGCAGTCCCTGGCTTGTGCTAACCCCTGAGCTGTGCCCAGGCACTGGCTGGGACTGCTGGCTGGCCATGGCCAAAACTATGTCATGGACGATGCTAAAAGGTAGACTGTACGAACAGCTGGGTGCCAGGGCATGGACCCATATCCTGGTTCATTTTAGTTAACTAATGCAGGCACAGTCTTTGTGGATTTAGCCTTCACAAACGGTCTCGATATGTTAGACTCAGCTTCCATGACTTCAGGCTCTCTCAAGTTAAAAGTATAATTATGCTAGGCTCTTTGTGCAGTCAATGGAAAGATGTTTCCAGAGAAGAATTCAGATCTCCTTATATACACAACACACCCACTCATACACACCAAGATAAACAAGCAAACAAAACCCAGCTAAATAAAAAATGTGTGATGTAATGATGGGAAGGGGCAGTAAAAATACCAATAGACATGAAAAATCTACCACACCTATAAAGCGATTCTGCTTCACAAAGGTGAAGGATACTCACGATCCAGTTGGTTTTTTGTAGGGCTGAAATGCCTTCAGTGGGTAAGCATTTCTGACTCTGTTCTGGGCAGATCACCACATCATAGTTGCCAGGTGGCTCTAACCTAGAGGAAAGATTACAGACTCGTTTTCTTCATAAATCACTAGGTATAACATTCCAATGCATTCACCTCATCAGCTGGTACAAGCTGAATATAAAGCTGTCCAAAGAATTTTGGTGCAGGTCATTGGCAAACTCCTCCTAGATACACATATGAGTTGACTGGGGGGAACTTGTAAACACTGAACATAATTCTTGTCCATCAGCAAAATGGCTGATGTCCAGAAAGTCTCTCTTAGAGTCATTTGTGCCTGTGCCTGGTTTGCCAATGACTGTCTTTGGTTTCACAATTCCATGACTACTGTCAAACCAGAGTAATTTACAGAGCGAGAACCCTACCGTACGCCTGCTGGCAGGGTTGCAGGGAAGTGCTCTCACCAGAAGCCTCTGAGTTGGTAGTCTGCTAGGTTCAGCATAACAAGAAGCATGCTAGAGGGGAAACCTCTTTGGCCAACAATGATATAGTAACTTACTTCATAATAGAAATGATGTCTTAAATCAAAATGTTTGGAAAATTTTCATTTCCAGCTTCAGGAGGAATGAGATAGCTTTGCATTTTTAGTTTTTTCTTCCAAGAGAAGAAGTAACAAGAAGGTAACAAAACCTAAAAAAAAGTCTGTGAGCAAAATACATATTTGCTGTTTTCATTTTTTTTTTCTTACCCAAATTGTAAGGATCATTTTCTACATAGTACTAGTTTAGGCATTTTCTGAGTAACATACTAAAATCAGGTCCATTCCTTATTTTGCTATTGCAACTTCAAAATAAAAGCCTTGCCTTGAAACCTGACATTTGCTATTTCAAAATCTAGCTTTTTTGCATGTATTTCTCAGATTAACTTCTGGTTTTCTCTTTCTTGAATCATCATCTGTACATTGTTTGCACACCATGCTTGCATCAAATATTGTTACTGTGTATTCTGTTAATAATGGCAATGATTTTCCCAGATAACTCCCAAAATGAAGAAAGCAGTAGTTGGTTTCACTAACCTAGCCAACAATGAAAAGTTAAAACTGTTAAATTTATTGTCACTTTTACAGCAAAAGCCTGGCCAACTGGAAATATTATCATGTTTATATATGTATAAGTTTATATACATATTTTATATATATAACTCATATATGAGTATGGGTAAAATTGATGTGCAGTTTCAAAACTGATTAGGCATTAAACAAAAATGAAAAATTATTTCAAATGAAGAGGAAACTAAGAAATCAAGCCTAACTATTTTATTTAAAGGATAATAAACATATGGAATAAGTTAGCAGGAAAGGCGACTGCAACAAAGTGCAGAAATGAGTTGAAGAGACACCTCTGCAGATTTTTTCCTCTCTTTTCTCCTTTCTCTCTTTTGTTTTCATAGAGGAGGAAAGGATTAAGAAGCACAGTGAAAAAGCGGGGAAGTAAACTTAAGATATACTAAAAAAAAAGCACGCATGTGAGGCCAGATGGCTTTTTCCTTTTCCTTAAAACATCTCACGTTCTTGACATGGGCCTCATTTTTAAACTGAACTACAGGCCAGCAAAAACAATTTTTACTAGGGAAATCATCCATGTCCTACTTGTAGACACCATGCCTTGTTCAGCTGAGTCCCTGTCTTCAGGTAAGGCAGCCCCGGCTGGTAGCGTGGCTCATGCTCTCTGCCTTTCCCTTCCCCAGCACCTCCACTGGGCTCCTTGAACTGCTCACAGCCTGCACCCAAAACCAGAGCTATGTTGCATGACAGAGTGCCTCGAAGACGAGGTTGTGCCAGGGCAGGTTTAGGTTGGACATTAGGAAACATTTTTTCATGGAAAGTGTTGTCAAGCGTTGGAACAGGCTGCCCAGGAAAGTGGTCAAGTCTAAAAGCTGGGCAGACAAGGTGCTCAGGGACATGGTGTAGTCGTGGGATTGCAGTGTTAGGTTAACTGTTGGACTTGATGATCTTAAAGGTCTTTTCCAACCTAAATGATTCTATGATTCTATGGTTCTATGAAATGCTCATCGTGTGGGTGCTGTGCTGATTCCCTGGACTCCCACACTCCATTGCTCATTTATATCTCCTCTCTACATTGGGATTTATCAGCTCGTTCACAGATCCTCCCTGGTATGTCCCTGCTTGTGGCACCTCCCTCCCCAACAGGGTTGCTGTGGGGGACTTTTCTGTTTTAGCGCATCACTCAGTAAACTTATATATTGGATTCAGAACTGTGTGGAGCTGAAGGTTTCTGAAATACGTGAACAGAGCATCTTCTTTCTCACTGGACTCTTCTCACTTTTTATATCGGTTAAAAATCTTGTGGCAAATCTCAAACCCATGTAGCCAGGGCAGGTTTGCATCACTCAGAGGGAAAGGCTTTGTTGGCTAAACTGAGGTACCAGCTATTGTTTAACACAGGCTTTTATGTTTGCTTACACCAGTATTCCTTTAGGGATATATAAACGAAACTGTGTCACTAAGTGGTCTGCTGCTATTTTACTATCTAACGTGCTATGCATGTTCCAGCTGTCGACCACGGGATCAGCAATTGCTGTGGCAAGAGATGTCCCCCACACACATTGGATTCCCAGCTATGAACAAGTATGTTTGGTTAAATTACATGAAGGAGTTGCAGTCTGAGTCACATTTTTTAAACAGCTGAAAGATTGTATCTTTACCACAGGAGAATTTTCACTTCTGGTAAATTATGAATAATGATATTAAAATACACATTGGTGTAATCCTCATCCCAGATAAGAAGATCTTGCCCATCATACGGTTGCTTCATTCAAGTCAATCTTCATTCCCCAGGAAATCTTAACATAGCCAACACTGAAATCTTTTTGAAAATAACAAAGTGATTTCAGACATCTCCAAATAGATTTGAAGAATAATAACAACAACAAAAAAATTGAAGGGGGCAAATTTTAAGCTGGGGTAAGCTAAGGTATTCAACATATACAGTAATTGAAAAGTATATTTTAGGGACTACATATGCTCCAGAGAGGGTGGAACACACCAAACAGACCTTTGCGTAAAATAGTCTCTGTCCCAAACAGCCTCTGAGATTTTCATTTAGAGAGTCCTACTCAGAGTAAGAGCCACAAAGTAACAGATTAAATGTCCTGTTTATCTGTGCTAGGTAAGATAAAGATTTACAACTATAAAATGTATAAGCATAAACAACAATGATGGCAATATTGATTTTCTTTCATTGAGAAATTATAGGTAATTTTAGGAGAAAGGATGTTCTGAATGAAATGTCTCCTTATTTCAGAAAGGTAGTGGTAGCACCTCAGTCTTTGCAACATCAAATAAAAAAAAGATGACCACATAACCACAGGTTTAACTCCCAGCATCACTTGGCCAGTAGCTATGAGAAAACTAAAAATGAAAACTACAGTAGTGCCAAGCAATTGTAAAACCATTCTGAAGAATTAAATTAGCATTTATTCTGCTGAATACAAAGCAGAGGAAAAAATATAATCCTGATCTCAAATTCTCTGCAACATTTACTAGTCTACCCTTCCTTAATGCCTGTCACCCTTTTTGTCTTTAAAAAAAACATTAAAAATTCACAAGCAGATTAACAAACAATAGTTCCTAACCTATACTTGAAGTTTGACTCATCGTTGTCAGATCTAAAGAGCTTCTGTGTCCCAAAGTTGGTCGTTTTTCCAACCATATATCAGTCTAAAAATAGTAAATTACTTCTCCCTACAAACCCTGCCTCAGGTGAATTTATTTAATCCAGAGTCCAATATGATTTCTACTGAAGTGAATAGAAAACTTGCCATTGCCTTCATTATAGCAGGACCTGGCTATTAAATTGCGGAGAGCGCTGTTCCTAGTGAACAAGATTATCGATTACTCAACAGCTTCATTTCTGAGTTGGGAATTAGGAAGTTAATAGAAAAATTTAAATGAAAAAATATTTGTGCATTCAAACCAGATTACCCTAATTTTAAGATGTATGGTGACTCTGAGAGCAAACATGCAGCCCTGGAAAGTAAACAGATGACCACAATGAAGTAAAATGAGCTAAAATATTATTTACATTTTGATATAATTGCTCAGTGGAATTCAGCAGATGAAATCATCCCATAAGAGGGGGAAGGGGAAGTTTCCCTCCTTTTTCCCAGGACAGAAGACAGGAACCAGGCCTTGCATTTTTATATGACACCAGAGTGTTCTCATACATGGACTAAAGATAAAGAAACAGTAAAAAAACCCTCCCACAAATAAACCCCCCAATCAAGGCAAGGCTACCTGTAGCCCCCCCAGGAATTCAGTAGGTCTGCAGAGTGCTTCTTGAAGCTTTATTTCTCTCCTGGGCCTTATAACTATGACGTGTGGTACAGGATGAGTAGGTCTTAAGCATCCACTAGCTGCTGTACTTCCAAAGACCTTTAGATGCTTTCTCCATCCCATGAGGTGAATGCTGCAGGATGGGGGTGCCCAAATTGCTCCGCCAAATCAGGCTGAAAGCGACTGCTCCTCACACCCATGCAAGCTGATGTTACCCTGTTTGATATCAGTCTGGAAACCTGTGAAGTTACATCCATCCTTAATCTATCAGGAGCATTTCACTTGTTTTACACACTGCAGTCCCGTTTACCCATTAGGTGTTACCTGTAGGGGTACTGGTCTGGTTTCTTATGTTGTTTTTCACACCTGTAGGATATTAGTGGTCCTTATTGTGTATTTGTGTAGTTGACTACTTAGCTTTAGTAAAGTATTTTGCACTAGTCTTCAATGACTTTTATCCATGTTTTCCCAGGCTCGCTCTCTCGTTTACAGGGATCAGTTTGAATTCTAACACCATCCTGCTCTATGTATGGAGCTATTTCTATTATAGTCACCCTGACAATGCAGTAAGCAGCCCCTCTAATTGCCATCATTCCCATTACTCATGAAGTTACTAAACAATCACCAGACATGGGACAGATCTTTACTGAAGCTGTCTTGGTATATCCTTTCAGTTTAATGGCAAGGAATTGATAACTACTATTACAGGACAGCTTTTTAAGCAATTGTGCACCCCCTTCAGAGTAGTTTTAGTCAAGAGTCACTGAGGTCTAGGGCACAATTCGTAACATCCTTAAGCCAGTGCCTAAAACAGGCCAAATGAATCTCACCATCAGGGTGACAATTTCTTTTTACTGACCATTCAGATATAGATATCCACTCTGTAGATGTCTAAAATTAGATAAGGTGAATTTCAGCTGTTTGCTCCTTTTCAGTTTTCTGTAACCTCATCTCTGTTGTATAAAAAGGCCTCAGGCAGTCCCCTGTGATTTCGTCAGGCCCAAAGCAACCAACTTTTCTAGGTAGTCTCTCACCTGTTTTTCTTTATTCTGGCTTGAAATCTTACCCTTTGAGTGCAAATGAGGATTATGTTATCCAACTGAAGCAAAATAGCATTAAACATTTTTGCCTCTTTGCAACTGTCATTCTTGTCCCCTTGAATAGTGGACCCATTGTTTTCTTCATTTTCCACTTGCTGCTAATGTGCTTGTGAAATGTTTTATTGTTACACATTTTATTGCTTGTTAGTTTAACTCCATTCTATGCTGGCTTTTTTTGATTTTCTGATCTTTTCTAATATTCCAGGAACTAATAATTGCTGCAGTGGCTGGTGCTTGCAAAAAGGGTCTAGAGGCTGACATCAGAAACTAGACTTGAAAAGATCTGTAGGATGTAAAGGTGACAGCTGTTACAGATTGGCTGGGGAAAATTATTTAGATAATAGAACATTATTTACTGTATTTACAAACTGATGACATGTCACAGTCCCAAGCGCCAAGAACCTCCAGCTCCTGTGGAGCACCATGGAGGACTGCTTCGTGAGAACTACTTCCACTGTTTGTGGTAAGATTGCCATTTGGCAGTGGAGAATTTCTTGCAAGAAGTCAAGAGCAAGGAATATTTCAGCTGCTGATATAAGCATTTTCTTAAACTCCTGGAACAAGCTGAAATTTAAGCAACAGTATAGCATAAGTAGCTAACACCACTGACACCTCTCTCTGAGGGCTGTAAAGTCTTCAGGACAGAGTGTTGATTTGGCAGGTAGAGACAAATACCAACCTGCATCGGGCTGCTGAGAGGTAGAAAGGCAACTACCTAGATAATGATTCTCAAACTACTAATGGACAAATAATAATGACCTAACACATCTTTTGCTTGTAATAAGACCTATAAAAGCTTTTGTATTTGTAAAAATCTTTGCTGTAACCAACAAAGAGCAAAACATCTGTTGCTTCAGTTTGACAGCATCTACAACAACTGTCAAGGTTCTCTCCTGGATAATGTTACAGTGCTCCTCCTACTTAATAACTGCAATTACCCTAAATCTGTCATAAAACTGTAGAGTTTGACTAGACTATAAGGGGACATGTTATAACATTTAAAGTATATTTTATGAGATATTTCACCATAACTGCTGGATTTTCATTGTTTCAACTGTGTGTGCAATCACACTAAGATCAATATTGCATTTAATTATACAAATGAAAATGCAAAAAAATGGAAGCAGCCAAAGGAACTTTGATTCAGATCAAATCAGAAGGACACTAAAGTCTAGAAGTCAAAAAAATAAAAAGAAAGTAATAGACAAGCAAAGGGAACAATTAACAACACTCATCATCATCATCATCTTGCTGATTGCAGGTTACAAATGCCCTTCTTCCAGGCAGTATTCAATGACTTTTTCAAGTCACAGATCCCATCTTCCCCCAGTCAGATTTACCCTAAATATAAAATTCAGTCACTTCTTTTTCTACAAGTTTAGATCAGTAAATAAGTGCATTTGTTTCTATTCACAGATTTCCATTAAGCGAAGTTTTCTAAAATGAGAATATTCCCTTGATTTGGTAACTCTCTGAATGCATCATTAGGTGCTAGAAAACAATGTGCTAGCTCTGGGACTATTTACCAATGCAGACCAGTTACGTTGACAATAATAGTTGTTTTATTTACACAAGAAACTAACTAAAACAAATGGCATGATCCATTGACTTCAAACTGGATGCATGTCAGAAAACCACCGCAAAAAATCTTATGCTTCCTGTCACAAAAGAAAAGGCTAGACGTGAACCGACATGGGTATAGGAGTTGTCTTATTTAAAAAGAAATCCATGCAGTTCAGGATTCTTGGGCAAAGTCACATAAAAAGATCTTGAGCTCCTCACTCTAGTTAGCCCCTTCTTGTTGCTAAATAAAAGGTCCAGTCTGTGAGACAAATAACCAGTTTCATTAGTGTCTACCTCTCTTGAATGCAAACAAAGTAAAAATAAATCAAAACACGATGGGCTTGTATGTGTTACGTCTTGAAAATGAAAGTAGCAGGATTTTCAATGAAAAACTTCCTTGAAACATATTTTTAATGAAAAGAACCTTTGATTAAGATGGAATTTACCATGAATAGACTGTTGCAGCCCACTTTCTTCCTAATTCCCTATACGTATTGTGTGAAAACAACAGAAGCAGGAAAGGAATGGGCCTGTGTGAAGCTGGGGATTAGAAGATACATTCAGTTCACTTCTCCTGCCTTCCTCAATGGGTTTCTTCATGCTCCTTTTGTTCTGCATGTGCTTGCTGTGCTCCTGAGCAAGTACCCTTTACTGGTATTTATAACATAACTTGGCTTTCTGACACTGAGAAATGGACGACTGCCTAAGGAAGCTACCGTATCTGAACATCTCCTACTGATGCATGTTGGGGAGGTGAATGCGCAATGACTCACAGAGGTCTGACAACAGACCTGGGAACAAATCCCAGTCCTGAAGTATTTCAAGGAAATGCTTTAAGAGTTGTGACTGAAGGAAGACTCAGAGATCGCTGGTGAGCTGTGTGCCAAAGTGAGCAGTCATAGTATTCTAGGTGTTATATTTTTGCATTGAAAATATACAGGGGAGAGCTGCACTGGCAGGGACCTTAGCTGTAGTCCTAGTAATGCGGTGAGTTCTGAAATGCTTTTCCTGGGAGTCAGCCTGGCTGTAAAAAGGTCAGTTCCTTCACATGTGAGTCCTACCTCTTGCAGAAAAGGATCACGGTATTTTTCCCCATGCATTTCTACGGGATGCACTGGGAGACTCTGCAATGTTCATTCCAGTGTGCTGTGACAGTGGAGATGCTCACTCTCAGTCTCCATCTCTTCTAGCAAATGAAGGTATGCAAAGCCATTCCCTGCAGCTAGCACAGCCTGGTCACATCCACGCTCTTAAATCTACAGCCCTCCAAAACAGGGTGGCCATATGCAAACTTTCTTACATGTACAGGGTCTGCTGCCACAGGCTGAAAGCCTGCCAGAGACTCTTCTATCAATTTAGCAGTACAGGCAGTTGCTTCCCAGAGCCAGTACCAATGCACTGGTGCCAGTACAGACATTGCTACCTCATCCAACATCAAGTTCCCTATGAAGCCAACAGGGAAAGGTGATTGTCATCCTTTGATATAAGAGCATCCCTCTCATGCACAATGTAAATGATGTCAAAAGCAAATGGATAGGAACTGAAGCCTTTTTACTGTTTTCTAGGAATAGTCATATACAGTAGACCTAAATTGTCATTAAATACAAAAAAATTACTTCTGGTGAGCACAAAATATATAAATCAGACCATGGTCAATTCTGATGAAATGGCAGCAGAGCTCATGTATCACACAAGGCAATGCCCAATAGAGACATGTGCTGTCTCCAGTTTATGGAGAAATCACCAAGGTTATGCTACAAAAAGCAACATAAAGGGAAGGGATCAGAGGGCAAGAAAACAGTCAGGAAAAAGCAAAAGAAAAAAAGAAACATACTATCCTGTAAAAATCAAAATATAAGAAAAACTTCCCAAGGAAATAAGAGAAAGTGCAAGGAGAAAGAGAATAAGCAAAAAGGAGAGGAGATAATATGAATTAACAGAAAATGAGCAGGAAGGAGAAAAAAAAATGAGAATACACCTCGGGGAAAGAAAAAAAAAAAGGCATAGAAGAGTCTGCATTTTGACTCATGGAATTTATTTTACTTGCACAACTAACAGCTAAATATACAGTATTCCACCAAAAAACTTTCATGAGTCAGCTTGGAATGAGCACAGAGTGGAAAATGATAGCTTCAAATAATGAATGCTGATGTCTTTTGAGAAAAATCTTTACTTATTCCTCTACATAAAATTCAGCCACTGGACTTTCTTTTATAGTGAATTATAAACTCTACAAGAAGAACCGAAGCCAGTGTCTCTTATGCAAAACTGGATGATGTGTGTTGCTCTACAACTGCTGTTGTGGTTTTAATTTGCTTGAATTGATTTGTCTTTACTTATTCATCTCCCTGTGTATATGATCTTTCAAAAATCCACTGGCATCAGCCACGGGCTAACCAAGAACAGAAGCACTGTTATCAGTAGGAAAAATAGATTGTATAAAAAAGAGCCTTTTACAAAAAGACAAAATATCATTGCAAAATATATGACCCAAAAGAGCTTACAGCTATGTTACAAAGGAGTAGCTTGATGGGCTAAATCAACCATATCCGAATCCATATTGTGGCAGAATTAAGAGATGATCTTTATGAAGTGAGGACTGACAGGAGATCATGGGCTTTAGCAAATAATCCAACTTCTGGACCACGGGAGATACTCACAGATTTGAAGAACTCATAGAAGAAAAAAATCTCAAGAAGGGTGATAGAAGGTTTCAGCTCATGCGTGCTTTTTGTGAACACTTGAACAGTGTCAAGGGCACTGTTCCCAACACAGTGAAACCTGCCATATGTTAGCACCCCCTAAATGTGTAAAGATATTCACCTCTGGCATGAAACATCTTGGGACAATGGGAAGTGTTATAATATCAACTCGTCTTGAGTAAAGAGGTTTTTCATGTTGCCATCTGTATTTAAAATGCAGTAGTCCTTAAGATTTGCAAAGAGGTGGAAATAGCAATGGCATGTATGGACCGGAAACAGCGCAGGGCCCCACAGTGCCAGCCAGGTCCTTATACCATTACAGTCTAGAACCAGTATGAAAGGTCTAAATCCCAGCAAAATAGACTTTGTACTGTATACAGAGATGGCCCTCCTGGAGTTTCTGGATGCAATGGGAAGGATGTATGCGTATTTAAGGACCAAGATTAATTCCAGGCTGTAGTTCACAATATCTGGCAATAAGTCTGATACAAGAGTTACTGCCCTCAGTGTTTAGTGCCAGCGGTCACCAACCCCCTAGGAGAGACTATGTACTGTGTGGTATGTCCGCTTTTGAAAAACTTCCTAATAAATCAGAAAAGACTGGCAGTGGGGCAAATGAACAGATGGAAACCCCCTGAATCTGGCTGCATGTTAGCCAGTGCCCTCCGAATTGGGTTTAGCAAGGGCTAGCTTCTAAGAGCGAGCCATATCTCACACATGAACCTGAGCGAGGCCTTCTCAGAGCCTGGCTTTGCCTTCTTGTTCGGCATTGGAAGATCTCTGCAGCTTGCCTAAATGAAGGCTGACTTGGCACTTCAGCAGCCCTTGTCCTTGCAAAGTAAAACCCTTCAAAAGTATTTCGTTTTAAGGGACAGATTAGCTGTTTCATGGAAAGTCAGAGAAGCAGTAAGAGTGTTCCAAGAGCAAAGCTCCGCCAGCCCACTTGAGCCCAGCTCACTGCCTCCCCCGCGTAGCTCAGCAGTTTGACCCGGCGCACTCTCAGCCCAAACACGTTCTGTTTAACTCACCCTTCCTTTTCCTGCTTCCCTGTGGTGATGTTCCTGTAACATCTGGATCTGTTCTTAGTTAAGGACAGGAAAAGAGTGGAGTGAAGCTGCTGTGATTAGCCTCACACATCAGTACCACGGAAGATCACAAAGAGTTTGCCTATATATTTACGTTGTCAGTCTGCTTTTTTCACCGTTTTCTGTCTCTTCCAGTTCCTGCAGATCCCCCAGCTGCAAATAGGTTCACAGCAAATTCAGCTTTTCCATCAGCCACAGAACTTTGAGACTCATAAAACTTCTCAGGCTCTCCATTTCCATATAGGCTACAATAATTCTCGCTAAACTTTGTATTTAAAATAACTGCACCGTGTATGTATATTTCCCTGCATTACGTAATAGGAAGAGAGATCTGTATCTAACACAGGGCTGAGTGTTTTTTTTTTTTTCAGTGAGCTACAATAACTCCATATGCCAAAACATTAAAATAGCTCCAGTTTTTTGTAAGTGGGAATAAGGCATATGTAACTTTCTCCATATGAATTTTTAACCTGCTATCTCCCAAGTTCCCTATAAGCAGTGTGAGGATGTAAAACTTACTCTCGTTCAAAGACAATTTAATCTTAAGATGATCTCATGAATATTTACCAAAAATAGATGTTTAACTGGTAACATATATCATACCACCTTACTATCATATTTTTAATAACAAGATACCGGAGCAAATCTTGATATCGGCAAATGTTAAAAATAAATGAGTGGGTTGATTTAGGTAACTGACAATACAATTATGCATTCTGAAGTTTTATTTCCCTAAGTCCATATATCCAGCAAGGTAAGGGTTTGAAACACTATTTTTCATAATGAAAGCAAATTAGCATGCTCTTAGCTCATATGTTTGGTTATTAGATTTTTCCCCTTAACCTTGTGCTAAAATACACCACATGGAAAATTATGCAACCCTTTAGCCAGCTATTCTTGGTTTAGTTTACTTGAGGAAGCGTGCCTGCTTACAGTTACAATTAGTACAGTTGGTTTAGTAATAAAACACAATGGAAAGCCTGCTTATAATTTAGGAAGCATCTTCCTCACTCATACCATCCCAGACCTCAGACCTCTTCTCTGACTCTCAGTGATCCTGCCTACTGAATTCAAAGTTCTTGGGTTTCCATTTAAGATTTTGTCCAGTTCCTTCCCCAGACAAATTTTGCTTCTCACCCCACCCACATACACTCACTTAGTATGTGAAGCCAGCTGAGAAGCGTAAGGGTGACCAAACAGGTTATTAAGAAGAAGCTATGGGGCTGAGACTGGGAAGAGATTTATGGCCCCTAAGCCCGGACAGAGGGAGGAGGTAGAAGACAAAAAGGAGAAGCAACCTGCTGGGAAAAGTGCAGGCAAACATTTCCCAGAGGAGAGGAAGCCAATTTTTCTGAAAAGCTTTTAGCAGTGGGCTTTACTGACTTAGATGCACCTCTCTGGTAGTGTCCTCATGGTTTCTTCCTGCCATACATGCCTTCTCCAAGCTGCCCTCCCATTCCCCATTCCCCAAGTGGCCACTTTCACCCCATGTGAAGCAAAAAGTCAGATAGTTCAAAACTGCAAACGACCAAAAAAAAATATTTATACAATATCACAGTGTATCAGTAAAATATTCACAGTCCAAAGCTGAGTCACTGTGGTGAGATGCAGCCAGACTGGCTTCCACCTCGGCTCCTGGGCTTAATTTCCCATTGGCCAAGTGCCTTTGCAGCTCTGAGTCAGTTAACAAGAAAACACAGGGAAAAGAGATGCACACGGACAGAAGCCCAGCTGAATTTGGGCAAGCTCTAGTTTTATTATGCTGTCCCCCTACTTCTCCACTCTTCTTGGGTTTTCCTTGTTATTTGGTTAGCTTCTGTTGTGCCACCTCTGCGTACACTTTGGCTCCTCTCCGCTGGCATGAAATGCTCTGCTGCCATAGCTGAAAATGCTGAGCCAGCCTCAGGGGTCTTGTGAAGAATGTTGCTCCATTGCTCCATACAATTTAGCTCAGTGTTATTGCTTGTAAAATAATCCTCTTTTAAATACAGCCACCTTACAACCACTTTACAGCCTCCCATGGCAATGAATTCCACATGCTCCTTAAGGACCCCGTACTTAGTTTTATTTACCACTCATCATATTCTTTGTATAGTTGTTCTGGAACAGCCAAACAGGGAGCGAGACACACATTTATTTTAGCATTTTACTGTTGCCTTGTACATCCTTAACCCCTTCAGTCAGACACCTTTTACCAAAGATCAGGAAAACTGCTATTCTAATTACTATTTTTAAATTAACCAACAATCCTACAATAACTTAATTAACACAAAAGGTTTCCATAGCCCCTTCATAGTGTTCACATGTTAAGTTATATATCTTATGTACATGCAGTTACAATAACTGCATTCACCGATTAGATCCTTTTACTGGCAGATTTAAATTACTGATTTATTTTAAAAAATACATTTTTTTTCTTTTGAGAAATACACATTTGAATTAGTAGGGTATGCAACTAATAGATGGCCTACCAATCTCAAACGTGCCATAGTCCATTCCCCATTGTATTTCAGTTGTCTAATGCAAATATGAAAGCACTGTAATTCATTTTCTGGGGGATTTGTTCCACTAAGAATTTCAGAACAGTTTTTTCTACCAGAAAATCCACCTTGACCTACCTTGCCAAGACCCCTGTTGAGTCAATTTGAATAAATTACTTTAACAGCTTGAGTTTTCATGAAAAAGAGAATTGAAATAACTTTTAATTTGACAGTATGTATTCACACTTATTTATTTATTTAGACCTACTCTCATCATCTGAGCTCTTCTTCATCTCCCTCACTTTAACACAACTCATTCTGAGCAGAAAAAAAAGGACATAGGAGAACCATGAAATATGAAATCTGCCAAAATGGGAAGTTCCAGTATTTTGGCTTTTGCCTTTAAGCAACTGGAGCTGCAACCCTCTGGTGAACGTGTGCCAGAAGTCTCTGACCTGGCCCATGGGCAGACACCAGACCACGCAGCCATATTCACCAACAAGGTGGCCTGAGTACTGGAAGCAGAAGGTGGCAGTTTAAAGCACAGTCCTGCAGCAGCCAGGATGTGTGTGCACTGGACAGCACCAAGAGGAAGTCATGATCCTCCTAGCCATGTCATTAAAAGTGTTAGAGAAGTGCTTTTCCAGGGCTCAGTCTAGGAACAGATCTTATGTGAGAAATAGGACCACAAAAAAAGGAATCAAAATTATCATGTATGAAGAGCAGGCTGTGATTTCTCGCTTTAAATATACCTGTATGCTGCACCTAAAATCTCCGACACCTGACCATTGGCTTTATAATCTACTCTTTCCACAGATGAGTTTTCACATTTCTTCTACTTGAATTCTCAGTGCTGTTTGGTGTTGATCTTTCTTTTAAGATTGATTACCTTAGACTGAATAAAAACCCATAGTCCCTTCAGAGGAAGAAAATCATACATCTCTGTACCATACTGTGCAACTTCAATTATAGCAACAACAACAAAAGGCAATAGACAGCTCACAGTCATCTAGAGTACATTTTTTTCCTATTAAAAAGACATTAAAAATATTAATTCCCCATATTATCAGTTTGGTTTCCAATGAAAGGTACATTTGATTGAAATGTTAATGAGGGAATAAGGAAAAGAGCAAGGAAAAGATACTATGAATCTACAAAGATGGTTTTGCAAAGACACAGAAAAAGCTAATTATTAGAATGTCTGTCATCAGACATTATCGTGTCTGTCATCTGGTGTTACCAGAAATGCTGTGTGATGACCTCCTAGTGTATACTAAAAGTTGCTCATTTGCATGTACAGAAACTCATCTTAATTTCATAAAGATGAGTAAACTGCTGTAAGGATTTTTTTTTTCATTTAATCTTTTCTTCTTGAATGCTTCAATAGCAAAAAGACAGGGGTTTAAATATTTATTTATTTAAAATCATCACTGTTTTTAGGCTATGGGGACTCCCTGTTAACGTAAAAGGTAAACACAAGTCACACAGTCACCCCAACCTTCTTATAATTTGAATTTTATACCTGGCTAGAGTCTTTTTGGTAGTAACAAAGATTCATCGGGGGTTTTTTTCATGGCTGTATTTGCAGGGCTGGAGCCCTGATGTTACAGCTAATTGTCCTAATGACAACTTAACCCAGCAGCAAACCCTGCCACTTCCTTTTAGCTCGCCTCCTTCTTTTCCAAATACCTGGAGATATGTAAACCACTATTCATCTTTACTGGCAATACAGCCAAACAAAGAGCCAACCTTTTCTGAGATTTCAGTGGGAAATGCAGGAACAGGGGGCTTAACTCTGTTTGTAAGGGTAATGGTCTATAGGCTAGCAGGATAATTTAGCAGAAGGCAAAGTTAAGTGTAGTAAGTATGCAATTACTGAATCGCAGTTTTATTCAAATTCTTCAGAAGAACAGTTGGAAGTGTTATTATTTAAAAACAAAATGAGAGATTAAGTGCCTACCATTTGCCTTTACTAAGATGGAATAAAGAGTTTAAATAGAAGTCTAAGCAAATCAAATTGATCTAAAATGCCTCTGGAAAGAAAAAAGTTATCTTTAATTTGACATGTATGATATAATTTGAAAAAAAAAATCCACCTGCACTAATAAATCTTAGATATGAAATATTTCCCATGTTGCAGCAAAGAATTAACATTTTCCTGGAAAGCTTAATCTTGCAAAGGTATGTTTCTGTATGGCTCATGAGTTTTTTATTTTGGCAGCAAACACCCATAAGAAGAAGAAAATCTTCATCCGAGAACAAATCAGCCAAGAAACTCTTGTTGACTTCAGAAATGTTGGATGAAAACCTACAGTGGTTGTATGAGACCATTTGATAGAATTGCATTCCAGTTTACAATAAGTAGTATGATTCATCTATCAAATCTAATAATGAGGAATGCCCACTTTGGCAATCTCCTGGGATCCTATAAGTATTGATAAAGGTACAAAGGAGGTGTGAATCTAATAATAGTAGAGGCTTTAAGACCTAACTCTACACTGGACATGGACATGGACACACAGCTTCCCTGTAACGGGTTCGTGCTGTTACCAGCTGCCTCTGGGACAGAGGGTAACCATAACCCCCCACCATCAGCCAGTGCCACCACAAAATGGTGGAAAACAGAGTGACGTGGTATTTTTCCCCCACCATGTGCAACTTCAGAAAAGCTTTAAACAGCTTAGAGGTAATAAAACATGAAACTCTGAAAAACATATAAGTTAATCTAAAAAATAAGAAAATGTGCAAATGTAGAAAAGGGCAAATGAAAACTGATTTGCACATGGCCAGTGTTAAGTGATACTGATGCTAAGCCCAGTCTGAGGGACTTAGTGTGTTTGCTTGCTTGCATTATAGCTTTCATGTCAGCTAATCATATCCTCATGTTTGCAGAGGCGGAATTTCTCATAATTAGTGGAAAATATAACAGCTTTATATAAAACAGGCTTGCAATAAAAAGCGTTTTGACACTTCCACACAGGTTACAATCCTGATAACTTTATGTGGAAACAATCCAAGCCTGGCAAAGGAAAAAAATCCCACAAAAAAAAAAAACTGTTTGAATTTTTTTTTTTCTTGGTATTTAGATGTTTTTCTATGGCTTTTCATGAGACGCGATTTTATAGCCTTCTTCCAGCTGATTCTTCATACACTTTAGGCATTGGCAAATGCTGAACATATGTAGGTCAAAGTCACTCTTCTCAATATCTCATTTTTATATGCAATGGGTGTATACTAATCTAACAGAAAAGAAGTACCTCAGGCTGACAGAAGCAAGGCTGCTCTTGGCCCTGCAGGAGAACCCTGTGTCCATCAGCCTTACAGGAGAGCGTTCTACCCTATACAAGCTGTGAGCAACTTACTTGGGAGAGACTGTTATTAAACATCTAGAGGTGCACAGAAGTGTGGGGTTTAGACCTGTATTCTCCTCTATATATTCCATATCCTGTCCTGATTCTTACAGGGCCTCGGTTTCCCACTTGCAAATGAGAAACACTGCAACTATTGCAAATCTTACAAACATAACTGAATATTGATTAACATCAGTTCTGATAGAGGGTTGTAATGGGTGCGTAACTACCCATGCACACACATCTGTAAATTAGAGGTATTCGGTGCCTTATAAAGAAGCGTTCATCACTTTCCAAGATCAGGGCTTTGATGTCTTTTTCTTTCCCTGTTTTTCCCTTGCACAAATAGCCTCTGAAAGCTGCCAGCCACTCCCTCCCTTTTTCCTTCGGGCTGCTCAATCCATCTAGGAGCAGTGCTCATGCATCTGGCTCGAAATGGAAAATTATTTCTTCCAGCAGAAGCCTATCCCAATGTGGGGAAGACATGCCTTGTCATCACATGGGCAGGACACAAACTAAAATCCTATTTGTACAGCAAAAGCGGCGCTGATGCAGAATTTACTCAAAATTACTAAGGTGGTGTATACCTTACTCCATAACTCCAGACACTTTGCCTCAGCAACGTTATTGGTAAAGGTCCTCTAGGGAGGCAGAGTTTGACATGGTCTTCTAGCAATGCAGAGCTAGAGTTGATCGGCAATTTACGTACACTGCTTTTTCCTTTAGAAACGGTCTTTCAGAATAAATTAGCTGCTGGAGTTTCTACAACTCTTCTGCAGCATTTGGTTTCAAAATAATTTAAAAAAGAAAGGGTTTAGCACAAGGAATGTTCAGGGCAAGCAACAAATTTTGAAGAGTAGTTATATAAAAATTTCATCCTAAAAATGTCTCAAAGCAACACGCACACAAGCACATATCCCTTTACCAACACAGAAGACCAGTAGGAAACCCTGCACTTCAAAAAAATCCACCCTTTAAGATGCGGACTGTTTTTCACCTGGTAGATAAATGTACTTGGCCTTTTTGTAATAAGGCCTTTTCTCCTTTCCATCAGTGAAAATAGCACTAATTATATTTTCTTGCTTTTCACAGTAACTAAACTGTATGAATAGGTGTATGAAAATAGACAACTATAACAGACAAATGTAGAAGTCACACTCAAAACCCCATTCACTTCACTAATTGCAGATGATTATTATAAAAACGTGTTGGTGCTTATTGTGACCTGCAAAGGGGAAAATAGTGAATCAATCAAGATAGCAATTATGCTCTGAATGCCCTTAATAACCAGACTAAGATGGGCATTCAGCAGATAATTAACTTAAAACATACAAGTTTGTGTTGTTTTTAAATGGACCCCACAGCAGTTTTCCATCCTGTAGATCACCACCCTTGTGTGAGCTTCCCCCAAGCATTTCTCCAGTAACCCAATACTACCCCAGAGAATTATGAAGCCAGTGAAGAGAACAGATTTTCCAGACACCTCCTCAAAGCAAAGAAGCTAGTAATAGTTTGCCTGTTTGAGCATGTTCTCTTCAAATAAGGCAGACAAGAAGTAACTCCCCGTGAAGAGACGCTCATCCTCTGCAACAGAGAATAGGCAGCTGTGCAAAATGAGCAGCAATGACCTAGAAAATGCCGGAGGCTTTGCCCTCCTAATAAACCTTGTAAAGGCCCTAAAGCTAAATTTAAACCTGGCCTCATCAGTGAAGCACAGAACTGAGTGGTGTTTTGCCACAGTCAGCAGAACTGTACTTGCATCAACATAATGGTCTCTTCTGCAGAATAGCGCTGGATAACTGACCTCTGTGGATCTGTACTTTCCCCATGAATTTTCTCCTTTTCACAAGTTGATCTGAAGTTCAAAAAGATTTAAATTGTCATATACTTATTCCCTTTTATTTTTCACTTTTCATTTATTACCCTTAGGTTGCCGTCAAGGAACTGTATCCAACTGTGTTAAGTTGTGGCTAGGTTCTCCCACCTCACTTCTCATTTTTATTGTCTTTAACCACTCTCAGCTGTTCACATGCTTCCTTTGCTTACAAAAAGTTATGGAAAAGAAACAAAACAAAACACTGTAAATTGGCCAAACTACCTTTCCAAAAGTTAATGGAATTCTGAAAAGTTAGCAATTTTCAATTACTGTTTTGTTCCTTTCTTCATTTCATATCCCACTGCAAGTTAAGAAACTTTCTAATATATGTTCAATAGTTCAAAGACAATATAAAAAATAGAAAAAACCCCAAACATACAAAGGCCTCTCTCAAAAAAATGTCAGATGTTTCATATAAACAGATGCAATACAAAAATAAAATAAAAATACTTTAAGAACATTTTCTGGAAAATATTTGACAAAACTATCAAGTGTTATGAATTTTTTCTTTCATAAAATTATTTACATGTCATTGTTTATTGTCCAAATCACTGAAATTAAACAACTGAATTATTCATGGTTTATGTTACTGGAAATAGAATTAAAATTATCTAAGTCTTGAGGCAAACACAGTTACTTTATTATGGGTAAATAGAAGATGCAAAAAGATAGTAATGCACATGTAGATGATCTATTTTGTTCATTTTGCACTTGTTTTTTGCTTGTCCATAGATTATGCATGGAGGTGTATTTTAAAAGTTTTTAAAACTGCCCTCTCTTTTGGGACAACATGAGGAAAAATTTCATCCTGAAACTTATCCATGCATAGGTTGAAAAAATCGGCTCCATTCCTTCTGCAGCATGCAGCAGCTAAGAGCTCTGGTAGGTTCCCCAGCCAACGAGATGGGGCCATGTCTGTTCTCATTCAGGTGGGCAAAGTTCCTACAATGTCTGAATTCCAGTTGTGCCTGTCTCCTTTGCAAGTAACAGGGAAGGGGTAGACTTTCCCACCTTCCATATACCTACAAAGTTGGTAGGCACAACAGGTGAGATTTGTCTTACTAAACTTCACTATTTAGAGTGAATTTTACCTTTTGCTGAATGTTAGTGATGGTGCCCACCACTACGAAAACCTTGCCACATAAACTCAACACAATGCTCAAGAGAGAGTCACTTATTAGACACAAATCATTTAGTAATTTAGATTACTTTAGCACAAAAACTTCAGTGTTTGATGAATAATATCCCAGAAGCATCTACTTCTTTCTACTGACTATTAAAACCCCCTCAGTAACTATTCAGTTGGAGACATTTATACCGTAAATCTCTAAAATAATTGAAAGATATTCTCAGAAGTCAATCGCTTCCTACTGAAACATTATTTTCTTGCCTCAACTAATTCATCCCTTTCCAATGAAGGACTCTCCTTGATAGTATACTCCTAGATGCTTTGTGATGCTTAATTATAAATGAGATGATAGCAGTTTAATCAGTTCCATTAAGAGACTATTTCACACTCATGTATCATGTTGAGATTTGCCTTGTAAGATCTGAGCTATATATTCACTGTTTGTTTCCCATGCTGCTGTGAGCACTTTATTTGTGTAGTTTGCACAGTTCTCTTTTTGATGCTGCTGAGGGCTTTCAGGTCTATATGGACCTAGAGAACTAAAAGGAAAGTAGTCAGTCAGCTTCTCTGTTTTGCTGTAATTCAAAATTGCACTAAAATGGCTATTTAAAAGTTCTTCAGAATGTGAGAACAATGGGTCAGGACTTCATGAAAACAAGTTTTTTGAGTCAATTTGGAGCACCATAGCAAGAGTCAATGTGCTGCTGAAGCTATCACCTTCATGACACATAAAACTGACATCCCAGTTTCTTGTGGCTGTTGAAGACTCCAGATCCTTTTTTCCAAAAGTGAAAATGCTAACAGCAGTTTTCTATACTGCCCAAGTAAAGCAATAGCATTCTGGTCCAGCACACAACTGGAGCATCTAAAGTGACTAACCAGGGTAAGCAAAGTAAGAGATTGTGATTCTGTATTCAAAACAGGATGGCAGAGAACTTGTGTCTTACCAGGAGCAGGAATAAGATTAAAGTAGGGTGTATGAAGCTAAGTGATTTTTTCGAATGCTGACAGTTACATGTAAATCTGTCATTCTGCAGCCAGTGCACACTCAGTGCTCACACAAGCTTCTTCCACCTTCTACTCTTGCACGTAGGACAGTCATGAGCTGCACACAAGGGGTGGCTTTCTTCAGTGGAGAGGCATGATTTTGCAGTAGATTTTTTTAAAGTTATATATGTATCTAAAACTGCTCACAGGCACCAGGTGAGAGGCTCCATAGGAAAAAAAAAAATCAATTCAGATTGATTTCAATTAGTTACCTTGGAGTTACACTTTTGGAAAGTAAGATCTCTGTCCAAGACATGAAAAAATTGGTTTGTACCTAAATAGTAGAGTTAAGATATTTATGAACCTCACTTCTTTTTATTTACTTCAGTCATGACTAACTTTTTGAGAAAAAGATTAGCAGACCAGGAATTATTGTTCTTACAGTGAATCATTATTCTGGATTACAGTATATTCTGAAGGACTGTCAAGTACATGACAGTTTTTGTGGCAAGTTAAATCTTTCTATATTTAACCCTTTAGTAGTAATTTGCTGTAGCTGTAATGGTGTAAGATCAGTGGCAATAAAAGCATTGTATATAGATGTAATATCTTGTATTAGAACAGATAATACCATAACAGTTTTTCTGGCACACAACCTCTGAGAACCAAAGTTGTTGTGAACATTTAGTTAAATCCTGAGAGTCAACGTAATTTATACAGCTGCATTGGCTGCAACATCTGCATTGCCTGTTCTACAGCATATTTTGGGGACTTCTTTCAATTATGGCCCTGGTCAGAATAACTGTTGCACAATACTTTATGTTACAGTATCTATTTGGAATAGTTTGTTGTAGTTTCACCTGTGGACAATCTATTTTGGATTACAGGCTCTTTTTTCTTTATTTCTTTCTCTTTATCACTTGATGAATGTTGTGAATGTGACAATTATTCTGAAATAAAATAATTTCTATTCTAAAATACCTTGCCCATGAAAGGAGGTATTCCAAAGTAAATACTGCTGACTAATTTATTCCACTAGAGCTATCCCAGTCCATTTCCTTGTGT